>NC_041382.1:174816139-174952895 GCF_002162155.2 Triticum dicoccoides | reverse complement strand
GCCGGGGCGGCTCGGGCGGCGCTCGCCGGTGCGGCAGGGAGCGGGAGGCGGCGGAGATGGCGGCGGCGAGCGACGACGGGCGGCCGGCGGTGCGTGGTGGAGGTCGCCGGCGGTGCGGCACGGGGTCGCCGGCGGGAGAGCTCCGGTGGCGGGAGCGGCGATGGGGCGCGGGCCGAGCGGGCGGACGGCGGCGGCGGCGCGGGCTCGCGCGGGCCCGATCCGGCTCCCGCGGGCCGCGTGGTGGTGGGAGGAGAGAGAGGGTGAGGTGGCGCGACCCGATTAGCTGTGGCCGGCGGCGGAGGTGACATGGCACGCTGCCATTGGTCAGAGTGAGGTGGCCGGGCGGGGTGGACATTGTCCGGCGCGGGACGTTGTCCGGCGGCGTGCAGAGGAGGAGGTTAGGGTTTATCCGCGCGAGAATTTCGGAGGGAGAGACATATTTATAGGTAGAGGGAGCTAGGAGAGTCCAAATGAGGTGCGGTTTTCGGCCACGCGATCGTGATCGAACGACCGAGATGATGGAGGAGGTTTAGGTGGGTTTTGGGCCACTTTAGAGAGGTGTTGAGCTGCAACATACACGAGGCCTTATCGGTTCCTCGGTTAACCGTTGGAGTATCAAACGAAGTCCAAATGGTACGAAACTTGACAGTCAGTCTACCGGTAGTAAACCAAGTCCGCATGACAAGTCTTGGTCCACTCCGGAAAATGTTTAACACCCGTACACGAAAAGAGGTAGAAAGGGCCATCGGGTGACATAGGAGCGCTGAATAGCAAAACGAACAACGGGGAAAATGCTCGGATGCATGAGACAAACATCTATGCAAATGCAATGCACATGATGACATGATATGAGATGCATGACACGCAAGCAAAGACAAGGCAAAAACAGCGAATAACTGAAGGACACCTGGCACATCGGTCTCGGGGCGTTACATATCCGCATGACCCAAGCAACTTCACCCCTAGAGAAGCCGCGGATCATCAATTCAACGAGAATGCTCTCTTCATCATCCAAGATGCAATTCTATCCGAAGATATTGCACATCTTCGACATTTCACCATGGCCAAGGAAGCACGAGCATTCAACGCTCCAACTATGAAGTGGTGCAAGATGAAGCCGATGAGTTTGCAATGAATGAAGATGAAGAACCTCGTGAGCTTTACCAGAGATTAACCACTCTCGCGGTCTCACTCCGAGATCATGGGAGCAAGGATACGGATGACAATTGGATCAAGCGCAAGTTCTTCAAGGCCATGATGCCTTACCACAAGGCCATGTCCTCCGTCATACGTCAAAGGCCGGACTTCCACACCTTGTACTCAAGTGAAGTGTTGGATGAGTTTGTGGCTATGAGGATCTTGGACAAGACCACCGACAATGCGGTGTTGCGTTCTCAAAGAGAAAAGAAGCCCAACCTTTCCTTGAAGGCGAAGGCTAGTGTGGAAGAAGAGGACGAAGAGGAAGAAGAGGAGAGCAACCCTGAAGATACGAAATATGCTTATCATGAGCACATGGCTCTCGCTTCAAGGAAATTTTGGAGCAAGAAGAACACGAGGCCCAACTTTAACAAGAACAACTCAAGTGGCGTGAAGGGCAAGCAACGTGTGAGGACTTGCTATAACTATGGCAATGTGAGCCATTTTGTTGCGGAGTGCCCATATGAGAAGAGGGAAGACAATGGTGGCAAGCTCATCCGAAAAGACAATGCCAAGTCCTTTCTCAACAAGAGCAACTTCACCAAGACGACTCCTCCCAAGGGGTTGGTGGTACAAGACGAGTACAATGAGGATGATGACGATGATGAAGACGGTGAGACGGTTGTCATGGACTCCGTTGCCATTGCAACAACTCCACGGGTGTCCCTCTTCGACTCACCCAACGAGAACATCACCGCCAAGTGCCTCATGGCCAAAGCCACCAACAAGGTAACTCTCAACATCAAAACTACCATCACTACTAATCCCTCTTTGACAGATTGCATTGATGAAAGTGAGGGGTCTAATGAGGAAGAAAATGAATTTGAGTCTTTTATGAGTAAGCTCAAGGGTAAATCCAAGAAGCACTTTGTTTCTCTCTTGGAACAACTTGGTGAAGCCAATGTCATGATCGAGGCTCATGAAGACACCATCTCTAAGATGGAGGGACATAGTCGTGACTATGCCGATGAGATATCGGATCTCTCTAATGCTCTTGAGGAAGAGTGTGGTCATTGTTTGGCTCTTGAGTAGTCACACAATGATGATCATGATAAATTAAAGAAAGATCTTGATCATGCACTTGTTGTATCTCGTGTGCTCAATTCCGAGAAGGGCAAACTTGGGGTTGATCTTTCTAGACTCAAGGAGGAGTTTGATATACTCGACAAGGCTCACAAAGCCTTGAAGGGTGCTCATGCTAGCCTCAAAGAGTCTCATGATCAACTCCAAGTGAATCTAACTAAGGAAAACTCCACTTTTCCTCATATGGTCTTAATTGATAATGCAAATGCTACTAACCCATGTTGTGAGCATGTGCATCTTGTGGAGGAGAATGCTAAGTTGAAGGAGCAACTTGAGAAAGGCCGTGTGTCTTGCATACAAGGTGAGAAGAACCTCAACGACCTTTTGAGCAATCAAAAGGAAGTTGTAGGCAAGGAGGGAATTGGGTTTGCTTCCAAGCCCAAGAACAATAAGAAGAATGAGAAGGTCAAATGACCTCCTCCTCTCAAGCAAACTTTTGTGAAGGAGGAAGAGGGTGCTTCTAAGGAGAAGAAGAACAATGAGAAGGGTGGTGGTGTCAAGAAGGGCAATGCCACCCCTTCCAACAAAACAGGCGATTTTAACCCTTCCTATGTGTTGTGCCGTGCTAGTGATGGGCATGTTTATGCTAAATTTGTTGGTTCTCCTTATGAGTACATTGAATTGTCTATTTGGGTTCCTAAGACCCTTGTTACTAACATCAAAGGACCCATTACAAAATGGGTACCTAAAACCAAGCATTGATCTCTTGTAGGTGTTTGCTTCTGGTGGGGGATCATGGTTGCTCGATAGTGGAGCCACTAATCATATGACCGGAAGCAAGGACTTGGTGGTAGACATGCACAAGATTCCATCTATGCCCACCAATGTCGAGTGGGGTGATGCCTCGTCTTCTAAGGTATTGGGACTTGGCAAGGTTGTGATTTCTCATGATCTCACGACCGAGAAAGTCATGCTTGTTGAGTCCCTTGCATACAATTTACTCTTTGTTCATCAACTTGCACTCATGGGCTTTGCCACTTTCTTTGATATTGATACCGTGGCCCTCTTGTGCAGCAAGGCTCTTAAAGTAGCCTTTGTTGGGCATGTCGAGAACGGTCTCTATGTGATTAACTTTTCAGAGCAACCCACTAAGACCGCGACATGCCTAATGGCTAAAGTTGACGTGGGATGGCTTTGGCATCGCCGCCTAGCCCATGCCAATATGAGATCTTTGCAAAGTCTTCTCAAGGGGGACCATGTCCGTGGACTAACAAATGTTAGTTTTGCCAAAGATCGTGCTTGCAGTGCTTGTATCGAAGGAAAGCTACATGAGAAGGCTCACCCTCCCACGACTATCATTTACTCGAAGAGGCCTTTGGAGCTCCTTCACTCGGATCTCTTTGGGCCTCCATCCTTTGATAGTCTTGGGGGTAGAAAGTATTGCTTGGCGATCGTGGATGATTATTCAAGATACACTTGGGTATACTTATTCAAGAGGAAGAATGAGACCCAACAAACCATCATTGACTTTGCAAATGAAGCTCAACACCAACACAATGCAAAGATTTTGGCGATAAGAAGTGAAAACAGCACCGAGTTCAAGAACTACACCTTGGATGAGTTTCTTAGTGTTGAGGGGATCAAGCATCAATATTCCGCACCTTACACCCCTCAACAAAATGGTGTAGCGGAGAGGAAGAACCGGACGTTGATGGATGCGGCAAGGACCATGATGGCAGAGTTCAAGTCTCCATACAACTTTTGGGCCGAAGCCATAAACACCGCATGTCATGCATCCAATCGGCTCTATCTCCGCAAAGGCGTGAACAAAACTCCATATGAGATACTCACCGGTAACAAGCCCAACCTCAAGTACTTTCAGGTATTTGGGTGTAAGTGTTTCATTCTCAAGAAAGGTGTCCGTTTGTCTAAATTTGAGGCTAGAGCTTATGAGGGCATATTTGTTGGTTATGCTACAAACTCTCATGCTTACCGTGTCCTTAATAAGTCCACAGGACTTATTGACGTGTAACATAGAGTTTCATGAGAATAACGGCTCCCATGTGGAGCAAAGTGGTACTTGTGATGTAGGTGACGAAATTCCTCCCCAAGCCATAAGAAGAATGGGTGTTGGTTTTATCCTACCCATTGAGGAACCCCTTGTGGCCGAGGGAGAAGGACAATGTTCCACTCAAGTGGAACCCTCACCAACTCAAGACCCACACGCTTCCGAAGAACAAAGTGAAGGCCTTCAACCTCATGAACAAGATCAAGGGCAAGATCAACCTCAAGATGGTGTTGAACCACCAAGTGATGCCCAAGATCAAGTTCTCACCTTCGAGCAAGCTCAAGATCAAGAGCAAGATCAAGATTAAGAACAAGCTCAAGACGACGCTCAAGATGATCAAGTTACCGCTCCTCAACTCACTCCCGAGGAGGAATTGGAGCGGCATGCCGCGAAGATTGCATCCAAGCTCACTACCAAGGGTCATCTCATGATGAATGTGCTTGGAAGCATTCGAAAGGGGGTAAACACTCGTAGACAATTAGCAAACTATTGTGAACATCACGCGTTTATTTCTTGTGTTGAACCCCAAAAGGTCTATGAGGCGCTCGAGGATCCGGATTGGCTTAATGCCATGCATGAAGAACTCAACAATTTCGAGCATAACAAGGTGTGGAGATTAGTGCCAAGGCCAACGGGGAATCATAATGTCATTGGAACCAAGTGGATATTCAAGAACAAGCAAGATGCTCATGGGATTATCATTCGCAACAAGGCTCGGTTGGTATCACAAGGCTACTCCCAAGTCGAGGGTATCGACTACGGTGAAACCATTGCTCCCATTGCTCGCCTTGAATCCATTCGTTTGTTGATTGCTTATGCTTCTCATCATAACTTTAAGTTGCAACAAATGGATATGAGGAGTGCTTTTCTTAATGGTCCTATTAATGAGTTGGTATATGTCAAACAACCCCCGGGGTTCGAGGATCCCTATTTCCCCGATCATGTGTACCAACTTGATAAGGCTCTATATGGCCTTAAACAAGCCCCACATGCATGGTATGAGCATCTTACCGAGTTGTTGCAAGATCATGGGTTTGAAATTGGGAAAATTGACCCCACTCTTTTTACCAAGAAGGTCAAAGGGGAGTTGTTTGTATGCCAACTATATGTTGATGATACTATCTTTGTCTCCCCTAACAAAGCTTTCAATGAGGAGTTTGCCGCTCTCATGGCCTCAAAGTTCAAGATGTCCATGATGGGAGAGTTGAAGTTCTTTCTTGGGTTCAAAATCAAGCAAAGAAGAGAAGGAACCCTAATCAACCAAGCCAAATACACTCAAGACATGCTCAAGAGATTCAAGCTAAGTGATGTCAAGCCGGCTTCCACTCCAATGCACGTCAAATGCCAACTTGACATAGATCCCAATGGTAAAGCGGTGGATCAAAAGGTATATCGCTCCATGATTGGCTCCTTGCTTTACCTTTGTGCATCTAGACCAGATATCATGTTGAGTGTGGGAATTTGTGCACGGTTTCAAGCCGCACATAAGGAAAGCCACTTTGTGGCGGTCAAGCAAATCTTTCGATATTTGGCTCATACCCCAAACTTTGGCTTATGGTACCCAAGAGGAGAAAACTTCAACCTTGTAGGCTATTCAGACTTTGATTGGGCGGGAGACAAAGTGGATAGGAAGTCAACTTCCGGAGGGTGCCAATTCCTTGGTTGCTCTTTGGTGAGTTGGTCTTCTAAG
This sequence comes from Triticum dicoccoides, assembly GCF_002162155.2. Lineage (NCBI taxonomy): Eukaryota > Viridiplantae > Streptophyta > Magnoliopsida > Poales > Poaceae > Triticum > Triticum dicoccoides. The sequence goes on along the minus strand of NC_041382.1, from coordinate 174,946,917 downwards.
AAGCAAAGTTGTGTGTCTCTCTCGTCCACCGAAGCGGAGTATGTGGCCGCCGGTAGTTGTTGTGCACAACATCTATGGATGAGGCAAACTTTAAAGGATTATGGTGTCATTTGTGACAAAGTGCCTCTTTGGTGTGACAATGAAAGTGCCATCAAGATTTCTATTAACCCGGTGCAACACTTCAAGACGAAGCATATTGAGATTCGGTATCACTTCGTTTGAGATCATATTAGGTGAGGGGAGATCGAGCTCAACTATGTCAACACTCATGATAACCTTGCAGATATCTTCACGAAGCCCTGGGATGAAGCAAGATTTCGCGAGTTAAGGCGTGAGCTAAATATCATTGATTCGAGCAATGTGGCTTGAACCCTTGCACACCACACCATCACTACAAAAAAAGACACTTCCATGATGATACGTGTTTGTCACAGTAGGTCACGTTTTCTGTCATGCATGTACATCCATGACGATTTTATGACAGAATCAAGATAGTCATACTTGTGCTGTCGTAGAAGTGTTCCATGGCATTAGCAAAATTATCATCACGGAAGTGTCCACTTCCATGACGATAAATGACGTGTCATGAAAGTGCTTTCCTCAAGGGTGACCGACACGTGGCATCCACCATAATGGGTCGCCGTTAAGCTATCAGGTCCGATTTTGGATCCGATAACCCGTTAACAGCCTGGACCAATGAGGATTTTCCACATGTAAAATTCTCATTAGCCTGAGGAAACACGTGTTGGCTCACCATTGGGACAGATGTCATCCACTCATTGGACAGGAGGCGCCTATGATAGATCAACACGTGGCATGGCCCAACAGTGGTCCATTCCGGTGAAAAAGGCCGGCCCAGTAAAAATTAGCAGGCTGGCCCATATAAGGCCTACTTGTGTTAGGTCCATTTAAGCCCATGTCCCACACGAGATGTGCCAATTTGGCCCGTTAAAGATTTGACACCATTGCAGCCAATCATCAGTTCGAGCCCATTAACAGCCCGCTATATATTTGGGCTCAATATCGGCCTGATGTGATTTCGGCCTGTTAGCGGCCCATTCAAGGGATGGGCCAATTTTCAGGATGTACATCTTTCGGCCTTTTTGTGACCCATTTAAGTGTTGGGCCAATTTTCGGCCCGGTGTGTCTTTCAGCCTGTTGACGGCCCATAAATGAGTTGGGCCATTTGTAGTCGGACCTTAGTTTTGGCCTTTTAGCGACCCATTTAAGTGTTGGGCCAATTCCCGGCCCAGTGTGTCTTTCAGCCTGTTGACGGGCCATAAATGAGTTGGGCCATTTCTAGTCAGACCTGAGTTTTGGCCTTTTAACGGCCCATGCTCTTCATGGTCCAATACCAGCCCGGTTTCTATTTCGGCCTGCTAAAGGCCCACAACACAGTTGGGCCATTTACAGTACGACCTAACTTTCGGCCTCTTAGCGGCCCATGCTCTCCATGGTCCAGTACGAGCCCGCTGTCGCTTTCGGCCTGCTAAAGGCCCAAAGTATAGTTGGGCCATATGTAGCCCGACCTTAGTAACGGCCTGTTAACGGCCCATGAAATCAAATGGGCCCACTTGTTGCCCGCTTTGATGTCGGCGTGTTAACGACCCGGGAGGTAAGAGGGCCGACTATTAACTTTCGGCCTCGTAATGGCCCATTAACTTAATGGGCCCACTTAAGTTCGTACATGTCTTTAGGCCCAATTAGATAATTTGAGCCCATTACGACGAGCAATTATGCACAGGACCAAAATCGATCAAGCAAAGGTACGGCATACATGGAAAAATGTTGCACATCCAACATATATTACAGGAAATTACATCCACTGGGCAATCAAAGATTGATGCCAGTGCAAATAAATGAACAAATCCTAATGATCTACAACATCACAATATGCAACCCACTTGTATAGCAACGTCCTAAACAAACGCTTTAAAACCCCTTTCCACGACGGCATTTGGAACCGTCGCCAAGTGAGTGTGGGCGATAGGGGGGTCCTTCCCACACGACCCAGAAATCGTTGGGGATAGGCCCTCGTGGGACCCAGGCTGGGGCCGTGTGCGATCGGGCGAGTCATGGAAACCCAATCATTTTCGTAGGTATGTACATCCCACACGGTGAATCCCAGAAATCATTTCCATAGGTATATACATTCCACACGGTGAATCCCAGAAATCATTTCCGTAGGTATGTACATCCCACACGGTGAATCCCAGAAACCATTTCCGTAGGTATGTTCATCCCACACGGTGAACCCCAGAAATCATTTCCGTAGGTATGTACATCCCACACGGTGAATTCCAGAAAATCATTTCCGTAGGTATGTACATCCCACACAGTTCTTTGTGTGGAAACGTGTGTGCAAGGTGGCCTAACGCAAACAGTTCGCGCTGCCAGAAGCCGTGTGTGATTATTAGTTGATCGAACACGCCTACTTTCTAGAAACCGTGCGGGTTGTTTGAGCTCATCGCCCACGGTGTTGTCTGAGTAACTGTTTGCGACAGAAAACCCCAATAAGCAGGGTAATTAGCCTATTATTGATAATCCATGTACTAATCAAACTGATATCTCTTATAAAACACGCCAGATATTTCACATCCGTATAAAAGCAACCGGGATTTCATAATCGAATTACATCGATAGCTTTGGCACTTAGTTATGCCATTACACAACATCACCAAGTTTCACATGCAACATAAAAAACCTTTGGAAAGTAGCATCATACATGGTAAATAGACAGATGAATCTCATCTGGGAAACTGCAGAAGCGGAAGGCAAATATTGAGCCTTCAGTGATGTTGAATGCCCTTGCAACTTTAGGCCAGTGGCTATGGATAATTTCCCGCCCAACCTTCGTCCTCTTCAGCAAGACTTCAATATTTTACCGTGGGTGTTGAATGAATACCTTCCTCGCCTCTTGACCATGGAGGTGGTTTGAGAGGTAATCATCGGTGAACTGCTTTGAAAAGTACTAAAAACAAAGCTATGCATAAATTGTTGTTGTAAATTTTGAAATGGCGCAAGGGGTAAAAACAAGGTAAAAGAGTTGGTACCATCCTATAGTTGACTGATGTCTTCTTCATTGTGCAAACAAAGATCTTGCTATTATTCGTCACAAGTTTCTTCATCCTAACAATCTTTCTGATTTTCTTGACTTGACTGATATTCATGGACATCTCATTTCCCCATATGCAAAATGGATCGAACAGTGGGTCTAAGCCTCTGACAGCAGGACCTACATGTCCAAGACCAAATTGTAAGAAACCTAAATATTAGAATGATTCCTGCAACTGCACAATAATGTGCTATTAGCCAAAGGACCCTGCTTGAACAAACCTCGATGGTAAACCGCAGTGTCTCCCATTGTTTCCAAGAAACACACATAAGGAAGATCTTGATCAGGTTAACTAAGAGTTGCCATACTATCAGTAGAATATGTATTGAGTACAGCAAAATTTGATTGGTGTCACATGCATAACAATACAAAATTCTACCCACAACAAATGAAAATCAAATTGCAGAACTGAACCAAACAGTTAAATGGACAGCAAACCAAATGAACCAAAATAGTTAACTGAGCACGACATTGCAGAATAGAAACATGTACTAGAAGATAAGACAGTTAACAAAACAAAGAATGCTTGAGAACAGTACTACGAAATTTAGCAATTGTTTGACCAAAGTGTTAACTAAACATTACATTTCAGAGGACCAAACTATTAACTTAACATCAGATTGCATATTAACACTACAAAGGACAAATCACTAGAAGGCACTGGCGGTGGCCTCGAGAAAACATCACGAACTGTATTTTAAAGTAGACAACCGCTCGGCGGTGTCGACCGTGGCCTCGAAGACGAGGTGCTCCTCCAAGATCTGGCGATCGACACACATGTCAGCCATAGCAACCTCGTTCGTGCATGCGGCCGCATGCTACTCAGCTCCACATTATACTGCGTGTAAAATGGTTGTGGGCGGCGCTTAATTGGAGGAGGGGGGCAGTGATTTCGGAGGAAGGTGTTGCTTCGTCAGTCGGGGCATGTGGGACGGGAAAGGAGGATGATGGTGTGGGTGGGGTGTGGATTACCTGACCATATCGACGAGGCCACGCAGCAAGAAGAAGGGTCAACGGCGAGGAGGCCGCGCAGCAAGAAGAAGGGTCGCCGGCGAGGAGGCAGCGCTGCAAGAAGAAGGGTCGCCGGCGAGGAGGCGGCACTGCAAGAAGAAGGTAGCCGACGAGGAGGCGGCACTGCAAGAAGAAGGGTCGCTGGCGAGAAGGCCGAGCTTCCAGTAAGCAACAGTGATGGTTTGAACTTGGAAAGCAAGGAGGAACAATGGAAATGTGGATTTTGGTAGGAGGGAGGGGCGGGAAGATATATATTCCCGCGGTGGCAAAAAAATTCGCTCGGTGCCGCGAGAAACTGGCGCGCAAATGTTGTTCAAGTGGGGGCGGTGGACTGTAGACGATGAAGCTTCCTGCGTAAGCCAGACAAGATGGTGCGCTAAGATATTTTCTATCGCATCCCACACGATTCTTTCTAGTAAACTGTTTGTGGTATACCTGATTTTTCTCATTATGTTTTGAAAGATAAAATGGTGTTACGGAGGGAAAGGATGGTGTTTGAATTGCTAGAACATTTACGTACAGTGAACATGCAACTAGTACATGAGTGTCGTGTTTAAATTTGGAATTATTCTGGGTTCGTTTGGCATTTTTATGCATTAATTGAGTTTCTGGGCATTTAATGTGCATAATTCAAATTTGAACTACAAGCACATGCTCCAATGCACCAAAGTTTGCTGAAAAAATTACATGTGTGTCTTTGGGTGAATTTATAGGTCTCATGCAAGAAATGAGAATAAAATTCAAACATCTAGGTGTCGTGGCTCAGCCGGAATGATTGAGAAACTTGGTTTTTTTTAATTCCTGTAAATCTAAAACATGGCTGAAAATCATGAAACTTGGCATGGTGTCATGACATGGCACTAACATGCTGCAGTAATTTTTTTAGCCGAATTGGGACAAGCTTTGGTTTAAGCTTCTTGCAAACCAGAGCTTCCCTCAAGAAGGCTCCTGGTTCCGAGAGGGAACGTGTCACATCCGTGTGCGAAACGACATACGTACACTGCCTTCTCCCGTCTTATTTTTTTACACAGGGAGATTAGACTAAATAGGAGAATCGTGCTAAATTTTGGAATTATTCTGTGTTCGTTTGGCCTTTTTATACATTAATTGAGTTTCTGGGCATTTAATGTGCATAATTCAAATTTGAAGTACAAGCGCGTGCTCCAGTGCACCATAGTTGTTTGAAAAATCACATGTGTGTACTTGGGTGAATTTCTAGGTCCCATGCAAGAGATGGGAGTGAAATTCAAACATCTGGGCGTCGTGGCTCAGCCGGCCAGATTGAGAAACTTGGTTTTTTAATTCCTGTAATTCCAAAACACGCCTGAAAATCATGAAACTTGACATGGTGTCATGACATGGCATGAACATGCTGTGGTAATTTTTTTGGCCGAATTGGGACAAGCTTTGGTGTAAGCTTCTTGCAAACCGGAGCTTCCCTCAAGAAGGCTCGTGGTTCCGAGAGGGAACATGTCACCTCCGTGTGCGAAACGACATACGTACACTGCCTTCTCCAGCCTTATTTTTTTGCACATCCAGATTAGACCAAATAGAAGTACCGTGCTAAATTTTGGAATTATTCTGGCCTCATTTCGCCTTTTTTATACGTTAATTAAGTTTCTGGGCATTTAATGTGCATAATTCAAATTTGAACTACAAGCACAGACTCCAGTGCACCAAAGTTGTTTGAAAAATCACATGTTTGTCCTTGGGTGAATTTCTAGGTCCCATGCAAGAGATTGGAGTGAAATTCAAACATCTGGGCGTCGTGGCTCGACCGGAAAGATTGAGAAACTTGATTTTTTAATTCCTGTAATTCCAAAACATGCCTGAAAATCATGAAACTTGGCATGGTGTCATGACATGGCACAAACATGCTGCGGTAATTTTTTTGGCCGAATTGGGACAAGCTTTGGTGTAAGCTTCTTGCAAACCGGAGCTTCCCTCAAGAAGGCTCGTGGTTCCGAGAGGGAACGTGTCACCTCCGTGTGCGAAACAACATACCTACACTGCCTTCTCCCGCCTTAATTTTTTTGCACAGCCAGATTAGACCAAATATAAGTACCGTGCTAAATTTTGGAATTATTCTGGGCTCGTTTCGCCTTTTTTACACATTAATTGAGTTTCTAGGCATTTAACGTGCATAATTCAAATTTGAACTACAAGCACATGCACCGGTGCACCAAAGTTGTTTGAAAAATCACATGTTTGTCCTTGGGTGAATTTCTAGGTCCCATGCAAGAGATGGAAGTGAAATTCAAACATCTGGCCGTCGTGGCTCGGCCGGAAAGATTAAGAAACTTGGTTTTTTAGTTCCTGTGTAATTCCAAAACACGCTTGAAAATCATGAAACTTGGCATGGTGTCATGACATGGCACCAACATGTTGCGGTAATATTTTTGGCCGAATTGGGACAAGCTTTGGTGTAAGCTTATTGCAAACCGGAGCTTCCCTTAAGAAGGCTCGTGGTTCCGAGAGGGAACGTCTCACCTTCGTGTGCGAAACGACATACGTACACTGCCTTCTCACGCCTTATTTTTTTACACAGCCAGATTAGACCAAATAGAAGTACCGTCCTAAATTTTGGAATTATTCCGGGATCGTTTCGCCTTTTTTATACATTAATTGAGTTTTTGGGCATTTAATGTGCATAATTCAAATTTGAACTACAAGCACATGCTCCAGTGCACCAAAGTTGTTTGAAAAATCACATGTGTGTCCTTGGGTGAATTTCTAGGTCCCATGCAAGAGATGGGAGTGAAATTCAAACATCTGTGCGTCGTGGCTCGGCTGGAAAGATTGAGAAACTTGGTTTTTTAATTCCTATAATTCCAAAACACGGCTGAAAATCATGAAACTTGGCATGGTGTCATGACATGGCACCAACATGCTGTGGTAATATTTTTGGCCAAATTGGGACAAGCTTTGGTGTAAGCTTCTTGCAAACCGGAGCTTTCTTCAAGAAGGCTCGTGGTTCTGAGAGGGAACGTGTCATCTCCATGTGCGAAACGACATACGTACACTTCCTTCTCCCACCTTATTTTTTTACACAGCCAGATTAGACCAAATAGAAGTACGGTGCTAAATTTTGGAATTATTCCGGGTTCGTTTGGCCTTTTTATACATTAATTGAATTTCTGGGCATTTAATGTGCATAATTCAAATTTGAACTACAAGCACATGCTCCAGTGCACCAAAGTTGTTTGAAAAATCACATGTGTGTCCTTAGGTGAATTTCCAGGTCCCATGCAAGAGATGAGAGTGAAATTTAAACATCTAGGCATCGTGGCTCGGCCGGAAAGATTGAGAAACTTGGTTTTTTAATTCCTGTAATTCCAAAACACGCCTGAAAATCATGAAACTTGGCATGGTCTCATGACATGGCATCAACATGTTGTGGTAATTTTTCTGTCCGATTTGCGAAGGTGCACACATTAACAATCAACAAAGTCATTTTGGAACAAGTGCTGTCACGTTACAAATTGGAAACACAAGTATTATTGAAACCGTGGGCGTTCGACTTACCAATTACGTGCGTCCACGCATCCCCTTTTTTATTTGCTAGGAGGTGTCGTGCGGGGTAGCTATTTGAGTATGGGAGGCGTGCGATCAGACCCCTGCTCGTGCTCATCGGGAGGAGAGCCCTTTGACCGCTACCCGCCGCGCACCTCCCTCCCAATGTCTCCTTTAATGGCGCATGAGCTCCTGTTCTACGGTGTGGCTATATCTCTCACTGGACTAGGATTTAAGAGAGAGAAATGAAAATCTGAAAAGAAAGTTTTGCACAGATCTTGATGTAAGATCTGACGGACCTATATAGCATCGACTGTGACTTATAGCAAGCATGATGAATATAAGGACGATGACAGTGGATAATAATTGTCTTACATATTTAGAAACATAATTAAAAAAAGCCACATGTGGCAACGCCGGAAATACACAAGGGCAAAAGAAGAAGGAAGACAACGATCTGGCTCGCTGATCTCTACTTTCTTGATGCATTCCTGCATGCCGTGGGAACTAGTCTCCACGACGAGCGGCGACGAGCTCTTTCTTGTCCTCAAGATGCTGCTTGAGAGCATCCACGGATTTCTCCACAAGCCTTCTGCGCTCGATGCGCAGCTTGTTATTCTCGTCCATAAGTTTCTCGACAATGACACCGGTCCTCTTCAACAAGGCAGTGGTCTGCTCCTGCTGCTCCGCACTTCCAACGATCTTCGCCCTCAGCAGGTCGTGCTCGGCCCATAGCTTTGCATTGCTCTCATTTAGTTGCCAGATGACGTCGGTAGACTGTTCAAACGAGGCTTGCAGGTCATCCTGCAACCTCGCCCACCTGGAGATCTGATCCATCTGCCTATGGACGAGGGCACACATGTGCCTGTAAGAGTCCTCGCCTGCCTGCCAGGCATTTTCCCAGGCCGCCTCGACAAGGGAGGACATCTTTGTTGCATTCGCGGCGTGGTGGGACATCTCTTCTACTTCCGCAGCGTGGCCGGACCAGTCTGCTGCATCGATGGCGCGGCGGGTCCTCCGTGATGCTTCAGCGGTGCGGCGGGACCTCTCTGCTGCTACGGCCGTGCGGCGGGACATGTTGGCTGCTATTGCGGCGAGGCGGGACATCTCTCGTGCTCCCGCTTCCAGGTTCGCCTCTCCCTGGTGGCAATCTCTCGACCCAGAACTCACGCTGGCCATGGCGGACGCAAGGGAACGATGATGAATGACTTGTTTGTTTTTGACTTTTTGTGGATGAGGAGTTTAGGAGGAATGTGCAGTCATCTTGGAATAGTAGTATTTATAACCGCGTAGTAATACGCTCCTAAGTGGGAAACCGTTTAGGTTTTGATCGGTGTGAACAGCTTTGCAATTTGGAATGTGACGGGACGCATGCTCAAAATTTACTGACGGTTATAAGTGCGGCACTATTCCTGGAAGGCGTAACGTGGGCATGTACGCCTTCTCGGCCGCGTACGTGGCGTTTGCACCATAGGGTGCACCGCAATAGGCAATGTCAGCACACGTCTTTTAATTAGAATGGGTGTGCCCATCTAGCGCACACATGTTGGTCTATCTAACTGTTTCAGTTTGTTGTGGCTAATCGCAAACAGTTCATCCATGTGAAGTGTATGCCATCAATCATAGACACTTTGATCTGGTTTACCCGTTTCTGTTCTGTTGCCTAATCGCAAACAGTTGATCCTTCTGAAGCGTATGCCCTCAATCACACACACCTTGATCTGGCTGACCGTTTCTTTTGTGTTGCCTAATCACAAACAGTTCATCCGAGTGAACCGTATGATGTATATCGCACACACCTTCATCCGGTTGCCCGTTTCTTTTGTGTTGCCTAATCACAAATAGTTCATCCGAGTGAACCGTATGCTCTATATCGCACATGCCTTCATCAGGCTACCCGTTTCTTTTGTTCTGCCTCATCATAAACAGTTCATTGGACTGAACCGTATGCCCTAGATCGCACACGCAACTAAAATCTGAACCGTGTTTGATGCATCCTCCATCACAAACATTTTCACCTTTTTAACGGTTTTCATACAGCACCATTTGCGATTATGGCATCGCACACTGTTTCTCGAAGGGTCTCTGATCGTAGTGTCGCATTAGCAGCATCCTGCAGTAGTGACCTCAGCGCGGATGACGCCCATAAGCATGTGGGCAAGTTCTTGATGCTTTGCTACACTATCTTTGAAAACATTGATCAGTTGTTGTTGCGCACGAATGTGCAGCTCTGATTACACCACCATTTCCATCATTGCTTCAGCCATTAATTGGTTCACAAACATACATTTTTCCGTTGCATTCGAGACAGAGGAAACTGAACAGATTCAGATGGCGATTTTGGCAGGCTTGTATTATTGATAGTGGAGAGTGTCTCGACCACTGCATCATAACATAAATTAGGAGGGGAACCGAACAGATTAATCATGAGTTATTTCCATATTACCTGACCTAGATTTATTGGAAAGAAACAATGGGGTTGCCTTGCTGTCGGTGTCAAAACCGGCGGATCTCGGGTATGGGGTCTTGGACTGTGCGTCTAGGATCGATGGTAACAGGAGACAGGGGACACGATGTTTACCCAGGTTCGGGCCCTCTCTATGGAGGTAATACCCTACTTCCTGCTTGATTGATCTTGATGAATATGAGTATTACAAGAGTTGATCTACCATGAGATCGTAATGGCTAAACCCTAGAAGTCTAGCCTATGAATATGGTAATGATTATATACGTTGTCCTTTCCGGACTATCCCCCTCGGTTTATATAGACACCGAGGGGATCTAGGGTTTACATGGAGTCGGTTACATAAAAAGGATCGGTCGCCAAGCTTGCCTTCCACGCCAAGCAGAGTCCAATCCGGACACGAGTATGGTCTTCGATCTTCACAGCCCATCAGTCCGGCCCATGGATATCAGGCCGGACGTCCGAGGACCCCTTAGTCCAGGACTCCCTCTGTAGCCCCTGAACCTGGCTTCAATGACGAGGAGTCTGGCGCGGAGATTTGTCTTCGACATTGCAAGGTGGGTTCCCTCCTTCCAAACTCCAGAATAGTCTTCGGACGAAGGAAGTATATCCGGACATGTGTATATACTGGCAGAGAATATAATAACTCATGAGCCCAACTTGTTGATAACTGTTCATGACATCATATCATTCCTGCCCGGTTGCTATTTCCAACCGTCAGCTAGCGAGCCGTCCCACATCTCGGGGTGCGGTTTTACTGGCACGTCTCGTCAGGGCAGATATCGTGTCCCTTTATTTATGGGATTTTCATTAATGCAGGCGTGGGTAACCCAACCGTCCCCTGGGTACAACTCCTTGGTAATAGGTAAGTTTAGAGACCCCGGGGGAGACGCCCAATATTCGGGGCCTTTATATAGAGAGCCTGTCTTCTTCTTCCCTTGCGCTTGCTCCTTCCTCAACCCCAGCCACCCCAAGTTCCAACCCTTGGGTTCTAATCACCACCAGCCTTAGTCATGTCTGGACCCAACCGTCAGGGCCGGTGGGTGGCTTCTTCTGTCACAGAGGAGGACATTGCGGAGCTTCTCATAGCGAGGTACCTGACCTCAGAAATCTTTCATCGGCTTCCGGCGCGAGGGAAATTCATACCGACTACCAGATCTGGCGAGAGGGTTGTATTTGTGTCTCACTTTCTTCACGGGCTATGGTTCGCGCTTACCCCCTTCATCTGGGGGCTCATGTTCTACTATGGGCTAGATTTTCACGATCTGACCCCGGACTCTATTCTCCTCATCTCGACATTTATCGTCACATGTGAGGCCTTACTCCGGACTCCTCCGCACTTCGGTTTGTGGCTCAAGACCTTTGATGTGAGGCCGCAGGTGGCAGAGGAGGAGCAGGCAGAGTGCGGTAGCGTCATAATAAGCAAACTGGCCGGCGCGGTTTGGCCCGAAGGATCTTTCGCCAAATCTTCAAACCTGTGGCAGCAGGGGTGGTTTTATGTCAACGAGCCGCGGAGCTCCAAGTGGGCGGCTACACCTGCGTTTCGACCCGGCCCTCTAGTTCATCTTGCTTCATGGCTCAATAAGGGATTGGACTGGGGATCCGTCAATGAAGTGCAGAATCTGCAAAGTCGCATCCGAAGCCTTGTTGAGAAGGGCATCGATCTTGTGAACGTCGTTCAAATAATGCTAGTCCACCGGATCCTGCCATGTCAGTGGCGGCCTCTTCGTATGTGGGAGTTTAACCCGGAAGGGCGCCGGACCTTACAGCACTTCTTCGGCGCTACGCACGAAGGAATGTGGAAATTATATTTCGGGGAACGAGAACAATGGTCGGACACCACCGAAGACGTTGGCCTTGACAGCAATCATCCGGACACTTCGGTAAGTATTCGGTATCCAAGCACCTTCCATTCAGGCATCTCTTAACAAGATATTGAACAATCCGTCCCTGTACAGGACTGGATAAAGAAAGCGGTGCTGATCTGGTGTCCGGCGCCTCTTCTCGAAGGCCCCGCGACCGACCTGCTGACGAGGATGCTGGTTCCGACACTGTATCGGGTGGCCGTGTTCGGGGAAACCAAAACCCTTTTACCCAAGGGCAAAAGTGCAGAGGGAGCCTTCCAGGGCAAGAAGAGGGCCGCCTCCGAAGGTCAGGAGGGGAAGCCTTCCAAGAAGGGAAAACACCATCATTGAGCGGCTTGGGCCAGGCGAACGATGACGGGGACGAACCTCGCGGCAAAACGTAAGCGTGGCTGAGGCACCTCATTCTTTTCCTATTAGTGAAGTAATCATCCGATATATGTTCATCCACGCAGGTTAACGCCTGGTGCTTCTCAATCGTTCTCGTCCTCGGGAGATCTTCTTCCGGAGATGATGGAGAGTGATACGCCTTCTCCGGCCCCGTCGCCTGATAGGGGGGACGATACCGAGGTATCGTCCCGAAGGGCTCCTCCCTAACACCAAGTGGTACAAGAAACGGAGAAGGCGTTCCCTGAAGGCAGCGCCTCTGTCACTCGGGGTTCCGGGATCAAGACTGGAGTCCCCGAACCATCCGGTTTACAGCCGGAGACGATTCTGGAGGTAAGTAAGTGGGATCCTTCATGGGAAGGCCGTACTTCGGCGGCGGTTTCCGAAGACCCAAGGGTGCCGAAACCGCTGACGAACTTGCTATGACGAGCATCCCTTTCAGAAGAGCACCTTACTTTGATGGCTACGGTGGTTAAAAGGATTCTATCCGCGAAGAGTGGATTGAACGAGGCTTTTACGTGCATGCTACCTCTTGAGCACTGCATTGGTTTTCCCCGAAGAGGAAGGGCCGATGCAGCAAAGTAGCGTAAGTATTTCCCTCAGTTTTTGAGAACCAAATCAATCCAGTAGGAGGCTACGCGCGAGTCCCTCGTACCCGCACAAAACAAACAAATCCTCACAACCAATGCGAATAGGGGTTGTCAATCCCTACATAACCACTTACGAGAGTGAGATCTGATAGATATGATAAGATAATATTTTTGGTATTTTTATGATAAAGATGCAAAGTAAAATAAAAGCAAAGTAAAAGCAAAAGGAAATAACTAAGTATTGGTAGATTAATATGATGAAGATAGACCGGGGGGCCATAGGTTTCACTAGTGGCTTCTCTCGAGAGCATAAGTATTCTACGGTGGGTGAACAAATTATTGTTGAGCAATTGACAGAATTGAGCATATTATGAGAATATCTAGGTACGATCATGTATATAGGCATCACGTCTGAGACAAGTAGACCGACTCCTGCCTGCATCTACTACAATTACTCCACTCATCGACCGCTATCTAGCATGCATCTAGATTATTAAGTTAATGAAAACAGAGTAACGCCTTAAGCAAGATGACATGATGTAGAGGGATAAACTCATGCAATATGATGAAAACCCCATCTTGTTATCCTCGATGGCAACAATACAATACGTGCCTTGCTGCCCCTACTATCATTGGGAAAGGACACCGCAAGATTGAACCCAAAGCGAAGCACTTCTCCCATTGCAAGAAAGATCAATCTAGTAGGCCAAACCAAACTGATAATTCGAAGAGACTTGCAAAGATAACCAATCATATATAAAAGAATTCAGAGAGGATTCAAATATTGTTCATAGATAGACTTGATCATAAACCCACAATTCATCGGTCTCAACAAACACACCGCAAAAAGAAGATTACATCGAATAGATCTCCACAAGAGAGGGGGAGAACTTTGTATTGAGATCCAAAAAGAGAGAAGAAGCCACCTAGCTACTAACTATGGACCCGTAGGTCTGAAGTAAACTACTCACACTTCATCCGAGGGGCTATGGTGTTGATGTAGAAGCCCTTCGTGATCGATGCCCCCTCCAGCGGAGCTCCGGAATAGGCCCCAAGATGGGATCTCGTGGATACAGAAAGTTGCGGCGGTGGAATTAGGGTTTTGGCTCCGTATCTGATCGTTTGGGGGTACGTAGGTATATATAGGAGGAAGGAGTATGTCGGTGGAGCAACAGGGGGCCCACGAGGGTGGAGGGCGCGCCTAGGGGAGGTAGGTGCGCCCCCTACCTTGTGGCCTCCTCTTTTGTGTCCTGACGTAGGGTCCAAGTCTCCTGGGTCTTGTTCATTGAGAAAATCACGTTCCCGAAGGTTTCATTCCGTTTGGACTCCGTTTGATATTCCTTTTCTTCGAAACCCTAAAATAGGCAAAAAAAAACAGCAATTCTGGGCTGGGCCTCCGGTTAATAGGTTAGTCCCAAAAATAATATAAAAGTGGATAATAAAGCCCAATAATGTCCAAAACAGTAGATAATATAGCATGGAGCAATCAAAAATTATAGATACATTAGAGACGTATCAAGCATCCCCAAGCTTAATTCCTGCTCGACCTCGAGTAGGTAAATGATAAAAACAGAATTTTTGATGCAGAGTGCTACTTGGCATGATTTTAATGTAATTCTTCTTAATTGTGGTATGAATATTCAGATCCGAAAGATTCAATACAAAAGTTCATATTGACATAAAAAATAATAATACTTCAAGCATACTAACTAAGCAATTATGTCTTCTCAAAATAATATGGCTAAAGAAAGTTATCCCTACAAAATCATATAGTCTGGCTATGCTCTATCTTCACCACACAAAGTATTTAAATCATGCACAACCCCGATGACAAGCCAAGCAATTGTTTCATACTTTTGACATTCTCAAAACTTTTTCAATCTTCACGCAATACATGAGCATGAGCCATGGACATAGCACTATAGGTGGAATAGAGTGGTGGTTGTGGAGAAGAAAAAAAGGGAGAAGATAGTCTCACATCAACTAGGCATATCAACGGGCTATGGAAATGCCCATCAATAGATATCAATGTGAGTGAGTAGGGATTGCCATGCAACGGATGCACTAGAGCTATAAGTATGTGTAAGCTCAAAAAGAAACTAAGTGGGTGTGCATCCAACTCGCTTTCTCACGAAGACCTAGGGCAATTTGAGGAAGCCCATCATTGGAATATACAAGCCAAGTTCTATAATGAAAAATTCCCACTAGTATATGAAAGTGACAACATAGGAGACTCTCTATCATGAAGATCATGGTGCTACTTTGAAGCACAAGTGTGGTAAAAGGATAGTAGCATTGTCCCTTCTCTCTTTTTCTCTCATTAATTTTTTATTTGGGCCTTTTCTTCTCTTTTTTTATTTTTTATATGGCCTCTTTTCTTTCTTTTATTTTTTTTATTTTTTTTCGTCCGGAGTCTCTTCCCAACTTATGGGGGAATCATAGTCTCCATCATCCTTTCCTCACTGGGACAATGCTCTAATAATGATGACCATCACACTTTTATTTTCTTACAACTCAACAATTACAACTCGATACTTAGAACAAAATATGATTCTATATGAATGCCTCCGGCAGTGTACCGGGATATGCAATGAATCAAGAGTGACATGTATGAAAGAATTATGAATGGTGGCTTTGCCACAAATACGATGTCAACTACATGATCATGCTAAGCAATATGACAATGATGGAGTGTGTCATAATAAACGGAAAGGTGGAAAGTTGCATGGCAATATATCTCGGAATGGCTATGGAAATGCCATAATAGGTAGGTATGGTGGCTGTTTTGAGGAAGGTATATGGTGGGTGTATGATACTGGCGAAAGGCGCGCAGTATTACAGAGGCTAGCAATGGTGGAAGGGTGAGAGTGCGTATGATCCATGGACTCAACATTAGTCATAAAGAACTCATATACTTATTGCAAAAATCTACAAGTTATCAAAGCAAAGTATTACGCGCATGCTCCTAGGGGGATAGATTGGTAGGAAAAGACCATCGCTCGTCCCCGACCGCCACTCATAAGGAAGACAATCAATAAATAAATCATGCTCCGACTTCATCACATAACGGTTCACCATACGTGCATGCTACGGGAATCACAAGATTCAACACAAGTATTTCTCAAATTCACAACTACTCAACTAGCATGACTTTAATATCACCATCTCCATATCTTAAAACAATTATCAAGTATCAAACTTCTCATTGTATTCAACACACTCATAAGAGAATTTTATTATTCTTGAATACCTAGCATATTAAGATTTTAAGCACATTACCATGCTATTAAGACTCTCAAAATAATCTAAGTGAAGCATGAGAGATCACTAGTTTCTATAAAACAAATCCACCACCGTGCTCTAAAAGATATAAGTGAAGTACTAGAGCAAAACTATATAACTCAAAAGATATAAGCGAAGCACATTGAGTATTCTAACAAATTCCAAATAATGTATGGCTCTCTAAAAAGGTGTGTACGGCAAGGATGATTTTGGTAAACTAAAAATCAAAGACTCAAATCATACAAGACGCTCCAAGCAAAACACATATCATGTGGTGAATAAAAATATAGCTCCAAGTAAAGTTACCAATAGAAGTAGATGAAAGAGGGGATGCCTTCCGGGGCATCCCCAAGTTTTGGATTTTAGGTGTCCTTAGATTATCTTTGGGGTGCCATGGGCATCCCCAATCTTAGGCTCTTGCCACTTCTTGTTCCATAATCCATCAAATCTTTACCCAAAACTTGAAAACTTCACAACACAAAACTCAAAGTAGAAAATCTCGTGAGCTCCGTTAGCGAAAGAAAACAAAACACCACTTCAAGGCACTGTAATGAACTCATTTTTTATTTATATCGGTGTTAAACCTACTGTATTCCAACTTCTCTATGGTTTATAAACTATTTTACTAGCCATAGATTCATCAAAATAAGCAAACAACACACGAAAAACAGAATCTGTCAAAAACAGAAAAGTCTGTAGTAATATGTAGCTAGCGCAAGATCTGGAACCCCAACAAGTCTAAACTAAACTGCTAGACGTGAGGAATTTATATATTAATCATCTGCAAAAAGAATTAACTAAATAGCACTTTCCAAATAAAAATTACAGCAGTTCTCGTGAGCACTAAAGTTTCTGTTTTTTACAGCAAGTTCAACAAGACTTTCCCCAAGTGGTTCTAATTGGCACAAACACTAATTAAACACAAAAAACACAACCAAAACAGAGGCTATATAAATTATTTATTAATAAACAGGAGCAAAATGCAAGGAATAAAAATAAAATTGGGTTGCCTCCCAACAAGCGCTATCGTTTAACGCCCCTAGCTAGGCATAACAAGCAAGGATAGATCTAGGTATTGCCATCTTTGGTAGGAAATTATTCAATGAGGCATCTACCATCTTTAGGAATTTCTTTATTTTTATTAATTATCAAACTTTTAGGCACAAGATCGAAAAATTCAGTTCAACAAATGGTTCCTTAATGATAGCAAAAAGATTGGGATGAATACTTATAGATTTGAGATCCGCAATTTCCTTACTAGAGGATTCACCCTTATTTTTAGGAACATACATAAGCTTGGCAATTTTAGTGGGAGGACTTGGAGCATTCTTTACGGAAGAAAAAGCAGTTCCCAAGTTGGTAACAATATCCTCAAGTTTATCGATTCTAGTGGAATCATGATTTATTTTCTCATTAACTATGGGTTCCTTTTCTTTAATATTTTTCAAAGTAACTCCTACTTTAGATCCATATTGAGAGTAAGGATGGCAATGGGTCGGGTTTGGATCGGGTTGAACAATATCAAATCCATATCCATATCCATGAAAGCACTCCCAGCCCATCCATGAAAAAATCCATGGGCGAAAAATTGTGACCATGTCCAAATCCGATGGATATTCATACCCATTGGATATCCATCGGATCCTCTCAAGACCAATACATAAGACATAACTCATTGCACAATGTACACTCTACATTGGCGTGCTCACTCCCTGCCGTGCAATCATAGGCCTTGCATTGTCCCACTGCTGCGGCCATGCATCAATGCATGTGTGGAAAAGCAAAGATGGAGGGGTCAAGGAGATATGGAGCTAGGTTGTCGCAGGCCAGTAGTGCCTGCTGCAGCGACCGGCAGCAGCGGCCACCTCTAGGGCTATGAGAGGAGTAACTCAAGGAGATGGCACCAATTCTCAATGACAAGTCATTTAATTAGTGTAGATAATAGGATGAGAAGGTGCATTGGTGTATGTTACGGTGGGGATTGTATAATTTCTTTTGGATGTTTTAGATAAGGGATAAAATTATAGTGGGACATGTGACTATGGGGTAGGGGTAGCAGAATATTGCTTGCTAAGTCAGACAATCGGGTCGGGTTTGGATATATCCATGGGTACAAGATTATGCCCATGCCCTATCCACGAGTAATCGGGTCGGGTTTAGGTGTTGTCCATGGGCGCAAAATCATATCCAAACCCTATCCATTTGGGTTGGATATCCATGGGTATCCATGTCCATGGATAAAATTGCCATCCTTAATTGAGAGATTCGGCTGTGGATCTTTTTATCCAAATTTTTAATTAACTCTACGGTAGCAACTTTATTTTCAATAATTTCAAGCCTTTGCATTACATGCTCCAAAGTTAATACAGTTCCATTAACCAAAAGAGGGGGTGAACCAAATAAATCTATCATAGCATTATAAGAATCAAAAAGTATGGCTAGCCAAGAAGTTCCCTCCGGTAATAGTATCAAGAACATATCTGTGCCAAGGAGTAATGCCTACATAAAAATTGCGAAGAAGAACGGAAGTAGATTGCTTCCTAGTAGATCTATTTTGAGCATTGCAAATTCTATACCAAGCGTCTTTTAGATTTTCTCGGGAGACAACGGAGAAGATAAGGGACTAGCCATAACGACAAGCGAGCAAACTAACACACAAGCAAACAAAAAGCAAGAGGGCAAAAAGAGGCAAATAGAGAAAGAGAGGGAGGATAGAGAGAGAGGGCGAATAAAACGGCAAGGGTGAAGTGGGGGAGAGGAAAACGAGAGGCAAATGGCAAATAATGTAATGCAGGAGATAAGGGTATGTGATGGGTACTTGGTATATTGACTTTTGCGTAGACCTCCCCGGCAACGGCGCCAGAAATCCTTCTTGCTACCTCTTAAGCACTGCGTTGGTTTTCCCCAAAGAGGAAGGGATGATGCATCAAAGTAGCATAAGTATTTCCCTCAGTTTTTGAGAACCAAGGTATCAATCCAGTAGGAGGCTACGCGCGAGTCCCTCGTACCTGCACAAAACAAATAAATCCTCGCAACCAATGCGAATAGGGTTTGTCAATCCATACACGGCCACTTACGAGAGTGAGATCTGATAGATATGATAAGATAAGATTTTTGGTATTTTTATGATAAAGATGCACAGTAAAATAAAAGCAAAGTAAAAGCAAAAGGAAATAACTAAGTATTGGTAGATTAATATGATGAAGATAGACCCGGGGGCCATAGGTTTCACTAGTGGCTTCTGTCGAGAGCATAAGTATTCTACGGTGGGTGAACAAATTACTGTTGAGCAATTGACAGAATTGAGCATAGTTATGAGAATATCTAGGTATGATCATGTATGTAGGCATCACGTCCGAGAGACAAGTAGACCGACTCCTGCCTGCATCTACTACTATTACTCCACTCATCGACCGCTATCCAGCATGCATCTAGAGTATTAAGTTAATGAAAATAGAGTAACGCCTTAAGCAAGATGACATGATGTAGAGGGATAAACTCATGCAATATGCTGAAAACCCCATCTTGTTATCCTCGATGGCAACAATACAATACGTGCCTTGCTGTCCCTACTGTCACTGGGAAAGGACACCGCAAGATTGAACCCAAAGCTAATCACATCTCCTATTGCAAGAAAGCTCAATCTAGTAGGCCAAACCAAACTGATAATTCAGAGACTTGCAAAGATAACCAATCATATATAAAAGAATTCAGAGAGGATTCAAATATTGTTCATAGATAGACTTGATCATAAACCCACAATTCATCGGTCTCAACAAACACACCGCAAAAAGAAGATTACATCGAATAGATCTCCACAAGAGAGGAGAGAACTTTGTATTGAGATCCAAAAATAGAGAAGAAGCCATCTAGCTACTAACTATGGACCCGTAGGTCTGAAGTAAACTACTCACACTTCATCGGAGGGGCTATGGTGTTGATGTAGAAGCCCTCCGTGATTGATCCCCCCTCCGGCGGAGCTCCGGAACAGGCCCCAAGATGGGATCTCGTGGATACAGAAAGTTGCGGTGGTGGAATTAGGGTTTTGGCTCTGTATCTGATTGTTTCGGGGTACGTAGGTATATATAGGAGGAAGGAGTACGTCGTTGGAGCAACAGGGGGCCCATGAGGGTGGAGGGCGCGCCTGGGGGAGGTAGGCGCACCCCCTACCTCGTGGCCTCCTCTTTTGTGTCTTGATGTAGGGTCCAAGTCTCATGGGTCTTGTTCGTTGAGAAATTCACGTTCCCAAAGGTTTCATTCCGTTTGGACTCCGTTTGATATTCCTTTTCTTCGAAACCCTAAAATAGGCAAAAAACAACAATTCTGGGTTGGGCCTCCAGTTAATAGGTTAGTCTCAAAAATAATATAAAAGTGGATAATAAAGCCCAATAATGTCCAAAACAGTAGATAATATAGCATGGGACAATCAAAAAATATAGATACGTTGGAGACGTATCAGTGCCTTCTACGAGGTTTTGAGGTTTGTGATGTAGTTTTGTCAATTAAATTTTATTGACAGAATGCACCTGTTGTATATGCAGTAGCCCCTGAGACTTGGATTGTTTTCCGAAGGAAGCGATCGGAGGATCAAAGAGATATGCTCAGGTATTAACCTTGGTTTAATTTGAAATACAGGCTACTGCCCCTCCTGTGGTTGGCCGAAATATGGAAGTGGCCGAACTCCAGCAAAAGCTGGATATTGCGGATGATGACATTGCATTGATCAACAGGCATCTTGACGACTCGCAAGGTATGTATTTCGAGCATTCTTTACACCAGTGTGCTTGACATAGGAACGAGCTTTATATGAAATGCACATGAAATGCAGATGGTGCTGCCGCTGTTGAGGCTCTTCGGGCGGAGATAGTCCGGGCCAATGAGCGGGCCCGATTGAGTGATGCTGCTGCAAAGGCATTGGTTGAACTGAAGGGCGAACAAGCTGCACGATGCCAGGTCGAGGAGAAGGTATCCACAATGACACTTGCTTTGGAGAATGCCACTGGCAGCTGCGAAATTATTGAGAAGGAGAATGAAGCCTTAACGGCTGAACTGAACAAGGCCCGACAGGAGGCAAGAGAAGCGCAATCAGAGTCCAGAGCACTCCGTGTGGAGGTTCGGCAGGCGAAAGAGATAGTGGCTGGAAAGCCTTTTCTGCTGCAGACTAAGTTCGGCGACCCGGACTATGTTTAGCTGAACCAAGTGTGGAGTTCTCCGGACGAGTATTTGGACTTGCCGAAGAGTTCTTTCGATGCAGCGCGGTATTACCAAGCGCGAGATGGATATGCAACGGAGAAGCTTTTTTGGTCACAGTTCGGTGCGTCGAAGCGCCTGCTGCTGCTTAATGAACAGATGTCCCAATGGGCTGAACTTCATAGGGTATCCGGCGCTGCCATGACGGATGTTATAATTCGGCTGTGGCCAACTGAACCTGTAGCTATTTCGGTTTGGTTCAGAAACTTGTCGATGCGGTGCCCCAAATCGATGCTACGAAGCGATCAGCGTGCGTTGAAGGTGCACGGATGGCCTGAGGGAGTCCTAGATTAGGGGGTCCTTGGATAGCCGGACTATATCCTTTGGCCGGACTGTTGGATTATGAAGATACAAGATTGAAGACTTCGTCCCGTGTCCGGGTGGGACTCTTCTTTGCGTGGAAGGCAAGCTTGGCGATTCGGATATGTAGATCTCCTCCCTTGTAACCGACTCTATGTAACCCTAGCCCCCTCCGGTGTCTATATAAACCGGAGGGTTTAGTCCGTAGGACAAGAACAATCATAATCATAGGCTAGCTTCTAGGGTTTAGCCTCTACGATCTCATGGTAGATCAACTCTTGTAATACTCATATCATCAAGATCAACCAAGCAGGAAGTAGGGTATTACCTCCATCGAGAGGGCCCAAACCTGGGTAAACATTGTGTCCCCTGCCTCCTATTACCATCCGCCTTAGACGCACAGTTCGGGACCCCCTACCCGAGATCTGCCGGTTTTGACACCGACATTGGTGCTTTCATTGAGAGTTCCACTATGCCGCCACGATAAGGCTTGATGGCTCGTCTTGTTGTCAAGGACAATATTACCTCGGGGGGATCCCTGGCTGTAGGCCAAACTCATCGACTAGGTGGCTTCGTCATGACCGCCCGTTCGGCCGTCGCACCGACGATGACTTCTCGGGTCATCAAAAACAGCCTCCACATGGGCTCGGGATTCGCCGAGCAGATGGATCCAATAGAGCTCCCTTCCTTGAACGAGCTCTTGGATCACATCGCCGCCCTGGGAGTCACAACGGACTATGATCGGATCGGGCATAAACCCGACCAAAGGGAGATTAACTCTCCGCCGGTCACCCATCAGATAGCGGTGGTGGAGGAGCAATGTAGCAATTCTTCCTCTATTTTGAGGACAAACTATGTCCGGATTCCTGAGCTCTCCTAGCCGGGTACCCGTCCACGGGAGGACATGGTCCAAGCTTTGAACCTAGAATCAGACAGCGGGCTAGAACTATTGGGCAACATCCCGGAGTCCGAACTGCCAAGCTCGAAAACTCCTCCGCCCCTAGGTCTCAGATCAGGTCAGGGTTTGTACCTAAAACTACCCACCCATCCAGACTCAAGTGATCTTTCCCACATTAGACAAGAGCCCCAAGAGACAGCACATCACTATTGGGCCAGATTCCTCCTTGTAATGAGCAAGGTCAAGGACTGTCGCGAGGAAGACGCAATTTCATTCTTTTGCAAAAATTGCACGGACAAGGGAATCCTCAACGCCATAATTCGCCATGACATAGCACACTTTGCTGACTTGGCGGCCATAGTATGGAAGTACTGTGTGATGGCAAGCGCCTGGAAAACCCAAACAAAATTCTGGGACCCCCCGGCTCTCACTAAACCTGTCCGAACTAAAAGGGTGTACTCTCGTCAGTCACCCAATCCAATTACAAAGAAACAAGAGCACACTACAGGGCGTAGAACTGTATTGGAGGGATGGCTCAATGGGCCACGCAAAATTCATAGTACAGCGGATACCATGCCAACACACAGCCTTAGAGCATGTTGGATACTCCGGCAGGTGGCCAAGAGCGGCGAGGATATCCTCATCAACAATACAACAGAGCACCATCCCGAGGAAAATAACAATACAGTATTGACAGTCTTCGAGACCTTCGCCTCAAATAATAGGCGCAAGAGAACACTCCGCAGCCTCACTGAAGTCTGCCACGTTGCAGCAATAAATCCATGGAATGACACGGCCATAACCTTCAATGCCAGTGACGAACCCCAATTTCGAACAGCCCGAGCACCATCCGCTTTGGTCCTTAGTCCAATTGTGGACGGCTTCCGGCTTACTAAAGTGCTCATGGATGGTGCCAGCGGATTAAACCTCATCTACGAGGAAACTCTTAGCAAAATGGAAATAGACAAGAGCCGCATTGAGCAAAGCAGCACGACCTTCAGAGGAATCATCCCTAGTCGGGAGGCACGATGTGCGGGAAAAATCACACTAGATGTGGTATTCAGCACGCCGGAGAATTATAGGTCCGAAGAAATCACATTCCAAGTGGCCCCGTTCAGTAGCGGATACCACGCCCTTTTAGGCCGGGAGGCACTCACAATCTTCCAAGCTATACCCCATTACGGGTACATGAAGCTCAAAATGCTCAGGCCCAATGGAATCATCACTCTGGCTAGTGATCCGGACATGGCACTCGGCGCAGAAAATAAAACCTCCACACTAGCCCTCGAGGCGTTATCCGAAGCCCTTGCGGCCGAATAACTAACTGCGCTGCACTCCACGGTGGACAGGGACGACGTGATACTCGAAAAAGACCCAAGTACACCTCTTTTATACCAGCGGACAAAATAGTCAAATTCCAGGTCCACCCAATGGACCCTACAAAAACAGCATCCATTGGGGTACAGCTGAACCCCACAACAGACGCCGCACTGCGGGAGTTCTTGCGCGAGAATTGGGACATCTTCGCCTGGCATCCTTTAGACATGCCAGGAATCCCACGCAGACTGGCCGAGCATAGCCTTAACATTCTAAAGGGGTTCAAGCCGGTTAAGCGGACTCTTCGGCGTTTCTCTGAGCCTAAGCGACAAGCCATGGGAGAAGATATAGCCAAGTTACTCGAGGCCTGATTCATTAGAGAAATAAAACATCCGGACTGGCTAGCAAACCTGGTGATGGTACCAAAGAAGGACAAATCCTGGCGCCTATGTGTCGATTTCAAGGACCTTAACAAGGCTTGCCCCAAGGATCCCTTCCCCCTCCCTTGCATCGATCAAATTATCGACGCTACCACAGGACACGACTCATTGTGCTTCCTCGATGCATACTCCGGATACCATCATATTAATATGGCGGAGCTCAATCAAGCCGCAACGACATTCATCACTCCATACGGCCCCTTCTGTTTTAACACCATGCCTTTCAGGCTCAAAAATGCCGGTGCAACCTATCAACGCATGATTCAGACATGCCTAGAAACACAAATCGGCAAAACAGTGGAGGCATATGTAGACGATGTGGTCATTAAAACAAGACACGTCGAATCCTTAATAGATGACTTGAGGCTCATGTTCGACAATCTCCGAACATATGACATCAAGCTCAATCCGGAAAAATGTGTTTTCGGCGTGCCCGCCGGAAAGCTCTTGGGCTTCATCGTCTCCAATAGAGGAATTGAAGCAAATCCGGCTAAAATCCGAGCTTTGTCATAGTTGGATATCCCAACAGACCTCAAGCAAATCCAGAAATTAACTGGATGCATGGCTGCCTTAAGCCGCTTTATCTCCCGATTAGGAGAAAAGGCACTACCTCTTTATCGCCTTCTTCGACGCACCGAACACTTTGACTGGACGGATGCGGCCACGGCCGGATTGGAAGAAATAAAATCCGTATTGGCCACCAACCCAATCTTGGCCGCACCAAATGTCGGCGAACCAATGTTGTTATATATAGCGGCAACACACCAAGTTGTAAGCGCAGTGCTCGTCGTCGAACGAGAGACAGATAGACATAAGTTCCCGCTTCAAAAGCCGGTATACTACGTATCCACCATCCTCACTCCATGCAAATCACGGTACCCACATTATCAAAAGATAGCATACGCGGTCTTCATGGCATCCCGGAAACTACGACACTACTTTCAAGAGTGTTCAATTACGGTGGCCTCAGAAGTACCACTCAACGACATAGTAAATAACCATGATGCCACGGGCCAGATTGCTAAATGGGCTATCAAGCTCCTCCCGTTCGACATAACATATAAACCACGGCGAGCCATTAAGTCGCAAGTACTAGCTGATTTCGTCGCCGAATGGACGGAAGCCGAACTCCCTAAAGAGTACGGCGCGTACTATAATTGGATCATGCACTTTGACAGCTCTAAGATGCTGGCTGGTCTGGGGGCAGGCGTCGTCCTGACATCCCCCACCGGAGATACAGTCCAATACGTACTCCAAATATTATACACAGACTCCAACAATGCAGCAGAATATGAGGCCCTGTTGCATGGTCTCCGGATGGCAGTCTCCATGGGCATTCAACGCCTAGAGGTGCGGGGGGATTCGAACCTCGCAATATCTCAAATAAATGGGGACTTTGACACCAAGGACCCAAAAATGGAGGCTTACCGCAACACCCTCCTCAAAATGTCAGCTCGGTTTGAGGGCCTCGAATTCCACCATGTGGTCCAAGAAAAAAATCAAGCGGTGGATATCCTCGCCCACATCGGCGCTAAGCGTGACCCTGTCCCACCTAACATCTTCTTGGAAAGGTTGTTTAAGCCATCCGTGGTGTGGGAAGGGGAGACCGGCAAAAACAGTCTGGATCCGTCCACAACACTAGACCTCGAACACTCTGACGTAATCGGAGGCTCTGCCACCGAAATAACACCTTCGGCCCACGTGATTATGGTTGTCATCGCCACATGGACAGAACCCTTCTTGGCTTACCTAACTAGGCAAGAACTCCCTGATGACCCAAACGAGGCACGTTGCATTGTGCGACGGTCTAAAGCCTATGAGGTCCACGAGGGAGAGCTTTATAAGAAAAGCGCTACCGGAGTAATTCAAATGTGCATCTCCGAAGAGGAAGGATGGAAACTTTTGGCAGAAATTCATGCTGGACTTGGCGGCCACCACGCCGCAGCCTGGGCCCTTGTAAGCAAGGCCTTCCGTATAGGTTTTTACTGGCCAACGACCCGAGCAGACGCACAGGACCTCGTTCAACGTTGCGTCAGTTGCCAGCTTTTTGCAAACCAAAGCCATATGCCACCTACCGCTCTCCAAACAATCCCCATTACTTGGCCCTTTGCGGTCTGGGGGCTTGATATGGTCGGACCCCTTAAAGGGGGAAGCCATAAGAAAAAAAATACCTATTGGTCATGGTGGATAAATTCACCAAATGGATAGAATCCAAACCAATTAAAACGGCCGAGTCCGGACCAGTGATAGACTTCATATCCGGGGTTATAAACCATTACTGCGTCCCCCACAGCATCATCACCGATAACGGCTCGAACTTTACAGCCGACGATGTAAAAACTTGGTGCGCAACATGGGCATTAAGCTCGATTATGCCTCTGTCTATCACCCGCAAACTAATGGTCAAGTCGAGTGAGCAAATGGTCTTATCATGAGCAACATTAAACCCAGATTAGTGCGATCCTTGAAGGAATCAGATACGCACTGGGTGGAGGAGCTTGACTCCGTACTATGGAGGCTGCGGACCATGCTGAATCGCACTGCCGGATACACACGGTTCTTTATGGTGTATGGCGCAGAGGCGGTACTGCCCTGTGACATCATTCATGACTCACCTCGAGTACGCATGTACGAAGAGAAAGAAGCCGAGCTTGATCGACAGGACAGTTTGGACGCCCTGGAGGAGGAGCGTGACGTGGCAAAAGCCCGCTCCACATTCTATCAGCAACAGGCTCGGCGGTATCAAAGCAGAGAAGTACGGGCCAAAACTTATAACGTTGGCGAACTCGTTCTACGCCTACCGGAGAAGAAAAAGAACAAGCTCAAGCCCAAATGGGAAGGTCCCTTCGTTATTGACAAAGTTCTGACCGGTGGAGCGTACCGTCTGCGGGATGCATCAGAGAATCGACTCGAGCCAAACCCATGGAACGCAGCTAGACTCCGAAGGTTCTACGCCTAGTGCGGGACTCTGTGTTCGTCTCCTTACCTCCGTCAATATTTTATATATCTGTTATCTGTCTTTTCTTTCTTTCTTTCTTTCTTCCCTTTTTCTTCATGGCCTTAAAAGGTTAAAATGTGTCTTGACTACACAATCTTGACACGCTAGGCGTGCTCATTATACCTGGGGGCTTCCTATACAGAAGCTTAATATAACTATGTTCCGTGCTCTATGCCCCCGCACATGTGTTACTTTTCCACATGTACCTTTTTCTTTGCCATTATATGCATCGATATGACTTAAGTTTTGGCCAAGCTGGGTTGCCTGGCTCTTGTGTTTATGCCCTATGTTCCCGTTAATTCGGCTAGGGCATAAGGGGAGCACCTCTGCAATTGTTACTGCCGGGTCAGCCGGATGTGTACCTCAGACTGGGTGAAGCCGAAAGCTGCGTTCTTAAGGGAATATTCGGTCGGTGAAAAAAAGATGACTTTTATTTTTTACCATACATGCCCCCAGATGTTTATATCCCGCGTCTCTTTTCGCAGTTTGGACATGCACATTAATGCATGCATACCCAGGGAAAGGAACCCTTAAGGAACTATTCTCCCTGGAAGATGTTTCTTACTATCCATGTAATATAACATAGCTAGTTGGGTACTTGTCTGTTCAAGCACTTATGACCCCTACGCCTGGTTTCCATGCATACCCTAGTTTTTACATAACTGAGCGGGTATTTAGATACACTCCGGACTGTCGGGTCCAGAGGTCGAAGCGAAAAGGTCCGCCATGACAAATGATTTACAATCTGGCTAGGGACAATATATGTCACTTGAAGTACACAGTCACTTAGACTGACTAAATTCTTCTTCTATACCATCCAATAGGTTATATAGCCTACAACCCTATTGGGAATACTTTGCGGCTAATTTCACCTGGTCATACACCAAAACTGACAGGGATCTCTTTCCCATCAGACTCCACAGGTCCGACCTCGGCCATGTGGTTCGGCTCAGCCTTGGTATATCACGTCTTGACCATGGCCTAGGCTTCCCTTGCACCTTGTCGGCAGCCTGATATCTTCCACAATTAGAAGCGCCACCGCGCTCCCTTGAGCATCTCTACAAGCTCCCCCATGCCTCCTGGCAGGGAGGAGGATGGCCACAAGGCTTGGGCAATGCCCAGCATCACCTGTCGAACTTGTTTGTGCAGTTGTGAGAGCTCTGGTAGAAGATCACCCGCAGACCCGGGCATCTCCTCTACGGGACGACCCGTCAACATACCTACAGATATAACTCTCTTAGCCGGTTTCTTCGTCGAACTCTATAAAAGTTCGTTCAAGCACTTACTAAAAATGCCACATCGAAGCCTCTTATTCTCCTTTATGGAGTCAGCAAGCTGGGCCCGAACATCTTTCAGTTCAACGCCTAGCCGGGTATTGGCATCTTGGATATCATTTTTCTCCCGCCTAACCCGCGTAAGCACGCGCTCGCCAACCTTTAGCTGTCGTTGAGCATGTTGCTCATTCCCTCGCACGACCTCCGGATTCACTCCGGGATCATCTGCAGAATCTATTGTTAGATTTGCATGCATGCCGAATACTAACTGGTACGTGTCATTCTTTTAGATAGAAACAAGTGTTACCAGATGGGGCCTTCTTAGACTCCTTCATTGCGACAACTGCGGCCCGTAGCTGGGCTTTGCACTCCTCCAACTCTTGAGATAACTGGGTATTCTTCTCCGTAAGAACCTATGCAAACAATGATCCTTAAATCAGTTGTGTCAACTGTTTCATGTCTCAGGGGCTACTGATATACATAATTATTAGATTTTCTTACCCGTATATCCTTTACATACTGGTCCGTGGCTCGGGCAAGACCATTTTGAGCAGCTCGGATGTACGCGTCTCCTGAGTTGAAGGCATCGAATGCCTCTTGAGAGAGACAAGCGTCGCGGAGTACGTCCCGGCGACGCGTGTGATTCATGGCACTCTCCACTTCGGAATTCGTAGCGGACAACCTATCCGCATCATCTGTAGGAGGAACATCCGATGTTAGCCCCACGTCAGCGTCTGCCTCTAAGTCCGGCTCCGGAGCTCGACTGGTGGAGGCTTGGCCAGCAGGCTCTCCGGATATGGTCCGGTGAGTGTTTTTCCTGCCAGGAACCATGGACATTATTATATTTTAAAAGACTACAACCATGGAGGGTTATTTTTCATACCTCTGTGACGGCGTCTCAGTCCTGACTGCCTTCCTTTTAAGCCTACCCGGCTTTGGTGCCCCTTATTGGTGAGTCACTATGGGTTCGGCATGGCGTCCCGAGGGCCTTCCCTGTAAGACACCATATGTGTGCGGTAGGTGAAGTGCCAAAAAAAGGATCCTTCTCAGAAGTTGGGACTCCGGTTTTACTTACATGCGATGCAGGGAGCAGTCCGGGATAATCGGCTATGATGGCCACCAAGGCACCGTCGCAGCTTAACTGATAGAATGTCCTGTCGATGAGCTCCACAAATGTGTCCGGATCTTCTTCGAGTCCGGGGGCGAGGGCCTGGTCAGGGTCCTCTGGTTGTGGAGATGGGCTGTGGACCTCCCTCACAGCTTTTAGAAGTTCCTGCTATGAAATAGCAAGGTAAATACTTATGACAAAGAATGCGGGAAGGTCTAG
Source organism: Triticum dicoccoides (assembly GCF_002162155.2). NCBI lineage: Eukaryota > Viridiplantae > Streptophyta > Magnoliopsida > Poales > Poaceae > Triticum > Triticum dicoccoides. Next base: position 174,916,889 of record NC_041382.1, on the reverse strand, counting down.
AATAGAAAGTAGCAGCTCACCCAGTTTGGGGGGTTGTACATGGAGAATCCATCCCGTGGATTAATGCAGATGAACTCCTCTTCCTCTCCTTTATATAAATAGGACAGTATTTTCACTAGAGCAGCGACGGAGTCTAGTCCCTTACGACCGCAGCGGGTGGCATCGTCTTCTCCATTAAAGTGCCACATGGGTTGTCCCCGATATTGAAGTGGCTGCACCCCCCGCATTATACATATTGACATAACCTCGATTTATCGTCAATCCTGATTTGGCCAGCGTTTTTATCCGTCCCATCAGGTAAAGGACCTCTCTGTTATCTTCCTCCTAGGGGCTCCTAGGGCACCAGCTGCGGCGTTTCTTCAAAGGGGCGTTATTGAACTCAGGAAGGCCCATCCAAATAGGGTCTGGAAGGGGGATGTCCTCCATATAAAACCACTCCGAAGGCCAGTCTTCGGATGTCTTCTTCGGAGTACCGGACAGGTATCCGATCGCGGCGATGCGCCATATCTCAGCTCCGCCCACTTGATATATTGACCCCTCCTGTGTATGGAGTACGAGGTAGAATAGCCTCTTCCATAACTCGAAATGAGCTTCGCAGCCCAAAAACACCTCGCAAAGGGCGACGTAGCCAGCGATGTGTAATATGGAGGCGGGAGTAAAGTTATGCAACTGGGGGCCGTAGAACTCCAGGAGCCCGCGGAGGAACGGATGGATTGGAAATCCAAGCCCCCTTAATAAGTAAGGGACAAGGCATACCCGCTCCCCCATGGATGGGTTGGGAAAGCTCTCCGGTTGCTCCCCACCGTTGTAAGTGGCAAGTCCGGCTCAAATGGGGACCATATACGCTGGAGGGAGAAACCCCTGGGTCTGTAACTCTACTAATTGGCCATGGGGGATGGAACACTTCTTCCAATTGCTTGGCTTAGGGCTACGGGAGCGAGAGGAGGAGCTGCGATGGCCGGCCATGATGGGATGGACTTTTCCGGGCATGCTCCGATGGATACTCGCTGTGGGAGGATGGTGTGATCTGGATCTGAGGATCCCCGTCTCTTTAAATAGACGATTTACTCACATGGTTAGGGTGGCACAAGTGTAAAAATGCCCTGACTTCTCGCATTCGCTCAACACGTGGATGATAGCCATTATTAGGCGTAGAAGCCAAGGAGTGCAACATTCATGGGAAGCCGAACACTACTCGATAGGTATTCGGAATTTGGAGAAGAACCCACCTTGCAATGCCTAACACAATCTGCGCGCCGGACTCAACGTCATTGAAGCCTAGTTCAGGGGCTACTGAGGGAGTACTGGATTAGGGGTCCTCGGACAACCGAACTATATCCTTTGGTCGGACTGTTGGAATATGAAGATACAAGATTGAAGACTTTGTCCCGTGTCCGGTGGGACTCTTCTTTGCATGGAAGGCAAGCTTGGCAATTCGGATATGTAGATCTCCTCCCTTGTAACTGACTCTGTGTAACCCTAGCCCCCTCTGGTGTCTATATAAACAGGAGGGTTTAGTCCGTAGGACAAGAACAATCATAATCATAGGCTAGATTCTAGGGTTTAGCCTCTACGATCTCGTGGTATACCAACTCTTGTAATACTCATATCATCAAGATCAATCAAGCAGGAAGTAGGGTATTACCTCCATCGAGAGGGCCTGAACCTGGGTAAACATTGTGTCCCCCACCTCCTGTTACCATCCTCCTTAGGCGCATAGTTCAGGACCCCCTACCCGAGATCCGCCGGTTTTGACACCGACATGGCCCTTGCCCGAGTCAAGACATTCTGGGGAAAGATGAAGGCCATCGACGTCGCAACAAAGGGTCCGCCTGAAGGCAAGGACCGTCCAGAACCGGAGCGTTATTTTGAAGACGTCCCAGAGGCCGCCCGCTTGATAGAGGGTCAATTCTCGAAAAACATAATGTTCGAGTGAGCTGTATGATGATTATAAAAGACAACTTTATAGTTAATCTATTTGTGTTTTGTTCGAAAGGTTGAATTCCTCCTGTGCGGTTGTTTTAATATAATCTGAAAGTTTTCCAGTCGTCGACTTCAGCCCCCTCGTAGGAAGTAGGGGGGTGTTCGAAAAAGCATTTAATCACTCTTTATCCAATGTCTTGGTCCATGAAGGAGGTGATAATGCGGTGAATAAGGCAATCGGACTATAAGGCATTAACACTTTCACTTAACCATATGAGTTTTATGGTGGGGCTATGACATAGCCCCTGGTGTGTATGCAGCGTGTGGTGCCTTGCATATCTGATCTGAAAAAGATCCTTCGTGTTACACGGAGACTCACTAAGGATTCCAACAAGTCATCAAGTGGTTGACCAGCTCTCGCCGCATCATGACAGTCAGTTTTCAGCTTTCTCTACTGAGGTGCTCATCTGGTCTAGGCCAGGGCACAATCGCAGTAGTTCTCCCTTTACTACCCTAGCCGATAGGGCAGAACATAGGGTAGCAAACATAGGAGCCGGGCAACCCAACTATTGACCCAAGACAATGATTCGGAGCTGATGCATATGAGGCCAAACTTGCGACGCCGAAGTACGCTATAGAGCTGTTCAGACTTTTACTGGCAGCTCATTCGTTCCCATGCCGAGCCCCTGGCTATGTCGAGGTGTATCTGCAGAGCAGCCGTTAAGGCCGTACCTATTGTTGAAAGAGTATAAAAGATTGGTTCGGATGAGACTTACTGAGAACGAAGCGATGTGCCAATGGTAAATTTATGTATATATATAATAATAATAAAAAGGGAACTGTGAACCCAGCTATTTGACATGCTCGGGGTCAGGATCAGAGGAAAAAGGGCATATTACAGGCTCGGAATAAAGAGTATGGTCCACAAAATATTATTTTGGACCTCCTGTTGCACGTCTGCGTCACCCGTCCTCGGGGAGGGGAATCCTTAACAGAGGTAGCCCCTTAGGTGAGCGTACAGATCCAGACTCCGATAGAGTCCGTTGTAGATGATGTCCGGCTGGTCACATGTTATTTAGGGTTGTCCGTATTATGCTTCCGCTGATGCCCATGGTATCTTGAGTGTGTAGTGATGTGCGTGTGTTGCAAATTTTGCTAGTACAGTACGTGGGTGGCGGAAGACGGACTGTTATTCGCGTTCCCGGAGTGGTTGAACGTCGGAGGGAAACTGTTTCTGGCCCCTGGCGTTCTGCTGGCGAGCCGATCCGTCATATTTATCGCCTGGTGGCTTCCTCCCCTTGTGATCAGCGTTAAGCTTGCCTGCCTGCTTGAAGACCCAACAGTTTTGGTTGGTATGATTAGCTGGCATATTAGGTTGACCGTGAATCTGACAAGGTCGGTCCAATATCCTATCGAGGGTGAATGGTCCATCCTGGTTTGCCTTTAGTGGCTACTTCCATTGACCGGGCTTCAGATTGCGAAATCCGGCGTTCATCGTTGTGTCGCGTATATTACTGTGACTGTTGTGTTTGGTTCGTCGTGGCTTGCCGTTGCCATCTTGGATTTCGGAGGTGCCCGGGCTGCTGGCATCGTTACTTTTACGAGCCAGCCAGTTGTCTTCTCCCGCGCAGAAGCGGGTCATTAGAGCGGTAAGGGCTGCCATGGATTTGGGTCCTTCTTGGACGAGGTGACGCACTAGCCATTCGTTCCGGACGCCGTGTCTGAAGGCCGCAAGGGCTTCTGCATCCGGACAGTCGACAATTTGATTCTTTTTGACTAAGAACCTGCTCTAGAGCTCCCTGGCTGACTCACCGGGCTCTTGGACAATGTAACTTAAGTCATCGGTGTATAATGGCCGGACATATGTTCCCTGGAAATTGCCTCGAAAGGCGTCTTCCAAATCTTCCCAATTGCCAATGGAATTTTCTGGCAAACTGTTTAGCCAGTATCGAGCTGGCCCTTTAAGCTTGATAGGTAGGTATTCAATGGCATGGAGGTCGTCTCCACGGGCCATGTGAATATGAAGGAGGTAATCCTCAATCCATACCGCGGGATCTGTTGTTCCATCGTATGATTCGATGTTGATGGGTTTAAACCCGTCTGGGAATTCGTGCTCTACTTCGTTAGTGAAGCAGAGAGGGTGTGCGGCTCCTCTATGTTGGGCCACAATATGAAGCACCTTCAGCGGGTTCCGTTTATGGTGTACGGCCCGGTCATGGTCGGCTTTATAGCGGCCGAATAGGCGACCATCATCGTCGGTCGGGGTATATCTTCGTGATCTGTACATCGATCGTGTACGTCCTGCTCTACCCTCAGTGTATTGGTTGATATCGCGGGTATTCCTCCGAGCTGTTTTGTTTTGACGGCCGGATGGGTTGGTATGGTGCTTTGCTTGGGCTGCTGCTTGGACTGGACCGAACTGTGGTCGGCCTGCCGCATTATTCGATGGTGGTATGGGCTCCACCGCCCAGCCATCGTATTGAGTGAGCCACCTATTCTTTGGGCGGCTTTTGACTGGGCTGCTAAGGCCATGTTCTTCAGTGGCCAAGACCTCGGTCCATCTATCATTGAGCAAATCTTGGCTTGCTTGAAGCTGCAGCTGCTTCTTTCTTAGGCTCCTTGAAGTGGCTATAAGCTGGCGTTTAAAGCGCTCCTACTCGAGAGGTTCCTTGGGCATGATAAAGTCTTCGTCGCCGAAGATCTCCTCTTCCTCGGAGGGTAGGAGATAATTGTTGTCCTCCGAGCCCCATATGTGGTCTGTTCATCAAAGCTGTCCTGCCCGCCTTCCTGTTCATCCTGCTCGGATTCTACCTCAGCAGGGTCTTTGTTGTCCAGAGTGCCGTCTTCTCTGGTGTTGGCAGTGTTTTCTCTTGGGCGATGTGGCCTAGGGTGCCGGTTTCTGGGCTGTGTACCAGGCGGCTTATTCTCGACCGGATTCTCCTTATCATCATTGAGAGTGCCGTAAGGTGTATCCTTCATACACATGTCATACCAGGAAGTGGTCTTCCCGTGTCGAGCGGGTAATAAGCTCTGGCTTTTCCCCTCATCACCGTCCAAACCGCCGATGTCTTTGGGGCATGGATCAGGCGTGTTGGTTAGGTCTTGCACAGTGGCTACGAGCTGGGTGGCGGGTGGGAAACAAAATTCTCAATCGTCCGCTGAAAGTTCAAACCGAACATAGTTCGGCGACGGGTCGTTTGCCAGGGATAGGTTTTTTTAGCGAGTTTAGTATGTCACCGATGGGCGCATGTTGGAAGACATCTGCGGTGCTGAACTTGAAGATCGATAACCGCTCGAGTTCGGTACATGCGGGCTCGCAGGGTTCGAAGTTCGTCGTCAGAGGCGAGTCCGGGGTTTCGTTGATGCGGATACCGTAGGAAGTGGAATCTGCGTGCGGCTCCAACGCTGCGGAATCGGTAGCCCCTGTGATGGAGTCAAGCTTCCCATCTCCGAGCGATTTGATCTGCTCCGGATTTGAAGCTGGAGCTGTTGCAGGAGCTATCTCCTGGGTGCTGCCCGATGATAGGTCTAAGCCATGTTCATCGAGGCAATGGGGAGCGGCTGCTGTGGTTTCGAATCCGCCGTAGATCAAATCTCCACGTATGTCCGTGACGTAATTTAAGCTCTTGAATCTGACCTGATGGCCAGGGGCGTAGCTGTCGATCCGCACCAGATGGCCAAGCGAGTTGGCCTGCAGTACGAAGCCGCCGAATACGAAGATCTATCCGGGGAGGAAGGTTCCTCCTTGGATAGCGTCATTATTGACGATTGAAGGGGCCATCGAGCCTTCTGCCGACGGCACAGTGGAACTCTCAATGAAAGCACCAATGTCGGTGTCAAAACCGGCGGATCTCGGGTAGGGGGTCCCAAACTATGCGTCTAGGATCGATGGTAACAGGAGATAGGGGACACGATGTTTACCTAGGTTCGGGCCCTCTCTATGGAGGTAATACCCTACTTCCTGCTTGATTGATCTCGATGAATATGAGTATTACAAGAGTTGATCTACCACGAGATCGTAATGGCTAAACCCTAGAAGTCTAGCCTATGAATATGGTAATGAGTATATGTGTTGTCCTTTCTGGACTACCCCCCTCGGTTTATATAGACACTGAGGGGATCTAGGGTTTACATGGAGTCGGTTACATAAAAAGGAATCTTCGGTCGCCAAGCTTGCCTTCCACGCCAAGTAGAGTCCAATCCGGATACGAGTATGGTCTTCAATCTTCACAACCTATCAGTCCGGCCCATGGATATCAGGCAAGACGTCCGAGGACCCCTTAGTCCAGGACTCCGTCACTTGCTGTTTTCAGAGTTTGTCTTCTTATCTTTAGCAGTCTGCACCAAATTAACACACTAGCATTGCTATCATTGGTCAGGTCAGATAATAGGAAAGCAACATTGACACAACGAACGTTTGGGCAACCATACCACACCAACCTACACCAAATTAACACAATATGGCACATCTATCATCAGCCAGGTAAGGTAATACGAAAGCAACATTGACACAATGAATGAATGGGCAACCAGAGCAGCACTACAATTCAGTAATGTGCATGATATGAGATACTACACTCATGCAGCTCAGTATGCAAAACTAGCAGGCAGTTTTCCTTACAAAAATCAACATTGTTGCCTTTAACATTTTGCTACAACTGAATTTAGATCAGATAAAGGTTGGATTCACACCAAATAACAAAATACATGTTGATGTAAAAATATAGTGATATACAGCAGGTACTTACATCAGCATTGGAGCACAGAGAATTCCTGCAAGATACTTTCCTCAAATACGATCCCAGTACAAAAAGTCTTCTATCCTTTAAGCTTATTCCCTAAAATAGAGATGGGTAAGAAACATGTAGAAAATATGATCAGAATGCTATAAAATTTCATGATGCGAGGATAGCACATGCTTCTTAGAATGGAGTTGACATATTTTTATTGGACTGGAGCAGACTAGTTCTTTGGCCACTGGAATCTGCTTATTATCAGTGGGAGTTGGGTTTCTCTGTGCTAGAGCAGTATCTATGAAAACTGGAGTTGGTTTATTATCTCCTGGAGTTTGGATCTTTTGCAAAGACCTGGTTTGTAACCCTTCAGATTCTAACATAATCGTCTTCCCCTTGCATGCGTTATATAGAATAATGGTGTTTCAATTATAAAACATGCTACAACAGAGATGGAATAGGTACTGAAGAATAGAAAGGCATGACATATTGACATGTATTCCCTCCATCCAGAAATAAATGGATGGGTCTAGGCGTATTTCAGTTCTAGATACATCCAGTTTTATCCATTTCTGCGACATGTAATCTAGACGGAGGGAGTATGATGTAAGAGCTAGGGATACGACATGACAACGGTGTAAAAAACACTACTTGAATGTAAAACTGTATGCTAGCGGAATACATTACAAAAAAACACTAAGGCAACATATGTGTGTATGGTTGGGAAACTAAGATGGCATTGCAAGAGACCACTAGAACATCACTTCAATGTAAAAAAAGAACATGGTATGGTAGATAGATGAAGTACATACTGATGAATAACAATGCATAAGATATTGAGAAGCATGATGTCCAAACTAAGCAGATGGCATTGCGATAGAGTAGAATGACAATACTTGAATTTGAAAACGTGTTATCATTAATGGAATAGGTACTGAAAACCAGGAAACCATGCCATATTTACATGCATGATCAGCAGGTGAAGCACAAGGCATTGCAACAGAGTAGATGCACTCCAGGACATTATATGCATGTTGTACCCATATCAAGGGCCAAGCTAGAGCAAGGACCTTATGGGCTGAATAGGATTCATCATGTTTCTGCAAGTATTGTGAAGAACTGCCTTTACATGTTCCATCATATTGGGTATCATTAACATCAAGTTTATTGGCCATTACATTGCTCCGTGAGGTTCTTGTGGATAAATCAGTGTGTGCAATTATATCTGACATGCATGGAAGACAACTAGTAGTTAGATTTATGTAATGAGTGCCTATAGGAGACGATATAAATAGTAGGACTGGGGTTAACTAGCAGCAAGAGGTCTCAAAAACTAAAGGGAGAACACATATGAAAGCTACAGAATATGTATCATTTGTACTCGAGATTAACTAGATGGCACACAAAAGTATTAAGGAACAACATAGGTTATACTAGAAGTGGTATAATACTATAATCACCAGCCCGTGGGATAGCATTGGCTGATGGATGATAACTATGGAACAACGTTACCTAAAGAACAAGTCTCTTAGCTAAACTATGGAACAACGTTAACTCCTAAACAAGACCCATAAGAGATCAACATGAATATACAATGAAAGGTGATAATCTATTTTCCATGCTTAGATGAATAACAAAGCCATAAATGTTGCACACAGGTAAGATGAGGGTACAACCTATCTGGCCGCCATCCATAGGAGTGAGCATCATGTGCTGACTTGTCAATGGCCCTACAGTTGTTGTGGCTGTCCATGTTGGGCACATGCATTTGATGCAGGGAACTGTTGAGTGGGGACTATAGCTCCCTTCTGGTGCATGCTTCCCTTGTTGGAGCAGCTGCGGTGAGTCGGAAGACGGTGTGGCTGAAGATGCAGAAAACACATAATGTTAAGAACAACACATCTCTCTGATATGAAGAAATACCCTAAGAGATCAACAACAAGGTACGAGAGTGGTCACACGTCTATTGACTGAAGACTAAATTGGGGTCACACGATTTTATTTTATTTTGGTACTGTCCGATCTACGCCGGATGGCTTGATGGACGTCTTGTGCCTCCCGGCTGACACTGTTCGGAATCTTCCCCGAAGAGCCAGCGACCACCGGCAGACCAGCCTGCTCCGCTATCCGTGGGCCCGACCAGAACCCCGCTCCCCGCCCCACCACACTGTCATGGTGCCGCCCCTGGGCCAATCCACAAAGACTCGCCGTCATCCTGATCCGGCGGCGGCAGTACCTTCAACCCACGAAACTCTAAGATAGCCATCTAAGCGCTGCTTCCGCGGCGAACTTGTGCCCCCGCACCCTTACGTTAGACACCAGCCAACTGGCAGCCTAGGAGCTCCGCCGGCTGGAGGGGTGCTGCTTCCCATTGGGAACCGATTGGCCCAGAATAAATATTCAGACAACTGATGCCTAAATAAAGTGATTTGAGATGAGGGTGCGACCTATCTGGCGGCTCGGTGAAGTAGGCAGCTCCAGCTGCCTAGTCGGTGAGGGAGGCGTGGTTGCGGTGGCTATCGGCAGCAGGGAAGCAGAGATGTCGCGATGGTCGATGACTGCGGGGAAGCAGCGCCGGGGCTCTAGGAGGGTCCAAAGTTGGAGCCGCGCCGGCACCGTGAACAACGGCGGGGGTGAATTGGCTCCGGTTCGGTTCACGCAGCCGTCGTCGAGGCAGCTCCGGCAACACGGAGTAAGAGGCACACGGCCCAGTGCACGATGGAAAATGGACAGCGTCTCCAGGATTAGAGAGGAGGGCGGCTGTGAATTTAGTGCGGTGGGGGCGCCATGGTGGAGGGGCTGAGGTTTCATGGCTCGGGAGAAGGGAGCTTCTGGGGAGAAGGTGATTTGGCGCCCACGAGGTATGAATGGGGAATTGGGAGGGGGAACCATGTCTTACGGACGCATTTGTCTAAAATGTGGGGGGAGTTATAGTTCTACCCCTGCCTTTAGGCTTCTAGGCTTGGGTCTATGTACTGAGGTTCGGGGATAGTAGAGTAACTTTGCTTCTCCCAAATAGTGGGCGCGAGCGATTTCGGGCGATGAGGGTGTGTTTTGAAATATAGTGGGTGCGAGCGATTTCGGGTGAGAAGGGCATGTTTTGAAATATAGTGGGCGCGAGCGATTTCGGGGGAGGAGAGCCTGTTTTGAAATAGTGGGCGCGAGCTATTTCGGGCGAGGAGAGGGTGTTTTTTCGACCATGGTTTATGAATTATTCGGCACATGTCATTTCGGCCGAGGGGAAGGCTCGCTTGGATGAAGTTACAAACCTACCCTCAATGTACAACGGGCCAATTGATGTGTGTCCCACATAGGCCAGCAATTTTGCGTCTCCCATTTATTTGCTCGGGCGAATTCCACCGAGCAGAGGGTGTTTAACGGTTCGTTCAAATTTTGGGAGAACGAGCATCCACGTCTACCTTACCAAGTCGATTCGAATCAAATTTTAAAATATTAGCTTGCCACTTCTTTTTTAGATGGAGAGATGATGCTCGGGAGTAATGTGTTTTTACATGCTCGTTGCTAGCGATTTACTATATGACAAATAGTTGACCCACTCAAAACGGGAATCAAACCCAAAATGAAATATGTCGATTCAATGAAATAGCTCGTTCACCGGGTCAAAATAGTGAACTAAATCCAAGATTGAACACCTTAATCGAGTAGCATGTTGTACAGTATTATAGTACTCCATGAACATGTTGAAAGTCAAATTAATGAACTTGTTTGATATACGCATGTCTCCGTTCATGTGTGGATTGCAGACAACATGTTCTCCAATTTAAATATTTGAATGCAAGTTTATATCGAAACATGGTTTATATCAGTCTTTGATGCATAACACGCGACCTCCCCCTCTCTCGGACTCCTGCTCTCTCTCTCTCTCTCTCTCTTGCCGACAATCTTCAATTCTATCGCATGCATCCAACACACAAACCTTGTTGGTCCCTCTCCGTCTCTCTCTCTCTCTTTGTGTGTGTGGGGGGTGTCTTTCTAGTTCGCATGCATATATACTCCATCTATAGGTCTCTCTCACACACTATGTATGGTTTTCTAGTACAAGCTAAATATCTTGGGTGCACTCATCATACGCACACAAATTCCTTGGCTCGTTGCCCGTAACTCTCTCACGCACCACTCCGTCGTCTCGGAGCTCTTCCCTCTCTCTCTCTCTCTCTCTCAAACTCTCCATCTACCTGGGTCACTCATACACATGCATATCTCACTCGCACTCAATAGACCCATCTAAAACTCTATTTCTCTCCCTCGTTCTCTCTCCATCTCACACGCACACACACACAATCTCAGGCCTAGCCAAGTATGATGGTCTCTCACTCAAATGTAGGCACACACAGTCCCCCCTATATGTATATGACTAGCTAATCTTAGTATCTATCACAAACATGTGCATGGTCTATCTCGATTTGTCTCGGGGCATCTTTCTATCGTGCATGCACCTCCCTCGATCTCCCACCCATATAGTCCCCTCACGATCTCGAGGGGATCTCTCTATCACAAACACACCCTCTCCCTCCCTCCCCATGCGTCCATGTTCTCCATGTGTCCCTCTTGGCCTTTGTTCCTTGTTGGCCAGACCTCTATTGGACATGTGTTATAGGGGTGTCTCTCTCCGTTGCAAACAATCATGCACTAGCAATCTTCATGTATCTCCTCACCTCGCTTTTCTATCTCGGAGATGCATGCGTGATATGTTTGCATAAAAAACGAAAACACACACACACTCTCTCTAATTTATCGTTTGTTGTCCCTTTCTCTTTCACACACATACTCTTTTTGCACACTCACTCATTCTCCTTCACACGCACTTGATCTCTCTCGACTTAGGCACTCTCTTCGGTCCATAGCATATAGATTTATTGAAAAGTCAAAAATCACAAAGTTTGACCATGTACGTGGAGAAAAACATTTATATCTAGAACGGCAAACATATACCATTAGATTCATCATGAGATGTAGTTTTGTATGATGTATCTTTGGTATTGTAGATATAAATAACATTTGCGTAAACCTAATCAAAGTTTCTAAAGTTCGACTTCTAAAAAATTTACATGCACTGCATTATCGAGCGGATGGAATATCTCTTCCCCCCTCTCAGCTATCCGACGCACTACTCAGCCTTATCGGGGCTCCTCTATCTCTCGCAAACTTTATATCTCCCTGGTTCACACATACACATGTCTCGCTCGCGCTACATATAGATCCATCCAACACTCTCCGCCCTTGTTCTCTTTCTATGTGACACTCCCCCCTAAGTACCATAATCCGTCACTCCATCATAGGCACACGCACTCCCCCACTAAGTATGATTATCTCTCACTAGCCATCAGGAACACACGTATTGTCTCCTTCCATCCATATGTCTATCTCAATATCTCTCGGGTATTTTCTATCACCGACACACCTTCTCACTCGATCTCCCACCCATGTAGTCCCATCATGATGTCCAGGGGATCTCTCTATGACAAACATACACTCTGTCCTCCCCATGTCTGCATTTTCTCCATACGTCTCTCTCGACCTCTCTCCCTTGTTTGTCAGACCCCTCTTGGCCACGTGCTAGGGGCTTTCTCTCTCGGTTGCAAACAACCACACACTATCTCCTCACCTTGCTTCCGTTGTCGAAGATGCATGTGTGATATGTTTGCATAAGACACACATGCCTTTTCTCTACTTTTATCGTGTGTTGTCCATGTCTCTTTCACACACACAAACTTTTTTCACTCACCCTTTCTATTTTATACACACTCTCTCTCTCTCTCCCTCTCTCTCTCTAGTTAGGGACTCTCTCACGTCCATAAGCATATGGATGTTTTGAAAAGTCAAACCTCAGAAAAGTTTGACCAGGTATATGTGGATAAAAACATTTACATCTGGAACGATCATTAGATTCATCACAACATGTACTTACCTCATACTATCATTTATCTTTGGTATTGTAGATATAAGTAATTTCTTTACAAACTTGGTCAAAGTTTCAAAAGTTTGACTTTAAAAAAATATTGGCACTACATTATCGAACGGAGGGAGTAGCTCTTTCTCTCTCTCTGCTATCTCTCATGGTCCTCCCCTCTCACTCGAACTCTTTATACCAACGGATTATATGCTTGATGTGTCAGCGTATAGCTCCGTATATTGTTTAGTTGACCAGTTAACCAGTCCACATGCTGCCTTGTCAGCTCGTGTTCTCTATCTTCGTGTGCTAGCCCATGTGGCAGTGGGTGAAAATAAGTAAACTAGAGGCCCATCTGACACGCGGTAAAGTAAACAAAGTTGAAACCACTCAGGGTAGCACCCCGCATGCTAGTAAATTGAGGGCGCATTGAGGACACACTTCTTCTGCATGAAGGACGCACTCGCGCACAATCCACCACTGCGTGGTGGCATACACAGAAGGACACACTCGCGCACACCCAGCAGGCCAACACACAACACACACCAGCACATGTGTACACCGGCGTCGCCGCCGGTTGAGATGGACGGCGAGGCAGCCAACAAGCGCAGGCGGCTCGAGACAAAACCGCATCCGGTGAGCCTGGACTTCATCAGCAGCCTCCCCAACGACATGCTGCTCATCATCATTGGCCTCCTCCCCACCAAATCTGCCGTGTGGACCGCCCTGCTCTCCCGGTGGTGGCGCCCCCTATGGCGCCGCGTCCCCCTCAACCTCACCATCAACAACTGCCTCTGCGATGGGGATTGCAAACGCATGGCCGCAGTCTCCAAGATCCTTTCATCGCACCCTGGGCCAGCCAGACGCCTTGACATCCGCATGTTTAAGTTAGACGAGTGGTTCTTATCCCCCACCCTAGATCAGCTCGAGGAGCTCAGCTTTGAAGCTGGATGATGTTGCTCTCTGTCGCCGTCCGCGCTCCGCCTCACGCCAATGCTGCGCCGCGCCAGCTTCAGCTCCTGCTATCTTCCCCAGATTAATGTCGTGCCCTCCCTTCTTCTCCCTCAACTCAAGCAGCTCGACCTCTTCGACGTTGGCATCTCGAAGCAGGCTATGGAGCACCTGCTCCGCAGCTGTACTGCGCTCGAGTACCTTCGTCTTGAGAAGATCCACGAGTTCATTAGCCTCCACATCGCCTCGACGAATCTCTGATGGATTTTTGTGTCTTGCTGGCCCCACAACAAGACATCAATTGGGAAGAGATCACTCCAGCTGTTCCACGTTATGCTCATTGAGAATGTGCCATTCCTTGAGAGATTGCTTGTATCTGATCTACAAGGTCCAACAAAAATCAGGGTCATTGACGCGCCGAAATTGACATAGTTGGTGTACTCGTCTGCCAAATTCTCCGAACTCTTTATTATTGGATCCGTAATGGTGCAGGTACAGCACTCATCTTCTTCTTCGTCTTCTTGAAATTAACATTTTTAAATTTCTTTTTGATGTATTTACGACCGTCTTCCAGAAAATGATTCCCACAAGCTTGACCGAGTCTATGCGCACAGTGAAGATCTTGGCAATAAAATCTATCGGCACAATCTAGATCAAGTTGTTGGATTCCTTACATGATTTCCATGCACAGAGAAGCTAATCATCAAGGTGAAAATTCTTTCCTATTAGTAAACGGTAATCACAATGTAGCTCAATTCTTTTGTATTTTTCCCAAATTACGATGACAAGTGTAGTGTTCAAAACTGCATCTACGCACTGCACTGAAAGAAATGTTTTTAGTATTTTTTCTCACGTGATCACCTGCATCTTTTTTTGTTGTACTACTATAGTAGCCTAGGCTAGTCATAGTGGAAAGTAACTTAGTAACTCTATGGTTACCCTAAGAGCAAGTACTACCTCTGTCCTGGTTTACTCTTCCTATTTTGTAGTATCAAAATTTGACCATAGATTTAACTGACAAAATGTTAATGCATGTCACTAAAAATTATATCGTTGGATTCGTATTTGAACATAATTTCAAATGGTAGAATTTTTGGTGACATGCATTGGCATTTTCTTAGGTAAATCTATGGTCAAAATTTTACACTAAATACGAGGTAGTACAAAAGTGGGCTATAACGGCCCTCCACTATGTAGGCCAAAACACGTGCCAAATTCACTTATGATGCATTTGGCATCGATGCCCCTCCATTGCTCACCTGGTGCTCCAATCCGAATCACCTACTTTGCTCTGTTGCGAAATTAACTCACGCAATGAAAAAACACTTGCGTGGGAGAGAGAGAGGACCGAGGCAATAAAAAACACTTGTTTGGGAGAGTGAGTGGCTGGTGTAGTTGGTTCGATTGATTTGTTTATACATGTGGGTCTGTGTGCATAGCGGTGCCAACTCTCTCACATCGCGAGAGCGGTGCCAAAATCTTTTGATTTGACATTGATGCGTATTATATGGCATACTTTTGAGAAATATGGCATCGACCACATAGTGGAAGGCAACAAATGCCCAAGCTCTTCACGGGCTACTAGGTAAATGGGAGGAAAGAGAAAGAGAGAGAGAGAGAGAGAGAGAGAGTGAAAAAATATCACTAGCCAGCCAACCCTATCGTATGAGCGAATGATATTGGTACCTCTTGATGACACGGAAATCTTATACATCGAGATGCTCTAATATGTTCTCTTCTTTCGCAGATAAAAAAGACTCAAAAGTGAAAAATGTGCTGCACTATAACAATCTCATCGAATGCCTTGATCTCCATCTTACAGAAATTGATTTGATCGACTACCGAGGCAGCACATCTGAGATTAAATTGGCCAGGTTCTTTGTTCTGGAGGCAAGTGTGCTCAAGGTAATGAGGTTTGGCGTTCTCTGGCGCAACAATGAATGGAGTGCTGATCACCGCAAGCATCTAAGCCTAAATGACAAAGTCTTCGCAGAAGCTGAATTTGTTTTTGAAACATCAAGTGGCCAGAGACTCGAAAATTTATTTGCCCATTAGTGACTTGTCAGGGCGGTGGATTTTAGTTTGTACGATGATGCTGCATCCACCTAAAGTAACGGAAGTTCTTACATAAACTTCCTAGATTCCCTCTTCGTAGGTGCAGCATTACTCTTAACATTTGTAATATCAGTTTGAAACTTGTAACATTGCCGTGTCCTATTCCCGCGTTTTCAAAATCCTGTGAATCAAAGAGGTCCTGAGTTCGTGATGATGTTGTGCCTGCCATCTTTCACCAATAGCCGTCGGATCCAGATCTGATGCATACAAACCAAACTTCTCCAGTTTTGCAAAAAGATGCCTGCACTTGTTCCCTATTTACAAAAAACTCCTTGTCTCTCACAATCAGCCTTATCTCCTCCCCACCACATCTAGAAGGCCATGGAAAAATCTGGCGCGATGGCCGCTGCCGGTGCTGTCCACCCCCAATCTTGGTGTTCCGTGCAATGCACGGGCATCTATGCACGGGAAATTATGTCGAACACGGCTAGTTGTAAGTAGGCTAGATCTATAGCCATGATAATAGTGACTGCAGACGGTGAGGCTGACTATGTTATGCCAAACACGGCGCCTATACTCAGGTGTCATCTCCAGCGCAGGATCTTGTCACTTCACTACGAGGAGGAGCCCGTAATAATTTGACCGACGGGTAGTACAGTGCTACTACATTGGTAGCACTACTACTAGTACTAGCACCATCGTCTGGATTTAGTAGTACTACCATGTCCATCTGGATTTAGTATTTGACTAGCAATATCTAGTAATGCATGTCACGAAAAAGGGTCTGTCTAGGACACATCTAGATGTGACATAGCTATGTCACATCTAACCTGATGTCCACTATGTTTGTGGCCTGTTTTTTCTTGTCTTAGCTTTTTTTGTTCCTTGTTGCTACGTTATTTGTGGGAGATTAGATGTGGCATCCTTGGAAAACATCTAGATGTGAATTAGACAAACTGCACAAAAAATGTACTACTCCCTCTGTAAATAAATACATGGTGTATTGTTTTATTCCTTTCGGTAGATGGCTCAAATCTGAAGTCTCATCAATCAAACTACTATTGTACTCACCGAGCGCTCAACTTTGTAAGCTGCCAACAAAAATTGCAATCAAAGACTACTATTGTACTCCATCTATACTAGTGCATTAGTCACGTTACAAAAACCAAATAGTAATCCCAAAAGTTTTAGGCGCGGTGCATTAACTACCCACCTCTTTCCCTGTTTTTTGCCACGAAAAAAGAAATCACCCAATACGAGACGTGGGGTGCGTATGCATCCAATGACTTGAGACTACTCCCTCTGTCTAGGTATATGACTAGACACAATGAAGAGTAACATACACTAGTAACATACACATATCCCTAAACTATGTTACTTCCTTTCATAGTGGGTAGTAACATAAGTATGGTAACATGCAAATCCTCATTTATTAGGTTATAGACTCATATTGCATTGGGACATGTGATGTTACAGTAACTAGCTAAGTTACTCAAACTACCTCTCTCCTCATTAACTCATTGCCACATAAACAAATTTGTTGAGTTGGACTCGATGTTACTGCTAAAGTTACTCCCACTGTGGCTAGTCTAAGTCATCTTAGAGCAAGTGAAAAAGAGGAGTGGGCTCTCATGCAAGAGCCGCTATATGCGGATTCCTAGGCCGATATACAATAAATATGAAGAAAGAGAGAGAAGATGAGAAAAAGTAGTACTCTTATAGCCAGCCTTATAGCTAACCTTATTGTACGAGTGGCTACAAGTGATGGCTCTATATGACATGGCAACATCATATAGCCAGCAGCTGGCTATACTATTAACCATTCTCTTGTGCACCGTGACCAAGACGAAGGGGAAAGCGAGAGAACTTAATGTCTTTTTGCTAATTAATAGGATTACATGCAATGAACTAACCACTGCATGTCATGTTTGGTAGTCTCAAGTCATTGAAAGCATGCACGGCCCACATCTCTCATTTGTTGATATGTCACAAAATAAGAAACGAGGAGGGAGTTAATGTACCGTGCCTAAGTGTTTTGGGATGGAGGGGAACGCAGCTTCATTGACTTACTACACATGCGTTTGGGTGAATGACTCGTGGGCCCAACAGGTGGCTAGCCCACCTGTCATACAGCCAAAGGCAGGTGCAATAGAGGGCTGAGGAGTAGATGGCCAACACACATGTGAATGCAACGCACTCTACACTTCTCATATAAAGGCTCCCTGCCAGTCCAATCTACGAAATCCTATGCACCTACAGACCCTAACCAAGGGAAAGAGTGATCACTCCAATCGCAAGATCAGTTGACTAGAAGTTAGACCCATGGAGGCGATGAGCGCGAGCATTAGCCGGCTGTGCCAAATGGTCCATGAGGCCGGCCAGCAGCCCGGCACCGAGGAACGTCTCCAGGTCATGCTTGAGACCGCCAGGGCGAGAGCATGCTTGGACGACAGCTTCGTTTCCTTGTTCGAAAGGTCCTCGTCGGCTTCCTCAACAAGTTCACTGTCGTCAAGAAGCTCACATACGACCTTGACGTATGCCTCCAGCACACGTGCCTAGGCTCTGCGATGCCCGCCACCCTCAACATCCTCTATGGTGACAACCTCTTCGACGCACTGGTGGCCCTGCGACTGCCCGCCGTCGTGCCAGAGAATGTCCACCTCAAGGTCGCCTCGCTGCGCAGTGCCTGGTGCAGCAAGACACCGTTGACATAATCAGCCACGTCTACGTGCAAATCATCCACAAGGACTACTATGTGCCATAGGAGGACGATAGGTCACTGGCCTTCTTGACCCACAAGGCAACCTTGGACGACATTGTTCATAAGCACGTTGAGCTCGCCGCCAACGCCGCTGCTCCTCACACGTCGGTTGGTGACCCAGTGCACTAGGGCGTGAGGATGTCGTTGATGGATCCGTATGTATCTTTATCTTTCCGTCAAATCCATGTAGTAGTATATGGTACTACTAGTAATTATCTTACCTTTTGCATCAACTTCATAATTTTCATACGTACTCCATGCATGAACCGCGCTAGAACCAAACTTCTCATTACTCTAGGGAAAATCGTTATTTCTATCTATCGGTCGCACCATGTAGCAGAACCAAATTTTACAAGTTACAAGTTCAAAAGGAAAAGCCTGCCGTGTTCGCGTCGCACCCCCACATGGTTGGTCCGGCACGTCGCTCAAGGGGGAATGCATGCTGTGTTGCATTTTCACTTACAAGTGGGGCCGCAGTTGAGCAAACCGACTATCGACAAACCCCCACCCCTCCCACCACGCGATGGCTGAGAAAACAGGAGGGAGAAGAGATGGCTGTAGCATGGACTCCAAGAAAATTGGTGTCAGATGGGACTCATGTGGGTGGCATGTGCCGTACTGCTAGACGTGAATGTTGTTATGGCCCATGCCACCCCATTATATCGAGCCTATATCGAGGTGCTGGGTATGTAAAACAAATTTCCTGGAGTTTGTGCTCAGCCCTCCTCTATCTCTTTTCTCAGCTAGCCAGCAGACGCGTGGAGCCCATCGTATGTTTGCTCACATGCGGTCCCACATGTCAGTGAAAACACAAGAGGACCCACTGAACCTGCACATCTTTCACCTCGACATGCTGGTGATGAAAAACAAATCCAATAAAGATCTTCGGTGGCCTCTTTTGGAGTTACTCAAGAGTAGTAAGATTCTATTTACAGTTTAACCCAAGATGCACATCACGTGGCTTCAACTACCACTCCATTTTCTTGCATGACACGACCTGGATGCTGGATGTCCCACGTGTTGGCAAAAGGAGGAAGAACTCGACCAAATCTTCTCCACATTTAGACCGAAGGAGTAGGAAACACAGCAAGCCCTGTGCCTACATCATACTATGTACAAGCCCACCTCACGCAGTCACGCTATCACCATATTTCTCGGCCTCCGTGCGACACCTAGGTCAAGTTGATCTAACTAGAACTAACTATTGGTTGGCTCTATGTGATGTGGCAACTTCATACTACTACGGATGCTGGCTATACTACTACGGCACTAACACTCCAAGAAGTGAGTCGAAAACCATTTATAAATTAAGTTTATGATATGCATATGCAAATGTACCATTCATTACATACAACAAGTCATCAACACACAACGACAGCGAGGATACATGTTGGATTATATATTAGTTCCAACAAAACATTCTAGTAAACACTAAAGTTTTCATCACACAACAAATAACAAGCAATGAAATGAACTTCAGCTCAACCAATACTCGGCGTTGGAAACGCTTGCTTTGAACCAGAAGTGATTCTCTGGGGAGGGGCAGCTACTATCAATCTCGAGACCAACGCAGGACTGATCATCCAGGCTGAAGCGGCCTATGTCAGGACCGCATATTGTGATAGCCACGGTAGGGAACCATAGCAATGTCCGAGGTATAGATACAATTGCTTCTCATAAATGGTAGTAACATTGTGTCAACAGCAGTTGGATCGCCTTTCACCATCATTGGATAGTTTTGTCCAAGGAAGAGCGAGTTTCCTCCAAGAGTATCAATACTAAACCAGGGAGAAGGTGTTGGCGCTAGCACAATAGTATCCATCCTGAATACCCTACAACGGATGTTGGAATAGGTCCGGAGAGTGCGACCATGGGAGACAACACCTGCTTCCTTAGTAACATCAGCAGTGCCCTGTATACACACAAGAAGGGGTGATCCATCGGAATAAGTTACCATGCGCCACTGAGTATATGGGTCCCCATGCTCGTGATCATCATTGTCATCTCCCCCTTGGTTATAATTTTTTTCAAATATAGGTGGTGGAATGTTCATAGGACCTTGGAAAGACAAGAAGGTTAATTAGTAAAGGGGAACTAGCTAACCCGATGGTCGCACCGATCAATGAGTTCCTCCACCATGTCATCATTCAGATCGGGGCAAAAATAACGAGGTCATTTTCGATCTGTTCCCTCCATGGAGAAGACGATCAAACAATGGCACAAGGAAGGGTGAAGGAAAATGGAGGAGGTAGGAAGAGCGTGCGACAGCAGTTCCAAATCGAGAGGGAAAGGCGAAGAGTCGGTGGACGGTTGCCACGGTACACGAAGAGGCACCCCGGCCTACATAGATGTCCATTCGGAAATTGTACAAAAGTACTTGCCGTCGTCTCACTGACATGTTGGAATGGGACCACATGTCAATGAAGAGGCTTGTGGGGAGCGGATGGTTGCCATATGATACGTCTCCAACGTATCTATAATTTTTGATTGCTCCATGCTATATTATCTACTGTTTTGGGCAACATTGGGCTTTATTTTCCACTTTTATATTACTTTTGGGACTAACCTATTAACCGGAGGCCCAGCCCAGATTTGCTGTTTTTTTTGCCTATTTTAGTGTTTCGAAGAAAAGGAATATCAGACGGAGTCGAAACGGAACAAAATCAACTAGAGAAATTATTTTTGGAACGAAAGCCACCCGATGGACTAGGACCCCACGTCAAGGAATGAACGAGGAAGCCACGAGGGTGGGGGGCGCGCCCACCCCCCTAGGGCGCGCCCCCCTTCCTTGTGGGGCCTTCGTGGCTCCCCTGACGTACTCCTTTCACCCATATATACCCACGTATCCTAAAACTTTCGGAACGGAGATTAGATCGGGAGTTCCGCCGCCAGAAGCCTCCGTAGCAACCAAAAACCAATCTAGACCCGTTCTGGCACCCTGCCGGAGGGGGCAATCCTTCTCCGGTGGCCATCATCATCATCCCGGTGCTCCCCATGATGAGGAGGGAGTAGTTCTCCCTCGGGGCTGAGGGTATGTACCAGTAGCTATGTGTTTGATCTCTCTCTCTCTCTCTCGTGTTCTTGATTTGGCACGATGTTGATGTATCGCGAGCTTTGCTATTATAGTTGGATCCTATGTTTCTCCTCCCCATCTTATCTCTTGTAATGAATTGAGTTTCCCCTTTGAAGTAATCTTATCGGATTGAGTCTTTATAGATTTGAGAACACTTGATGTATGTCTTGTCGTGCGTATCTGTGGTGACAATGGGATACCACATGATTAACTTGATGTATGTTTTGGTGATCAACTTCCGGGTTCCACCCATGAACCTATGCATAGGGGTTGGCACACGTTTTCGTCGTGATTCTCCGGTAGAGACTTTGGGGCACTCTTTGAGGTCCTTTGTGTTGGTTGAATAGATGAATCTGAGATTGTGTGATGCATATCATATAATCATGCCCACGGATACTTGAGGTGACATTGAAGTATCTAGGTGACATTAGGGTTTTGGTTGATTTGTATCTTAAGGTGTTATTCTAGTACAAACTCTAGGGCTGTTTGTGACACCTATAGGAATAGCCCAACGGATTGATTGGAAAGAATAACTTTGAGGTGCTTTCGTACCCTACCATAATATCTTCGTTCGTTCTCCGCTATTAGTGACTTTGGAGTGACTCTTTGTTGCATGTTGAGGGATAGTTATGTGATCCAATTATGTTAGTATTGTTGAGGGAATTTACACTAGCGAAAGTATGAACCCTAGGCCTTGTTTCCTATCATTGCAATACCGTTTACGCTCACTTTTATCATTAGTTACCTTGCTGTTTTTATAATTTCAGATTACAAATACCTTTATCTACCATCCATATACCACCTGTATCACCATCTCTTCGCCAAACTAGTGCACCTATACAATTTACCATTGTATTGGGTGTGTTGGGGACACAAGAGACTCTTTGTTATTTGGTTGCAGGGTTGCTTGAGAGAGACCATCTTCATCCTACGCCTCCTACGGATTGATAAACCTTAGGTCATCCACTTGAGGGAAATTTGCTACTGTCCTACAAACCTATGCACTTGGAGGCCCAACAACGTCTACAAGAAGAAGGTTGTGTAGTAGACATCAAGCTCTTTTCTGGCGCCGTTGTCGGGGAGGCAAGGAAAGTGGCACTAACACACCCCGTCAACTAAGCTCTTTTCTGGCGCCGTTGCCGGGGAGGTTAGCGCTTCAAGGTATATCTTTAGATCTTGCAATCAAGTCTTTTAGTTTCTTGTTTTATCACTAGTTTAGTTTATAAAAGAAAACTACAAAAAATGGAATTAAGTTTGTCTCATACGCTTCACCTTTTTAATATCTTTTGTGAGTATGATGGAAAGGATAATTGTGCTCAAGTGATAGAAGAAGAAATCTATAAAATGTTTGGCACTAAATATTTGAATGATGAGCATGATTGTAATGTTGTTAGTATGAATTCCTTGAATATCCATGATGCTAATGATATGCAAAGCCACAAGCTTGGGGAAGCTATGTTTGATGAAGATGATATATTTTGCCCCCCAAGTTTTGATGAGCAAATTTATCATGATGAAAGCATGCCTCCTATCTATGATGGTTATTGTGATGACACGTATGCTCTAAAGAATAATGATAACCATGAAACTTGTCATCTTGATCTTAATTTTCAATCACATGATAGTTATTTTGTTGAGTTTTCTCCCACTATTATTCATGAGAAGAATTTTGCTTATGTGGAGAGTAGTAAAATTTCTATGCTTGTAGATCATGAAAATAATGCTTTATGTGCTGGTTATATTGTTGAATTCATTCATGATGCTACTGAAAATTATTATGACGGAGGAACATATGCTTGTAGGAATTGCAATAATATCAAGTTTCCTCTCTATGTGCTTAAAATTTTGAAGTTATGCTTGTTTTACCTTCCTATGCAAGTTGATTCTTGTTCCCACAAGTTGTTTGCTCACAAATCCCTATGCATAGGAAGTATGTTAGACTTAAATGTGCTAGTCATATTCTTCATGATGCTCTCTTTATGTTACAATTCTTATCTTTTATGTGAGCATCATTGAAATCATCGTGCCTAGCTAGGGGCGTTAAACGATAGCGCTTGTTGGGAGGCAACCCAATTTTATTTTAGCTCCTTGATTTTTGTTCCTGTTTAATAATAAATAATTCATATAGCCTCTGTTTAGATGTGGTTTTATGCTTTTAATTAGTGTTTGTGCCAAGTAGAACCTTTGGGAAGACTTGGGGAAAGTCTTGTCGATCATGCTGTCAAAAACAGAAACTTTAGCGCTCACGAGAATTGCTGCCATTTTTATTTGGATAGTGATATTTAGTTAATTATTTTTGCAGATGATTAATAGATATATTCCTCAGGTCCAGAAATTTATTTTAGAATTTTTGGGGTTCCAGAAGTATATGTTTGATCCAGATTACTACAGACTGTTCTGTTTTTGACAGATTCTGTTTTCTATGTGTTGTTTGCTTATTTTGATGAATCTATGAGTGGTATCGGAGGGTATGAACCATAGATAAGTTGGAATACAGTAGGTTTAACACCAATATAAATTAAGAATGAGTTCATTACAGTACCTTGAAGTGGTGATTTATTTTCTTATACTAACGGAGCTTACGAGTTTTCTGTTAAGTTTTGTGTTGTGAAGTTTTCAAGTTTTGGGTAAAGATTCGATGGACTATGGAATAAGGAGTGGCAAGAGCCTAAGCTTGGGGATGCCCCGGAAGGCATCCCCTCTTTCGTCTTCGTTCATCGGTAACTTTACTTGGAGCTATATTTTTATTCACCACATGATATGTGTTTTGCTTGGAGCGTCAATTTATTTTGTTAGGATTTGCTTGATATTATTTAGAACAATGTTTTTCATCTTTTATTTCAATAGAGTGGCATTGATAGCCTTTACTATGCCTATGTTACAAATATACATGCTACTGTTTGAAAACAGAAAGTTTACCGCTGTTGCAATAATTCCCTAGAAAAGTCAGAATGTGATGAAATGTTGAAACCTTTTGCATATTAAGATATGATAAATTTACTACAGTGGGGATTTTCTTTCATAATTTTTGGAGCTAGGGAAGTATGGATGTTGCTGCATTCTTTACAGACTATCCTGTTTAGGCAGATTGCTGTTATGTTTGCATTGTTTGCATATGTTTGCTTCTTTAATGATTGTATTTAAGGATATGACTATTAAATATGCAGAGGCATTTAGTATGCAATGTTGAATAATAATTTTAGTGATTTTCTACAGTAGAGTATGATAAGGTTTTGGCAATGGTTTATACTAACTTATCTCACGAGTCCTTGTTGAGTTTTGTGTGGGTGAAGCTTTTGAGATTTAGGGAGACCGTTGTATGAGGGGAATTAAGGAGACACAAAAGCTCAAGCTTGGGGATGCCCAAGGCACCCCAAGATAATATTTCAAGAAGTCTCAAGCGTCTAAGATTGGGGATGCCCCGGTTGGCATCCCACCTTTCTTCTTCAACAACTATCGGTTAGTTTCGGTTGATTCTAAGTTTTTGCTTCTTCACATGATGTTTGCCATTCTTAGAATGTCATTTTATTTTGCTTTGCTTGCTGTTTGAATATAATACCAAGATCTGAAATTATTAAATGTTAGAGAGTCTTCACATAGTTGCATAATTATTCGACTACTCATTGATCTTCACTTATATCTTTCGGAGTAGTTTGTCGTTTGCTCTAGTGCTTCACTTATATATTTTAGAGCATGGTGGTAGTTTTATTTTGAAGAAATAGATGAACTCGCATGCTTCACTTAGATTATTTTGAGAGTCTTAAATAGCATGGTAATTTTCTTAAAATCCTAATATGCTAGGTATTCAAGAATAATAAAATTCTCTTATGAGTGTGTTGAATACTATGAGAAGTTTGATACTTGATAATTGTTTTGAGATATGGAGATGGTGATATTAGAGCCATGCTAGTTGAGTGGTTATGAATTTGAGAAATACTTGTGTTGAAATTTGTGATTCCCGTAGCATGCACGTATGGTGAACCGCTATGTGATGAAGTCGGAGCATGATTCATTTATTGATTGTCTTCCTTATGAGTGGCGGTCGGGGACGAGCGATGGTCTTTTCCTACCAATCTATCCCCCTAGGAGCATGCGCGTAATACTTTGCTTTGATAACTTGTAGATTTTTACAATAAGTATATGAGTTCTTTATGACTAATGTTGAGTCCATGGATTATACGCACTCTCACCCTTCCACCTTTGCTAGCCTCTCTAATACCGCACACCTTTCGCCGGTATCATACACCCACCATATACCTTCCTCCAAACAGCCACCATACCTATCTATTATGGCATTTCCATAGCCATTCCGAGATATATTGCCATGCAACTTTCCACTGTTCCGTTATTATGACACGCTTCATCATTGTCATATTGCTTAGCATGATCATGTAGTTGACATCATATTTGTGGCAAAGCCACCGTTCATAATTCTTTCATACATGTCACTCATGAGTCATCGCACATCCCGGTACACCGCCGGAGGCATTCATATAGAGTCATATCTTGTTCTAAGTGTCGAGTTGTAATTCTTGAGTTGTAAGAAAATAAAGTGTGATGATCATCATTACTAGAGCATTGTCCCAGTGAGGAAAGGATGATGTAGACTATGATTCCCCCACAAGTCGGGATGAGACTCCGGACGAAAAAAAAGAGGCCAAAGAAGCCCAAATAAAAAAAAGAGGCCATAAAAAAAGAGAAAAGGCCCAAATAAAAAAATGAGAGAAAAAGAGAGAAGGGACAATGTTACTATCCTTTTACCACACTTGTGCTTCAAAGTAGCACAATGATCTTCATAGTAGAGAGTCTCTCATGTTATCACTTTCATGTACTAGTGGGAATCTTTCATTATAGAACTTGGCTTGTATATTCCAATGATGGGCTTCCTCAAATTGCCCTAGGTCTTCATGAGCAAGCAAGTTGGATGCACACCCACTTAGTTTCTTTTTGAGCTTTCATATACTTATAGCTCTAGTGCATCCGTTGCATGGCAATCCCTACTCACTCACATTGATATCTATCGATGGGCATCTCCATAGCCCGTTGATACGCCTAGTCAATGTGAGACTATCTTCTCCTTTTTGTCTCCTCCACAACCACCATTCTATTCCACCTATAGTGCTATGTCCATGGCTCACGCTCATGTATTGCGTGAAGATTGAAAAAGTTTTGAGAATGTCAAAAGTATGAAACAATTGCTTGGCTTGTCATCGGGGTTGTGCATGATTTAAATACTTTGTGTGGTGAAGATAGAGAATAGCCAGACTATATGATTTTGTAGGGATAACTTTCTTTGGCCATGTTATTTTGAGAAGACATAATTGCTTTATTAGTATGCTTGAAGTATTATTATTTTTATGCCAATATGAACTTTTGTCTTGAATCTTTCGGATCTGAATATTCATATCACAATTAAGAAGAATTACATTGAAATTATGCCACCTAGCATTCCACATCAAAAATTATCTTTTTATCATTTACCTACTCAAGGACGAGCAGGAATTAAGCTTGGGGATGCTTGATACGTCTCCAACATATCTATAATTTTTGATTGCTCCATGCTATATTATCTACTTTTTTGGGCAACATTGGGCTTTATTTTCCACTTTTATATTACTTTTGGGACTAACCTATTAACCGGAGGCCCAGCCCAGATTTGCTGTTTTTTGCCTATTTCATTGTTTCGAAGAAAAGGAATATCAGACGGAGTCGAAACGGAACGAAATCAGCTAGAGAAGTTATTTTTGGAACGATAGCCACCCGATGGACTTGGACCCCATGTCAAGGAAGGAACGAGGAAGCCACGAGGGTGGGAGGGGTGCGCCCACCCCCTAGGGCGCACCCCCTACCTCGTGGGGCCCTTGTGGCTCCCCTGACGTACTCCTTTCACCCATATATACCCACGTATCCTAAAACTTCCGGAACGGAGATTAGATCGGGAGTTCCGTCGCTAGAAGCCTCCGTAGCCACCAAAAACCAATCTAGACCCGTTTGGGCACCCTGCCGGAGGGGGCAATCCTTCTCCGGTGGCCATCTTCATCATCCCGGTGCTCTCCATGACAAGGAGGGAGTAGTTCTCCCTCGGGACTGAGGGTATGTACCAGTAGCTATGTGTTTGATCTCTCACTCTCTCGTGTTCTTGATCTGGCACGATCTTGATGTATCGCGAGCTTCGCTATTATACTTGGATCCTATGTTTCTCCTCCCCCTCTTCTCTCTTGTAATGAATTGAGTTTCCCCTTTGAAGTAATCTTATCGGATTGAGTCTTTATAGATTTGAGAACACTTGATGTATGTCTTGCCGTGCGTATCTGTGGTGACAATGGGATACCACGTGATTAACTTGATGTATGTTTTGGTGACCAACTTGCGGGTTCCACCCATGAACCTATGCATAGGGGCTGGCACACGTTTTCGCCGTGATTCTCCGGTAGAGACTTTGGGGCACTCTTTGAGGTCCTTTGTATTGGTTGAATAGATGAATCTGAGATTGTGTGATGCATATCGTATAATCATGCCCACGGATACTTGAGGTGACATTGGAGTATCTAGGTGACATTAGGGTTTTGGTTGATTTGTATCTTAAGGTGTTATTCTAGTACGAACTCTAGGGCTGTTTGTGACACCTATAGGAATAGCCCAACGGAATGATTGGAAAGAATAACTTTGAGGTGGTTTCGTACCCTACCATTATCTCTTCGTTCGTTCTCCGCTATTAGTGACTTTGGAGTGACTCTTTGTTACATGTTGAGGGATAGTTATGTGATCCAATTATGTTAGTATTGTTGAGGGAACTTACACTAGCGAAAGTATGAACCCTAGGCCTTGTTTCCTATCATTGCAATACCGTTTACGCTCACTTTTATCATTAGTTACCTTGCTGTTTTTATAATTTCATATTACAAATACCTTTATCTACCATCCATATACCACTTGTATCACCATCTCTTCGCCGAACTAGTGCACCTATACAATTTACCATTGTATTGGGTGTGTTGGAGACACAAGAGACTCTTTGTTATTTGGTTGCAGGGTTGCTTGAGAGAGACCATCTTCATCCTATGCCTCCTACGGATTGATAAACCTTAGGTCATCCACTTGAGGAAAATTTGCTACTGTCCTACAAATCTCTGCACTTGGAGGCCCAACAACGTCTACAAGAAGAAGGTTGTGTAGTAGACATCACCAAAGAATTCACAAACTAAGGACAAGGCCGTCCTATCAAACCTAACGCCCGCGCGGGATGGCTTCCGTCCTCCACACGGTTGGTCCGCCACGCCGCTAGGCCAACTCCAGCGCGTGCAGCTCGGACGCGCGTTCGCTCAGCCCCCTTTCCCTCGATGCCCCGGAGCTACCCAACCACGTCTACGTGTTTTGCGCACCCTGCGGATGGATTTGGAGTGGATCCGTTCGGGCTTGAGCTCGCCCGGCTGTGGGAGGCCGCGCCGCGCCATGGAATGGCCGGGCACCGGGCCGGAAGGCCACTTCAAGGCCGCAAGGCCGCATGCAGGTACTGACTTCTCCTCTAGTCTCTTGGATCTACATCGTCGGCAGTCCGTCATCAGATACATGAATGGCGGTCGGCCGGGCTTGGTGCTGGCCCAAAAGATCGCCGGCGCACCGTTGCCACTTATTATGTGCGAAGACTGCCCAAAGAAGGTCTTGCGCCGCGTGTCTACAATGCCGGGACATCCCAGATGGGTGTTCATCAAGTGCTCAGCCGATGGGGTATGTGCTACTTTAGCTTCGGTTGTGCTCTTGAATTAGACTAGTTGTGCTAACTTAAAATTTTATTGTGTAGAATGGATGCAAGTTTTGGTATTGGGAAGAAGAGTACATCGATATATTGATAGAGCACAATTTAGTAGATGTTCTAGCACTTTTAGCTAGCATAGAGGCTAGAGATGAGACTAGTGCACTTGTTGATAGAATAGAGGCTAGACATGAGACTAGATGCGAGGAAGCAACGTCTACTTCTTTACACTCGAAGAAGAAAGAAGCACGCAAGATCGAGCCTCCACAGATCAACAATGAATGCATCAAGAAGGCACTAATCCAACTTACAGGAGCAATTATGGAAGTTGGGTATATTCTAAAATGTATTCTTGTGGTTCTTGTTTTCTTTGGTCTTGCTTTTCTAGTCAAATTTTGGTGATGTATTTCCATGTACTAAAAATCAATGGCCCTCTTTGGATACTCTAACTCAGTTAGAGGTTGGAGTCAGATTCTAACCCTGAACTAACTCTAACCAAAGAGGTGTTTGGATGGCAGGGTTAGATGGAGTGCAGATACGGCGAGGCGCCTTCACGGGCGGTGCGAGAGGGAGGGAGGGAGAGGACGAGAAGCTTCGAGGAAGTGGGGAGGGATCTGCTGCGGGAAGAGCGAGAGAAAAAGATGTTTTTAGTGGTCCCGAGAAGAACTAACCCAAATAAGCACATCTTGGGTGGGTTAGTTTTTTGGGGTGGGTTAGATGCATCTAACCCAAACTAACCCTCCTGTTTGGATATTTTTGGGCTAGTCAAGTCCAAACTAACCCAAACTAACTCTAACCCATGGATCTAAACAGGGCCAATGATGAAAAAAAGATATGTGTTTGCAAATAAAAATGTACGTAGCTGGGATGCGTCTGCGCATTGGGCGCACGGCCACCGCATCCGAGAAATGGCCCGGACACGACCCCATTGCCCTGCCCAAACGAACAAAATCCGGGCAAAAGGGAGGTCCATTTGGGGTCATGAGTTGGAGTTGGCCTTACAAGTGGGACCGTAGTTGAGGAAACCGACTATCGGCAAACCCCCACCTCGCCCGCCGCTTGATGGCTGAGTTAGAGAAATGGTGAGGTTGAAGAGATAGTTGTAGCATGGACTCCAAGAAATATGGTGTCAGATGGAAGTCGTGCTGGTGGCGTGTGCTGTACTCCTAGACATGAATGCTTGTTCTGGCCCATGCCACCCAACTGTACTATATATCAAGGATTTGAGGTGCTGGTTACGTACAATGAACACATTAACATATGGCCCACCTTACACTGTGGCCAAATTTCCTGGAGTATGTGCTAGGTTAAAAAGTGTTCCTTGTGAGGGTGGGTGGATGGTCTCAAGTTTAAAACTTGTTATATTACGTATACGTAGACGTAGAGATAGTGCAGCAGTTTTGAAAGTTTGAACCCAAACATCAGAATGCAATTTCTACCGGACTCATCCGAGGACCTAGGATGATGGGATTCACAGCTACAGTAAAAACACCCGCCCGATGCGCGAAGTATGTGAAGCTAGTACAAATAGTAGTAGTACTATTGTTGATTGGACTCATCCGATAACCTGTTGCAATGCACGTACAATTATGTATTCAAAAAATATTTTTTTGCCTTGTCGCAACACCCACTCAGAGAAGCAACTCGAAAGTCATTCATAAATTTAGTAAGTTTTTCACAGGCATATCATTTTATTACATACAACAGGTCATGAACCCACAACAACAATGAAGATACATTCTAGTAAAGACTAAAGTTTTCATCACACAACAAATAACAAGCAATGAAATGAACTTCAGCTCAACCAATCCTCGGCGTTGGAAATGCTTGCTTTGAACCAGAAGTGATTCTTTGGGAAGGGCCGGCTACTGTGAATCTCGAGACCAACGCAGGACTGATCATCCAGGCAAAAGCGGGCTATGTCAGGACCCATAGTGTGATGGTAGGGAAGCATAGCAATGAATGAGGTATAGATATAGTTGCTTATCATAAATGGTAGTAACATTGTGTCAACGGCAGTTGGATCGCCTTTCACCATCATTGGATAGTTTTGTCCAAGGAAGAGCGAGTTTCCTCCAAGACTTACAATACTGAACCAGGGAGAAGGTGTTGGCGCTAGTACACTAGTATCCATCCCGAATACCCTGCAACGGATGTTGGAATAGGTCCGGAGAGTGTGACCATGCAAGACAACACCTGCTTCCTTAGTAACAACAGCAGTGCCTTGTATATAGACAAGAAGAGGTGATCCATCAGAATAAGTTGCCAGGCGCCACTGAGTATATGGGTCCTGCTCGTCCTCATGCTCGTGATCATCAGCATCGTCATCTCCCCCTTGGTTATAAAATTTTTCATGTATCAGTGGTGGAATGTTCACAGGACCTTGGGAACACAAGAAGGTTAATTAATTAGTAAAGGGAAACTAGCTAACCCGCATGCATGTGGATGAAGTTGGGAAACGTAGTAATTTAAAAAACAATTCCTACGCACACACAAGATCATGGTGATGCATACCAACGAAAGAGGAGAGTGTGTCCACGTAACCTCGTAGACCGAATGGGAAGCGTTTGCACAACGCGGCTGATGTAGTCGTACGTCTTCACGATCCGACCGATCCAAGTACCGAACGTACGGCACCTCCGAGTTCTGCACACGTTCAACTCGATGACGTCCCGCGAGCTCCGATCCAGCAAAGCTTCATAGGAGAGTTTCGTCAGCACGACGGCGTGGTGACGGTGATGATGATGCTACTGACGCAGGGCTTCGCCTAAGCACCGCTATGATATGATCGAGGTGGATTATGGTGGAGGGGGGCACCGCACACGGCTAAGAGATCAATGATCAATTGTTGTGTCTATGGGGTGCCCCCTGCCCCCGTATATAAAGGAGAAAAGGGGACGAGGCGGCCGGCCAGGGAGAGGCGCGCCAAGGGAGTCCTACTCCC
Source organism: Triticum dicoccoides (assembly GCF_002162155.2). Lineage (NCBI taxonomy): Eukaryota > Viridiplantae > Streptophyta > Magnoliopsida > Poales > Poaceae > Triticum > Triticum dicoccoides. Next base: position 174,884,785 of record NC_041382.1, on the reverse strand, counting down.
ACTAGGAGTAGGACTCCTCCTTTTCCTAGTAGGAGTAGGAGAGGGGGAAGGAAAGGGATAGGAGGAGAAGGAAAGAGGGGGCCGGCCCCCTTTTCCCTAAACCAATTCAGTTTGGGCCTTGGGGGGTGCGCCCCACACTCCCCTTGCTGCCCTCTATTTCCACTAAGGCCCATATAGGCCCATTAAGCACCCCAGGGGGTTCCGGTAACCCCCGGTACTCTGGTGTATGTCCGAAACCTTCCGAAACCTTTTCGGTGTCCGAACATAGTCATCCAATATATCGATCTTTACGTCTCGACCATTTTGAGACTCCTTGTCATGTACGTGATCATATCCGGGACTCCGAACTACCTTCGGTACATCAAAACACAAAAACTCATAATACTGATCGTCACCGAACTTTAAGCGTGCGGACCCTACGGGTTCGAGAACTATGTAGACATGACCGATACACGTCTCTGGTCAATAACCAATAGCGGAACCTGGATGCTCATATTGGCTCCCACATATTCTATGAAGATCTTTATCGGTCAAACCTCATAACAACATACGTTGTTCCCTTTGTCATCGGTATGTTACTTGCCCGAGATTCGATCGTCGGTATCTCAATACCTAGTTCAATCTCGTTACCGGCAAGTCTCTTTACTCGTTCTGTAATACATCATCCTGCAACTAACTCATAAGTTACTATGCTTGCAAGGCTTATGGTGATGTGCATTACCGAGTGGGCCCAGAGATACCTCTCCGACAATCGGAGTGACAAATCCTAATCTCGAAATACGCCAACTCAACAAGTAGCTTCGGAGACACCTATAGAGCACCTTTATAATCACCCAGTTATGTTGTGACGTTTGGTAGCACACAAAGTGTTCCTCCGGTAAACGGGAGTCGCATAATCTCATAGTCATAGGAACATGTATAAGTCATGAAGAAAGCAATAGCAACATACTAAATGATCAAGTGCTAAGCTAACGGAATGGGTCAAGTCAATCACATCATTCTCCTAATGATGTGATCCCGTTAATCAAATGACAACTCATGTCTATGGCTAGGAAAGATAACCATCTTTGATCAACGAGCTAGTCAAGTAGAGGCATACTAGTGACACTCTGTTTGTCTATGTATTCACACATGTATCATGTTTCTGGTTAATACAATTCTAGCATGAATAATAAACATTTATCATGATATAAGGAAATAAATGATAATTTTATTATTGCCTCTAGGGCATATTTCCTTCAGTCTCCCACTTGAACTAGAGTCAATAATCTAGTTCACATCGTCATGTGATTTAACACCAATAGTTCAAATCTTTATGTGATTAGTTCACATCTCCATGTGACTAAGACCCAAAGGGTTTACTAGAGTCAATAATCTAGTTCACATCGCTATGTGATTAACACCCAAAGAGTGATCATGTTTTGCTTGTGAGAGAAATTTAGTCAACGGGTCTGCCACATTCAGAGCCGTATGTATTTTGCAAATTTCTATGTCTACAATGCTCTGCATGTTGCTATTCTAGCTAATTGCTCGCACTTTCAATATGTATCCAGATCGAGATATAGAGTCATCTAGATCGATGTAAAAAGCTTGCATCGACGTAACACTTCACGACGAACTCTTTTTATCACCTCCATAACCGAGAAATATTTCCTTAGTCCTCTAAGGATAATTTTGACCGCTGTCCTGTGATCTACTCCTAGATCACTATTGTACTCCCTTGCCAGAATCATGCTAAGGTATACAATAGGACTGGTAAACAACATAGCATACTTTATAGAACATCTGACTGAGGCATAGGGAATGACTTTTCATTCTCTTTCTATTTTCTGTTGTGGTCGGGTTTTTGAGTCTTTACTCAACTTCACACCTTGCAACACAGGCAAGAATACCTTCTTTGACTATTCCATTTTGAACTACTTTAAAATCTTGTCACGGTATGTACTCATTGAAAAAACTTATCAAGCGTGTTGATCTATCTCTATAGATCTTGATGCTCAATGTGTAAGCAGCTTCATCGAGATCTTTCTTTGAAAAACTCTTTTCAAACACTCCTTTATGCTTTCCAGAAAATTCTACATTATTTCCGATCAACAATATGTCATTCACATATACTTATCAGAAATGTTGTAGTGCTCCCACTCACTTTCTTGTAAATACAAGCTTCATCGTAAGCCTGTATAAAACCATATGCTTTGATCAACTCATCAAAGCGTATATTCCAACTCCGAGATGCTTGCACCAGTCCACAGATGGATCGCTGGAGCTTGCTCACTTTGTTAGCACCTTTAGGATCGATAAAACCTTCTGGTTGCATCATATACAACTCTTCTTTTAAGGAATCCATGAAGGAATATAGTTTTGACATCCATTTGCCAAATTTCATAAAATGCGGAAACTGCTAACATGATTCGGACAGACTTTTAAGCATCGATACGAGTGAAAAAATCTCATTGTAGTCAACACCTTGAACTTGTCGAAAACATTTTTGCGACAATTCGAGCTTTGTAGATAGTAACACTACTATCATCGTCCGTCTTCCTCTTGAAAATCCATTTATTCCTAATGACTCACCGATCATCGGGCAAGTCAATCAAAGTCCATAATGTGTTCTCATACATGGATCCCATCTCAGATTTCACGGTCTCAAACCATTTCGCGGAATCTGGAATCATCATCGCTTCCTCATAGTTTGTAGGTTCGTCATGGTCAAGTAACATGACATCCAGAACAGGATTACCGTACCACTCTGGTGTGGATCTCACTCTGGTTTATCTACGAGGTTCGGTAGTAACTTGATCTGAAGTTACATGATCATCATCATCAGCTTCCTCACTAATTGGTGTAGGAGTCTGTAACACCCACAATGCGGCTATATCTCCCACGTCTTGGGGTACGACTTAGAGACATAGCCGCATGGTAGGCTTGTCGCAAGAGGGGTAATCTTTACACATCCCATGTATTGAATAAGAAAGGGATAAGGAGTTGGCTTACAATCGCCACTTCACACAATACATAAATAATTCATACATCATCGCAGGTACAAACAAAGGTCCGACTATGGAACCAAAATAAAGAAGACAACCCCAATTGCTAGATCCCCGATCGTCCCAACTGGGCTCCACTACTGATCAACAGGAAACAAAATAAAACAACGATCAAGATCTTCATCAAGCTCCCACTTGAGCTTGGTTGCGCCACCTACACTGGTATTGTCGGCACCTGCAACTGTTCTGGAAGTATCTGTGAGTCACGAGGACTCAGCAATCTCACACCCGCGAGATCAAGACTATTTAAGCTTATGGGTAGGAAAGGGTAGTGAGGTGGAGCTGCAGCAAGCACTAAGCATATATGGTGGCTAACATACACAAATAAGAGCGAGAAGAGAAGCATCGCAATGGACGTGAACTAGAAATGATCAAGAAGTGATACTTACGTTCAAACATAACACAAGACCTGTGTTCACTTCCCGGACTCCGCGGAGAAGAGACCATCACGGTTACACACGCGGTTGATGCATTTTAATTAGGTTAAGTGTCAAGTTCTCTACAACCAGATATTAACAAATTCCCATCTGCCACATAACCGCGGGCACGACTTTCAAAAGTTCAAACCCTGTAGGGGTGTCCCAACTTAGCCCATCACAAGCTCTCACGGTTAACGAAGGATATTCCTTCTCCCGAGAAGACCCGATCAGACTTGGAATCTCGGTTACAAGACATTTCGACAATGGTAAAACAAGACCAGCAAGAACGCCCGATGTGCTGACATCCCGATAGGAGCTGCACATATCTCGTTCTCAGGGCAACACCGGATAAGCTAAGCGTACAGGTACCAACATAACCCAAGTTGCCAAGGGACAGTCCCGCACGGTGCTCTGGTTCGGAGCAACACTTAGAGAAGCACTGGCCCGGGGGGATTAAAATAAAGATGACCCTCGAGAGCGCGACTCCCAAGGGAAAAGTAGGTGGTGGTGAGGCAAATGTAAAACCAAGGTTGGGCCTTGCTGGAGGAGTTCTTTTCAAAGTAAACTGTCAAGGGGTTCCCATAACACCCAACCACGTAAGGGACGCAAAATCAAGGAACATAACACCGGTATGAGAGAAACTAGGGCAGCAAGAGTGGAATAAAACACCAGGCATAAGGCCAAGCCTTCCACCCTTTACCAGGTATATAGGTGCATTAAAGTAAATAAGATATAATATGATATCCCAACATATCCATGTTCCAACATGGAACAAAATTCATCTTCACCTGCAACTAACAATGCTATAAGAGGGGATGAGCAAAGCGGTAACTTAGCCAAACAATGGTTTGCTAGGAAAGGTGGGTTAGAGGCTTGACATGGCAATATTGGAGGCATGATATAATAAGTGGTAGGTAGCGCGACATAGCGATAGAGCGAACAACTAGCAAGCAAAGATAGAAGTGATTTCGAGGGTATGGTCATCTTGCCTGAGATCCCACAAGTAAGAAGAACAAGCCCATGAAGAAGACAAACGGACGTAGTCGAATGAATCCTCACAACTCCGGAACGAAACCGAAGCTAACGAGAGAAACAAGCCAGAAAGAAGCAAGCAACAAAGTAAACAACCATCACATAAACATGGCATGATGCACAACCAAGTATGATGCATGTCCGGTTTAATGATGCATGGCATGGAAAAATGCACAAACAATACTACAAATTAAATGGAGCTCAATATGCAACGAGTTGCATATTGACGGAACACCACATTCAAGTTATTTAGTTCGATCTCGTTTATGTACCCAACAATATTAAATGAAAACTACCTATCTAGGCAAGTTTAAATGAGGCCGGAACAACAAACAACAAGTCTGGAAACTCCTCATGTGCATATTTCAGGTTTGGTACTGTTCTTCCTAAACCATATTTTAGAGTTGTTAAACATGCAAAGTAAAGCCACCATGTTAAATTAGGCATTTTTACCCCATTTACATATAAAGATTGTTAAGTTTGGAGCTACGGTTATTAAGTTATGAATTAAAGCATTTTAGCATGGCAATATAGCAAAACAAAGCAAACAACAAGTTTAAACATTTTTAACATGGTTGAAAGTTGGATATTATGAAACTAGACACAATTCTAAGCATTTTTCATATATAAATCATTTTAAACCGATGCATGGTTATTAAGTTATTATATGCATGAACAGTAGGGGGTTTTCTGCAAAACTGCTCTCTCTGGAAAAATAGGAAAAACATTCTATGGAAAAAAACACGAAACGGGTCGTATCTAGCTGGCCCAACAATGGGAAAAAAGGAGGGCGATGGAGCTGGCCTCACCATGGGCCTTGGCCCATTCGGTGGAAGAGAGGCCGCCAAGGGAGGCGCTGGGCCGGATCTGGCAACAGGGGAAGCGACCCAGGCACGTGCGGTTGACGAGGGGCATGGCGCTGTTGCTGTTCGCTGCAGGGGAAGCAGGGCGATGCAGAGGAGCAGAGCACCGGTGGTGGCTGCTGGTAGGCTTGCGGGGCGGGTGAAGGAGCGGCTCCGCAGCGGCTGGAGACGGCCTTGGCGAGGCAGGGATGCACCATGGCCGGTCAACGAAGCTGGGGTCATGGGTCGAAGTGGCTGCCTGCGTTCCAGGAAGATGAGTGGTGGCGGCGTTGGTGCTTCCGGCGACGGCAGACGGCGGGACGACCACCGGAGGCGGCGCGAGGTCGAGGGGAACCGACTCCCGACGGTGGGAGGCGGATCCGGTCCCCGGAGATGGGTCTAGAAGTTTGTGCCGGACGAGCTCGAGCTCCGGGCTCCATGGCATTGTTGTTCCTGTCGACAAGAGGGGAAAAGCAGGGGGTCAGAGAGGGGAATGGAGAGCAGAGGGAAGAGGGAGAGGCCTGGGCGGCTGAGGAAGAAGCACAAGAGCTCGAGATCGAGGCTCCTGCTCGATCTGGAGCTTGGCGCGAGGATGGATCGAGAGGAGGAGGTGGGATAGTATGGTGCTGAAAACAAGGGAGGAAGGAGGTGCGGGTTGGCTCGGGATGGAACCCGATGAAGATGCGGCGGCGGCGGGGTAAGGGACAAATGTCCTAGATTTTAGGGTTAGACTAGATTAGGACTAGGGCTTTTTATATAGGGAAAGGAAGGGGTATTTGGACCATCTGAATAAAATCGTACGGTTGAGATAAAAAGCTAGGGGAGTCCAAAATAAAAACTGAAGATGTTTTAGGGACGTTTGGGAATGATCCGGATCCAACGGTGACGACTGCCCGGGTCGGGTCTGGGACAGCTTTCGGACGCTCGCGCGAGGAGGGCCGCGGGCTGACGGGAGAGGTTAGGTTGGGCCTGACGGTAGGTAGTGGACTATTCAGACGGTCTAGGGAGGAAAGAGAGGGAAGCCCGGCAACAATTTTCAGAGACCGAAAACGTCCGACGATTTGACCGACTATAATGCCGCTATATGTTTAACGGTTGGGCTATCAAATGAACTCCGAATGCGATGAAACTTGGCAACTTTCATCTCATTCCAAGAACATTTTCCGGCCACTTATAAAATAATATTCCGGACGTGCCGCGGGCGCGTGCAAGTGTGTCTGGGCTCAGAACGGACAACGGAGAGAACTTAGGAACCCGGGCAGATGACGACATGGCAAGATGCAACACGCAAGCGAATGACATGGCAACGACGGCGAATAACTGGAAGACACCTGGCGCATCGGTCTCGGGGCATCACAGAGTCACAGGAACAGATTTCTATGATGAACTACTTTCCAATAAGGGAGCAGGTACAGTTACCTCATCAAGTTCTACTTTCCTCCCACTCACTTCTTTCAAGAGAAACTCCTTCTGTAGAAAGGATCCATTCTTAGCAATGAATGTCTTGCCTTCGGATCTGTGATAGAAGGTGTACCCAACTGTCTCCTTTGGGTATCCTATGAAGATATATTTCTCTGATCTGGGTTTGAGCTTATCAAGATGAAACTTTTTCACATAAGCATCGCAACCCCAAATTTTAAGAAACGACAACTTTGGTTTCTTGCCAAACCACAATTCATATGGCGTCATCTCAACGGATTTAGATGGTGCCCTATTTAACGTGAATGCAGCTGTCTCTAATGCATAACCCCAAAACGATAGTGGTAAATCGGTAAGAGACACCATAGATTGCACCATATCTAATATAGTACGGTTACGATGTTCGGACACACCATTATGCTGTGGTGTTACAGGTGGCGTGAGTTGCGAAACTATTCCGCATTGTTTCAAATGAAGACCAAACTCGTCACTCAAATATTCTCTTCCATGATCAGATCGTAGAAACTTTATTTTCTTGTTACGATGATTTTCCACTTCACTCTGAAATTGTTTGAACTTTTCAAATGTTTTAGATTTATGTTTCATCAAGAAGATATACCCATATCTTACTCAAATCATCTGTGAAGGTCAGAAAATAACAATACCTGCCGCGAGCCTCAACACTCATCGGATTGCATACATCAGAATGTATTATTTCCAACAAGTCTGTTGCTTGCTCCATTGTTCCGGAGAACGGAGTTTTAGTCATCTTGCCCATGAGGCATGGTTCGCAAGCATCAAGTGATTCATAATCAAGTGATTCCAAAAACCCATCAGCATGGAGTTTCTTCATGTGCTTTACACCAATATGACCTAAACGGCAGTGTCACAAATAAGTTGCACTATCATTATTAACATTGCATCTTTTGGCTTCAATATTATGAGTATGTGTATCACTACGATCGAGATTCAATAAACCATTTATATTGAGTGTATGACCATAGAAGGTTTTATTCATGTAAATAGAACCACAATTATTCTTTGACTTAAATGAATAACCGTATTGCAATAAACACGATCCAATCATATTCATACTTAACGCAAACACCAAATAACATTTATTTTAGGTTCACCACTAATCCCGAAAATATAGGGAGTGTGTGATGATGATATCAATTTTGGAAGTACTTCCAACACACATGTCACTTCACCCTTAACTAGTCTATGTTCATTCTGCAACTCCCATTTTGAATTACTAATCTTAGCAACTGAACTAGTATCAAATACTGAGGGGTTGCTATAAACACTAGTAAAGTACACATCAATAACATGTATATCAAATATACCTTTGTTCACTTTGCCATCCTTCTTATCCGCCAAATACTTGGGGCGGTTCTGCTTCCAATGACCAGTCCCTTTGCAGTAGAAGCACTTAGTCTCAGGCTTAGGTCTAGACTTGGGCTTCTTCACTTGAGCAGCAACTTGCTTGCCGTTCTTCTTGAAGTTTCCCTTCTTCCCTTTGCCCTTTTCTTGAAACTAGTGGTCTTGTCAACCATGAACACTTGATGTATTTATTGATTTCTACCTTCGTCGATTTATGCATCATGAAGAGCTTGGGAATCGTTTCCGTTAACCCTTGCATATTATAGTTCATCGCGAAGTTCTCGTAACTTGGTGATAGTGACTAGAGAACTTTGTCAATCACTATCTTATCTGGAAGATTAACTCCCACTTGATTCAAGTGATTGTAGTACTCAGACATTCTAAGCACATGCTCACTAGCTGAGCTATTCTCCTCCATCTTGCAGGCAAAGTACTTGTCAGAGGTCTCATACCTCTCGACTCGGGCATGAGTCTAAAATACCAATTTCAGCTCTTGGAACATCTTATATGCTCTGTGGTGTTCAAAACATTTTTGAAGTCTCGGTTCTAAGCCATAAATCATGGTGCACTAGACTATCAAGTAGTCATCATACCGAGCTTTGCCAAACGTTCATAACATCTGCATATGCTCCTGCAATAGGTCCATCACCTAGCGGTGCATTAAGGACATAATTCTTCTGTGCGGCAATGAGGATAATCCTTAGATCACGGATCCAATCCGAATCATTGCTACTAACACCATCCAATTTATTTTTCTCTGGGAACATATCAAAAATAAACGGGGAAGCCATGTGCGAGCTATTGATCTACAACATAGATATGCAAATACTATCAGGACTAAGTTCATGATAAATTTAAGTTCAATTAATCATATTACTTAAGAACTCCCACTTAGATAGACATCCCTCTAGTCATCTAAATGATCATGTGCTCCAAATCAACTAAGCCATGTCCGATCATCACGTGAGATGGAGTAGTTTTCAATGGTGAACATCGTTATGTTGATCATATCTACTATATGATTCACGCTCGACCTTTTGGTCTCCAGTGTTCCGAGGCCATATCTGCATATGCTAGGCTCATCAAGTTTAACCCGAGTATTCTGCGTGTGCAAGTATTCTGTGTGTGCAAAACTGTCTTACACCCGTTGTAGATGAACGTTGAGCTTATCACACCCAATCATCACGTGGTGTCTCGGCATGACGAACTTTGGCAATGGTGCATACTCAGGGAGAACACTTTTACCTTGAAATTTAGTGAGAGATCATCTTATAATGCTACCGTCAAACAAAGCAAAATAAGATGCATAAAAGGATAAACATCACATGCAATCAAAATATGTGACATGATATGGCCATGCTCATCTTGTGCCTTTGATCTCCATCTCTAAAGTATTGTCATGATCTCTATCGTCACCGGCATGACACCATGATCTTCATCATCTTGATCTCTATCAATTTGTCATCATATGGTCGTTGAGGGAGTCCTGGATTAGGGGGTCTCCGGACAGCCGGGCTATATCCTTTGGCCGGACTGTTGGACTATGAAGAAACAAGATTTAAGACTTCGTCCTATGTCCGGATGAGACTCTACTTGGCGTGGAAGACAAGCTAGGCAATACAGATATGGATATCTCCTCCTTTGTAACCGACCTTGTGTAATCCTAGCCCCCTCCGGTGTCTATATAAACCGGAGGGTTTTAGTCCATAGGACAACATACAATCATACCATAGGCTAGCTTCTAGGGTTTAGCCTCTCTGATCTCATGGTAGATCAACTCTTGTACTACTCATATTATCAAGAATAATCAAGCAGGACATAGGGTTTTACCTCCATCAAGAGGGCCTGAACCTGGGTAAAACATCATGTCCCCTGCCTCCTGTTACCATTCGCCTCAGATGCACAGTTCGGGACCCCCTACCCGAGATCCACCGGTTTTGACACCGACATTGGTGCTTTCATTGAGAGTTCCTCTGTGTCATCGCCGTTAGGCTTGATGGCTCCTACGATCATCAATAACAATGCAGTCCAGGGTGAGACTTTTCTCCCCGGACAGATCTTTTCTCCCCACACGTTCACGATGAGTATGATTTAGCTCTACCATCAGACAGTGCTCAGGAGATCACACCGGCAATCGCCCCGACCCTCAATTTGGAACCAGTTGCGCCATCCATGGACGGGTGGATAGACCCCGCCACGGAGGGCGCACTTTCATCGGCGATCGAGCCGAGTATCGACCTTACCCTTCACGAGAGTCGTGACGGCGAACTCCCGGATTTCTCCCCGGCCACGGACTCCGAACCGCCCGCGCCCATGCCTATCAAATCCGATTGGGCGCCGATCATGGAGTTTACTTCCACGGATATTTTTCAGCACTCGCCCTTCGGCGACATACTAAACTCATTAAGGTCTCTCTCCTTGTATGGAGAATCCTGGCCGAACTATGCCCGGCAGGATTGGGATGCGGATGACGAAGAAATTCATCACCCACCCACCACCCACTTACTAGCCACTGTCGACGACTTAACCGACATGCTCGACTTCGACTCCGAAGACATCGACGGTATGGACAACGATCCGGGAGACAAAGAGGAACCACTGCCCACAGGGCACTGGACAGCCACCTCATCATACGATATATACATGGTGGACACACCCAAAGAAGGCAATGGCGACGAGACAACGGAGGATGACCCCTCCAAGAAGCAACCCAAGCACCGACGTCAGCGGCGCCGCTCTAAGTCTCGCCAAAGCAAAAGCGGTGACACCGGCACAAGAGATAATACCACTCCGAATAGTGCCGAAGACGACAACAATCCCCTCCAGCAAGATTTAGGGCAGGAGGATGGAGAAGCCAGCCCTCCCGAGAGAGCGACAGATGGAGAGACAGAGGATGATAATTACATGCCTCCCTCCGAAGATGAGGCAAGCCTCGATGATGACAAATTCATCGTGCCTGAGGATCCCGTCGGACAAGAGCGCTGCAAGCGTCGGCTTATGGCCACGGCAAATAGCCTTAAGAAAAAGCAACAACAGCTTCAAGCTGATCAAGATTTGCTAGCCGACAGATGGACTGAAGTCCTTGCGGCCGAGGAATATAAACTCGAACGCCCCTCCAAGAGTTACCCAAAGCGTAGGTTGCTACCCCGACTGGAGGAGAAAGCACTCAAGCCTACATCTCCAGCGTATGATGTGGCTGATCGGCCACCTCGTGGCCGCGACAAAGAGGCACTTCAGCCAAAAGCTCAGCCCGCACTCCGACGCCATTCAAATAAAAATGTCAAGGCATGGGGAAATACGCTAGACCTGCGAGACGTATTGGAGGACAAAGCAAAACATGCAAGATCAATCTACGGATCACGAGGGCGCGCCACTATGCAAGACGATAACCGTCACGCCGGATATAGTAAAAGTAAATCCGGCTGGGCCGAACACAGCGGGCAAGACTCATTCGAGCTGCGTCACGATATAGCCCAGCACAGAGGCGCCGCACACCCCCTATGCTTCACAGATGAAGTAATAGATCACCAAATCCCAGAGGGTTTCAAACCCGTAAATATCAAATCATACGACGGCACAACAGATCCTGCGGTATGGATCGGGGATTTCCTCCTGCACATCCATATGGCCCGCGGTGATGATCTACACGCCATCAAATACATCCCACTCAAGCTCAAAGGGCCAGCTCGACATTGGCTCAACAGCCTGCCAGCAGAGTCCATCGGTTGTTGGGAAGATCTAGAAGCCGCATTCCTCGACAACTTCTAGGGCACTTATGTATGACCGCCAGATGCCGATGACTTGAGCCACATAATCCAGCAGCCAGAGGAATCGGCCAGGCAATTTTGGACACGGTTCCTAACAAAGAAAAATCGAATTGTCGACTGTCCGGATGCAGAGGCCCTAGCAGCTTTTAAGCACAACATCCGCGACGAGTGGCTAGCCCGGCACCTTGGCCAGGAAAAGCCGAAATCTATGGCAGCCCTCACGACACTCATGACCCGCTTCTGCGCGGGAGAAGACAGCTGGCTGGCTCGCAGCAATAACATATCAAAGAACCATGGTACTTCGGATACCAAGGATGGCAATGGTAGGTCACGTCGCAACAAACATAAGCGCCGCATTAACAACGACAATATCGAGGATACGGCAATAAATACCGGATTCAAAGGCTCTAAACCCGGTCAGCGGAAAAAGCCATTCAAAAGAAGCACTCCGGGCCCATCCAGTTTGGACCGTATACTCGACCGCTCGTGTCAAATACACGGCACCCCCGACAAGCCAGCCAACCACACTGAGGGAGTCCTGGATTAGGGGGTGTTCAAATAGCCAAACTATACCTTCAAGCCGGACTCCTGGACTATGAAGATACAAGATTGAAGACTCCGTCCCGTGTCCGGAAGGGACTTTCCTTAGCGTGGAAGGCAAGCTTGGCGATACGGATGTTCAGATCTCCTACCATTTTAACCGACTCTATGTAACCCTAACCCTAGGGTTTTAGTCCGTAGGACAACATACACATCAACAATCATACCATAGGCTAGCTTCTAGGGTTTAGCCTCTCTGATCTCGTGGTAGATCAACTCTTGTAATACCCATACCATCAATATTAGTCAAGCAGGACGTAGGGTTTTACCTCCATCGAGAGGGCCCAAACCTGGGTAAAACTTCGTGTCCCCTGCCTCCTGTTACCATCCGGCCTAGACGCACAGTTCGGGACCCCCTACCCGAGATCCACCGGTTTTGACACCGACATTGGTGCTTTCATTGAGAGTTCCTCTGTGCCGTCGCCGTCAGGCCCGATGGCTCCTACGATCATCAATGGCGATGCGGTCCAGGGTGAGACCTTCCTCCCCGGACAGATCTTCGTCTTTGGCGGCTTTGCACAGCGGGACGATTCACTTGGCCATCTAGAGCAGATCGAAAGCTACGCCCCTGGCCGTCAGATCAGATTCAGAAGTTTAAACTACATGTCCGACATCCGTGGGGACTTGATCTTCGACGGATTCGAACCACTGCCGAGCGCGCCGCACTGTCACGACGAGCATGATCTAGCTCTGCCGTCGAATAGTGCCCTGGAGGCCGCACCTGCATCGGCTCAGGCCCCTGGTTCGAAGCCGACCACGCTTATCGAGGATGGGCGGTTGGACGCTGCCTCAGGGGCTGCGATCCTAATGGCGGTTGAGCCGAACACCAGCCCCGTACTCTGCAAGACTCGTGACTCCATGGAGCCGAATTCTTCTCCGGACTCCGAACCCTCCACGCGCCTGCCGAGCGAATCCGATTGGGCGCCGATCATGGAGTTCACGGCCGCGGACGTCTTTCAGCACTCGCCTTTCGGCGATATCCTGTAATCACCGAAGTCTCTCTCTTTGTCGGGAGAGCCCTGGCCGGACTACGGTCAGCGAGGTTGGGGCACGGACAATGAAGAAATTCAAAACCCACCCACCACCCACTTTGTAGCCACTGTCGACAACTTAACCGACAAGCTTGACTTCGACTCCGAAAACATCGACGGTATGGACGCCGATGAAGGAGATGATGAAGAACCAGCGCCTACTAGGCCCTGGAAAGCCACCTCGTCATATGACATATACATGGTGGACACCCCAAAAGAGGGAGAGGGTGATGAAACAGCGGAGGATGACCCCTCCAAGAAACAGCAAAAGGGCCCGCGTTAGCGGCGCCGCTCAAAATCCCGCCAACACAAAAATGGCGATTCCAGCACGGGAGATAATAATACCCCGGAAAGCGCCGAAGAACATCCCCCCGAGCAAGATTTAGCACAGGAGGATGGAGAAACCAGCCCTCATGAGAGAGCGGCCGACAAAGAGGTCGAGGACGATAATTGTATGCCTCCCTCCGAAGACGAGGAAGCCTCAACGACGATGAATTCGCCGTGCGGGAGGATCCTGTCGAACAAGAGCATTTTGAACGCAGGCTTATGGCCATGGCAAGAAGCCTCAAGAAAAAATAGCAGCAGCTTAAGGATGATCAAGATCGGCTAGTCAATAGATGGACTGAAGTCCTCGCGGCCGAAGAGCATAAACCCGAACGCCCCTCCAAGTGCTACCTGAAGCGCAGATTGCTACCTTGATTAGAGGAGGAAGCACTCGACGCGTCCGACGGGCCACCTCCTGGTCACGACAGAGAGGCCTCATGGCCCTCCACCCAAGCCGCACCCCGTACCAAGGCACAGGAATATGTGCTGGACTTACGAGACATGTTGGAGGACAAGACAAGGCAAACAAGATCAATCTACGGATCGCGTAGACACCCCACGGCTCGAGACGATAATCGTCACGCCGACCAGAAATTCGGCAGGGCCGAACACAGTAGACAAAGCTCATTGGAGCTACGTCATGATATCGCCCAGTACAAAGGCGCCGCACACCCATTGTGCTTCACAGACGAAATAATGGATCATCAAATCCCCGAGGGTTTCAAACCCGTAAACATCGAATCATATGACGGCTCAACAGATCCCGCGGTATGGATCGAGGATTATCTCCTTCATATCCACATGGCCCGCGGCGATGATTTCCACACCATCAAAACCTCCCACTCAAGCTTAAAGGACCAGCCTGGCAGTGGCTTAACAGCCTACCAACAGGGTCAATCAGCTGTTGGGAGGACCTGGAAGCCGCATTCCTCAACAATTTCCAGGGCACCTATGTGCGACCCCCAGACGCTGACGACCTAAGCCACGTAATTCAGCAGCCAGACGAATCGGCCAAGCAATTCTGGACACGGTTCGTAACAAAGAAAAATCAAATACTCGACTGTCCGGACGCAGAGGCCTTAGCAGCCTTCAAGCATAATATCCGTGACGAGTGGCTTGCCCGGCAACTAGGACAGGAGAAGCCGAAATCTATGGTAGCACTCACGGCACTCATGACCCACTTTTGCGCGGGAGAGGATAGCTGGATTGCTCGTAGCAACAATATGACCAAGAACCCTGGTAGTTCGGACATCAGGGACGTTAGTGGCAGGTCGTGTCGCAACCAACAGAAGCGCCGCATCAACAGCGACAATGCTAAGGATACGGTAGTTAATGCCGGATTCAGAGGCTCTAAATCCGGTCAGTGGAGAAAATCATTCAAAAGGAATCCTTGGGGCCCGTCCAGCTTGGACCGAATACTCGACCGCTTGTGCGAAATACATGACACCCCCGAAAAGCCAGCCAATCACACCAACAGGGATTGCTGGGTGTTCAAGCAGGCAGGCAGATTAAGCGCTGACAATGAAGACAAGGGGTTGCATAGCGACGACGACGAGGAGCCCCGGCCGCCGAACAACAATGGATAGAAGGGTTTTCCCCCACAAGTGCGGACGGTGAACATGATATACGCCACCCACGTCCCCAAAAGGGAGCGGAAGCGCGCGTTAAGGGACATATATGCGGTAGAGCCAGTCGCCCCAAAGTTCAACCCATGGTCCTCCTGCCCGATCACCTTTGATCGAAGAGACCATCGCACTAGCATCCATCATGGCGGATTCGCCGCATTTGTTCTCGACCCAATTATTAACGGATTTCATCTCACTAGAGTCCTTATGGACGGCGGCAGTAGCTTGAACCTGCTTTACCAGGATACAGTGCGGAAAATGGGCATAGATCCCTCGAGGATTAAGCCCACCAAAACGACCTTTAAAGGCGTAATACCAGGTGTAGAGGCCAGCTGCACAGGCTCAGTCACACTTGAAGTGGTCTTCGGATCTCCGGATAATTTCCGAAGTGAGGAGTTAATCTTCGACATAGTCCCATTCCGCAGTGGCTACCATGCACTGCTCGGGCGAACTGCATTTGCCAAGTTCAATGCGGTCCCGCACTCCGCATACCTTAAGCTCAAGATGCCAGGCCCTCGAGGAGTAATTACGGTCAATTGAAACACCGAACGCTCCCTCCGGAAGGAGCACACGGCGGCCCTTGCAGCGGAAGCACAAAGCAGCCTCTCCAGGCAGTTCTCCAGTCCGGCCATTAAACGTCCGGACACAGTCAAGCGCGCCCGGAGTAACCTACAACAAGACCGCCTGGCACGTTCCGAGCAGGCGTAGCAATGCAACCCCAACCCCCGCAAAAAGGCGATGCCAGTACTTCGCATACATAACTACACCCTAGAAATACCATGGGCATAGGGGAAGGGGCACCATCACGGCACGCCCAAAACACGGCTTAAACCGCAGCAGGGGTTGCCGACCTTTTTTATACTTTTCTCTTACTTCCAGGGCTCTACTCTTCGGAAGGCTTCTTCGGCAGTTCAATTGCCGCACAAACGATGCAAGGACCAGGGAAGCAGACAAGCCATGCCGCATTACGGAAATCCCAGGTGGTCTCTATCACGAGCAGTATACCTGTTTCGCATACTATCCCGCAGCTTGCCCTTGAAGCAAACATGTTAAATAGTCCAACTTTTCATTTATCGCATCACTTGTATTGTTCTGCTTTGATCGCAGCTATTTCAGTGAACAATGCGTAGCTTTTGTCCATTTTTTGCATTACCCCTTTTTTTAATATATATATATATATATATATGTTCCTTAAATGACATGTTGCACCCGTACACTTTGGTACGGCCAAAATACGCCAGGGGCTTCAGTACCCCTCAACATGGTGTGAGAAGTCCAAACACTTTAACAAGTGCGGCACTCCGAACTTATAGCATTATATGCATCGGCTCCGAATCATGTCTTGGGTCAATAGTTGGGTTTGCCCGGCTCCTATGTTTTGGTGCCTTACGTTCCGCTATATCGGCTAAGGTAGCACTAGGAGAACCACTGCGATTGTGCCCCAGTTGAGCTGGGCCGAGCACCTCAGTGGAGAAAGCTAAAACTGACTGTCATGATGAAGCGAGAGCTGGTCGCTGTTCGAGAGGTTTTTTTGAGTCCCTAAAGACTTATGCCGCTTCGGGCGAGGAGCCGGCTCTGTCCGGCCAAGGCGTGGATAGCGCCTCGAAATCGGTCTTCTGAATACTAGGGGCTTCGCCGAAATTTAAAATTATAGAATTCTATGGCGAAGTGAGAGTGTTCACGCATTATAGTCCGATTGCCTCGTTCGTTGGGCTGAGCGCCTCCCTCGAAGGACCCAAATATGGGAAAAAGAGCGCCCAGGTTTATCCCCGAACACCCCAGCACTAGCGGCATGGGGGCAGAAGCCGACGACTCGCCATCTCTCAGTATTGATAAACAGCCGCACAGAAGGTAATATTTTAAATTCAAGCAGCATTGCTTAGCGCATATGAACAAGTTTTCAGCGCACAGGATAACACGAGCGGGTTTTACTCAAAAAATACATCCTTGGTACATTCATCCGCAACAAGACGGGCACCCTTCAGAACATCCTTATAATAATTCTTGGGCTTGCGATGCTCTTTCCCCGGAGGTGGCCCGTCCTTCACAAGCTTCTCTGCATCCAGCTTGCCCCAGTGCATCTTAGCACGGGCAAGGGCCCTACGGGCACCTTCAATGCAGACGGAGCGCTTGATGTCTTCAAGCCTCGAACAGGCCTCCACCAGCCGCCGCACCAGCCCGAAATAGCTCCCAGCCGGAGCCTCTCCAGGCCACAGCCGAACTAGGAGGCCTTTCATGGCCTGTTCGGCCGCCTTGTGAAGCTCGACCAGTTGCTTCAGCTGGTCGCTCAGGGGCACGGGGTGTCCGGCCTCAGCGTACTGAGACCAGAACACCTTCTCCGTCGAGCTGCCCTCCTCGGCTCGATAGAATGCGGCGGCATCAGATACACTCCGGGGAAGATCTGCGAATGCTCCTGGAGAGCTCCGGATTCGGGTAAGTAACAGGTAACTCACGTTTATGTGTTTGCTTTGCATAAAGAATGCCTTACCCGCCGCAATCTTCTTCACCTCATCCAACTCCTGGAGGGTCTTCTGGGACTCGACCTTGGCAGACTTGGCATTTTCTATAGCTGCCGCGAGCTCGGACGCTCGCGTCTTCGAGTTAAGCTCCAAACTTTTACTCTCATGTTTGTTCATGAGAACGTGGAGCTCTTCCCGCACCTTGCCAACCTCAGCCTCATACCTCTCCCGCTCGGTGCGCTCCACGGCCACACTCTTCTCGGCCTCGAGCAGTGCTTGCTTAAGGGTCGCCACCTCAGACGTGGCCCCTGCAATAGCCATGTCAATCCTGTCATTTTTTGCAATTGCACCTTTTTTATATACATATTCAAATAGGGTATTTCTTACCTTCCTTCTCCTCGAGCTGCTTCTTGGCACGCCCGAGCTCTTGCTCGTCCTTCTCGAGACTCTGCTTCAGCATGTCCACTTCTGCAGTCAGTGTGGCGGATGCTAGCAGAGAAGCCTGCATACGCATATCAAATCCTTTTGTTAGACTCCTGCGAATTCTTTGATCCTCTATTCGGCTTTTCTTCCCAAACGCCCAACAGAGCATCAGGGGCTACTGTCTATGCGGTAACATTATTTGGACATTCTCTACTTACCTCAAAGCCTGTTAAAAGGCTTGTACAAGCTTCAGTTAGTCCGCTTTTGGCGGACTGAACCTTCTGGATCACCGCACTCATAATAGTGCGGTGCCCCTCGTCGATGGAGGCACCTTGGAGCGCCTCCAACATATTGTCCGGCGCCTCCGGATGGGCGGAGGTCACTGGCACGGTAGGCTTGTTCCTCTTGGAAGGAGGTCGCCCGTCGGACTCTGGAATCCTTGAAGATTCCGGAGCTGTGTCCGGCCTTAAGCCGGACTTGGAGCCCTAGGGGGTTTCATCCCCTTTACTCCTGGAGTCCAGGAGGTCACCTTGCGGCGCCCCCAGGACCACCTCCTCCCGGCTTGGAACCTGTTGGGACAACACTTCGGTGTCGTCCGCAGGGCGGGGGATGAAGCCGTCGGAAGCGAGTTCACCTCCGACGGGTCTAGCGAGCCACTCGACGATGCGTCAAGCCGGTCTTTGGGTGGGCTGCACAAACATATTCGACATAAGGAAAAGCTGTGCGAAAAACAAATACTATGAATTACCCCGGTATCCGGACACTTACGATTTCGCCACGGGCTTGGCCCTGGGCTGCCACTCCTCTTTGTCGTCGTCGGCGTCGGTGGAGCAGTTCAGAGGAAGGGTTTTCCCCTTCTTGGACCCTCCGGCCTCCTCGGGGAGGGCGGCCTTCCTTTTCTTCTCTCCTCCCGCTGGAGGGGGAGAGGTCTCTTCTTCTTCCTCCTCGTCTTCACGAGAGGAAGGCGCTTCAGGACCGTCGGATGACGAATCCAACACCTCCTGACACCGGGCACTCTTTCGAGTCCCCGTGGCCCTTTTCATGGCCTTCTTCTCCGGCACCACATAGGGCGCCGGAACCGGCAGCTTCGCCAAGCGAGCGTCCGCTGGGCCTTCGGGCAGAGGAGCCGGACAGTTGATCTATCCGGACGTCGCCACCCAATCCTATCAGAGATAAGGGAACTCAGATCCCGCATAGAGTCAAACCATGAAAAACGGATACCCTGTAAATGGACAAAAACGGCTTACCGCATGAGCTGGTGCTGAGTACTGAATCCGCGATCCTCGGCGGCGGATGCGGGAGCCTCGGCGCCCTTGAAAAGCACCCTCCAGGCATCTTCATACGTCGTGTCGAAGAGCCTGTTTAGAGTTTGATGATGGGCCAGGTCGAACTCCCACAGGTTGAAGGCCCGTCGTTGACACGGGAGGATCAGGCGGATGAGCATAACCTGGACTACGTTAACAAGCTTGAGCTTCTTGTCCACTAGGGTTTGGATGCATGTTTGGAGTCCGGTCAGCTCTCCTTTTTTACCCCATGACAGGTCGGTCTCCTTCCAGGAGGTGAGCCCCGTAGGGGGTCTGGACCGAAACTCGGGGGCTGCGACCCATTCGGGGTCACACGGCTCGGTGATGTAAAACCATCCCGATTGCCACCCCTTCAGGGTCTCCACAAAGGAGCCCTCGAGCCACAGGACGTTGGCCATCTTGCCAACCATGGCACCGCCGCACTCCGCCTGGCTGCCGCGCACCACCTTCGGCTTGATGTTGAAGGTCTTTAGCCATAAGCCGAAATGAGGGCGGATGCAGAGGAAAGCCTCGCACACGACGATTAACGCCGAGATGTTGAGGACGAAGTTCGGGGCTAGATCATGGAAATCCAGGCCGTAGTAGAACATGAGCCCCCGGACAAATGGATGCAGAGGGAAGCCCAGTCTGCGGAGGAAATGGGGAAGAAATACCACCCTCTCATGGGGCCTAGGAGTGGGGATGAGCTGCCCCTTCTCGAGGAGTCGGTGCGCGATGTCACTAGCCAGATATCCGGCCTTCCTCAACTTTTTGATGTGTCCCTCCGTGACAGAGGAGACCATCCACTTGCCTCCCGCTCCGGACATGACTGGAGAGGGTTGAGGTGGTAGTGCGGACTTGGGCGCTGGAGCTCGAGTGCGCAAGAATGGATAGGCAGAGGAGGAAGAAGGCGTGGGTAAAAAGGTGGATCCTTATCCCCTTATATGGGTGGACGCGATTATGTGTCCCCACCAGCCTGGTAAAACTTGCTTATCTCCAAGCGCCATAATCAAAGGCGCGGTTGGGTTACCCATGCCCGTATTGATGAGAATCCTGAAATGAGGGGACACGATCTCTGCTTTGACAAGACGTGCCAAGGAAACCACCTCGCATAACGCGCTAAGGTGGGATAATGAAACGATCGGGATAAAGGCTTAGCCGTGGCGTGTCGCACCACGAAATACGTCAGCAGATTAGATTTGTGTTAATATTATTATTATTCTCTCTATGGCAATATGTGGAAACTTATTTTGCAGAGCCAGACACTATCTTTGTGTTCAAGATCTTCTATGAAGTATTTGGAGGAGGAACCCGCCTTGCAATGCTGAAGAAAATTTGCACACCGGACTCGTCGTCATTGAAGCCTGGTTCAGGGGCTACTGAGGGAGTCCTGGATTAGGGGGTGTTCGGATAGCCGAACTATACCTTCAAGCCGGACTCCTGGACTATGAAGATACAAGATTGAAGACTCCGCCCCGTGTCCGGAAGGGACTTTCCTTGGCGTGGAAGGCAAGCTTGGCGATACGAATGTTCAGATCTCCTACCATCGTAACCGACTCTATGTAACCCTAACCCTATCCGGTGTCTATATAAACCGGAGGGTTTTAGTCCGTAGGACAACATACACATCAACAATCATACCATAGGCTAGCTTCTAGGGTTTAGCCTCTCTAATCTCGTGGTAGATCAACTCTTGTAATACCCATACCATCAATATTAGTCAAGCAGGACGTAGGGTTTTACCTCCATCGAGAGGGCCCGAACCTGGGTAAAACTTCATGTCCCCTGCCTCCTATTACCATCCGGCCTAGACGCACAGTTCGGGACCCCCTACCCGAGATCCGCCGGTTTTGACACCGACACACACCAACAGGGATTGTTGGGTGTTCAAGCAGGCCGACAAGTTAAATTGCCAAAGACAAAGATAAGGGGTCACATAGCAATGACGAAGAGGAGCCCCGGCAGCCGAACACCGGAGGACAGAAGAGGTTTCCCCCACAAGTGCGGACGGTGAACATGATATACGCAACCCACATCCCCAAGAGGGAGTCGAAGCATGCGCTGAGGGACGTATATGCGTTGGAGCCAGTCGCCCCGAAGTTCAACCCATGGTCCTCTTGTCCGATCACCTTCGATCGCAGGAACCACCCCACTAGTATCCGTCACGGTGGATTTGCCGCACTGGTACTAGACCCAATCATTGACGGATTTCACCTCACTCGAGTCCTTATGGATGGCGGCAGCAGCCTGAACCCGCTTTACCAGGACACAGTGCGCAAAATGGGTATAGACCCCTCAAGGATCAAACCCACAAAAACGACCTTCAAAGGCGTCATACCAGGTGTAGAGGCCAATTGCACAGGCTCAGTCACACTGGAAGTGGTCTTCGGATCCCCGGATAACTTCCAAAGCGAGGAGTTAATCTTCGATATAGCCCCGTTCCGCAGTGGCTATCATGCACTACTCGGGCGAACCGCATTTGCAAGATTTAATGCGGTACCGCATTATGCATAACTCAAGCTCAAGATGCCAGGACCTCAGGGGGTCATCATAGTTAATGGAAACACAGAGCACTCTCTCCGCACGGAGGAGCACACTGCGGCCCTCGCAGCAGAAGCGCAAAGCAGCCTCTTAAGGCAAACCACTAGTTCGGCGATTAAGGACCCAGACACCTTCAAGCGCACCTGGAGTAATCGGCAACAAGACCGCCTGGCACATTCCAAGCTCGCATAGCAATGCAGCCCCCACCCCAGTCCCAGCCAAACGGCGAAATACGTGCCACGCGTACTGTCGTAGAATTGTCACGACAGATGTCCTTAGTGTCAGGACTTAGTCGTGAGGCCAACGCATCTATGTGGTAGCTTGAGAGGGGTTGAGTGGAATCGACAGACGCAACACAAGACAGGGATTTAGACAGCTTCGGGCCTCGGGAAACATCATCCGGTAACAACCCTACATGCTGTTTGAGGCTAGGTCTCATTATCATCACGAGGGAGTCGCCGTAAACCGGCTCTCCTCTTTGTATCTAGCCCTAAGATTGTTTCTCTTGCTTGTAGCTTCTCCCTCTTGGGGTGCCCTGCCCCTCCTTATATATCTTGCAGGGGCGGTTTACATGACTAGTCCTATTAGGATTAGGTTTATTCTATTACAAGTGGAGTCCTAGTCTTGCTTCCTTTGTAAGGGAATATTCTTTGTGCTTTCCTCATAAACCAGCCCACCATTAAACGTGAACCAGCCTTCTGGGCCATGGGCCTTGTCATCCATCTGACCCGCCCGCCGGGTTACTAATGAGCCGCCAAGACCGGACGGGTAGCCTGTGAATCGCCAAGCTCCGGGCGGGTTACCAGTGAGTCATCCAGTCCGACCGGTTTATACTTCCGGCCGGTTTATGCCACGGGGTATATCCCCGACATTAGCCCCCAGTTTAATTTGGATTTATCCATGTTAAACTGATCTGCAACATAAACTAAAGAGCAAATTTGATAGGTTATGCTCCGGGTTAAGAATTTTTGTAAACCGGTACCTGATCATCCTTAAGTCCTTGTTATTTCCTCCTTCTGGGAAATCCGGGTGAACAGACCAGCTTCATAATCAATTTTGCCGACATTGGTTTGTCACCGAGAAATATTGTGAAAAATAACTCTTTTGACTCAGCTCCCAAAGCGCCGGTTTAAAAAATATGGGTCTTGAAATACTTATCTGATTTTCAGCCGGTTTGAAGATGTAAAACTTGCCGGTTTAATATTACCAAAAATGGCCGGTTTATAAATATTGATGGCACCAGGTCATAATTGTTATCAACACCGGGTCATGTAATTGATCTTCCTGATTTGCTCAACACTGATAAAAAGAAGATGTTCCTCCTTTATATGCATAATACCTGTAGCCCCCAAGTCTTAAGAGGAGAACATAGTGATAACTTAAGACTTGCTCCAATAAGTGTTTCAACCTTGAAAAAATCTGGTTTGTTCATCTCAATCATATAAACTGAATACTCCATATATGTAGCTCCCAAGTGCCGGGTTGTCATGCTTGCAGCTACCTGGGACTTGTAATTGCTTAAAAACTTCAATCAGTGTAGCCCCCAAGGGCCGGGTCATTATGCAATAATTAGCAGGGACTTTATAAATATAATCATGTAGACTTGAGCAGTGATGTGTAGCCCCCAAGGGCCGGCTTAGTAAAATAATACTGAACCGGGACTTGATATGTACTTCAATGAAAATAACACCTTATAATGTAGCTTCCATCGTAGGGCTTGAACCCATGTCCACAAGGTTAAGAGTTTTGTGCTTTACCAACTGAGCAATGAATCCTTCAATATTATGGACGAAAATTTGTGTACCTTTAATTGTTGACAGGAGCAATTGGCAGCCCGCAAGGGCCGGCTCATTATAATATGATGAGTCGGGTCTTCAATGAGACTAGTAAAAATGACTTTGCATTAGCCCCCAAGTGTCATGGTGCATGCTTGCAGTGACATGAGACTTGCATGTAATCTCAATTTGAATAATGTAGCTCCCAAGTGCCGGGTCGTGAGCCTGCAGCGACTCGGGACTATTCCTTCCATTGTAGAATAAATCATATCCTTTGATAAAATAATAACTGTTGTGCTAAAGCGACTTTTGAAAACTCAATAATACCGGTTATTAATAACCATAAAAATCCAGGCATGTTGGCTATTCAAGATAATATAATCCGGTATGAAAACCTTATTCATTCAATATCATAATGAAAATCCAGCCAAGTTTGGCTATTTGAACAATATAACCCAATGATTTATAAGCGCATAATTCCGATGGCACAATCCAAATATATATATATGCTGGCGACTTATAGTCCAAAAACCAGGCTGGTTTAACAAACCTGTTTCTGCATACAACAAGTTTAAAGTGTCCTGGCGGCTTACTGCCGGACGGGTCATAATACCCAACATATAACCTGGGTTTATAATCAAGGCTGCATTTAGAATAATCAAATATGAAATATATCATACCTGTGACATTGAATCACATCGTTGGTTTTACCAACTTTTTGTAGTAAGGGTGATAACCCAAATCTTGAGTACTGATAACTCCTTCCATATTGTGCCAGTTTATGATAAAACCGTGCCGGGTTGTGATAAACACCGGTTTACTCCATAAGAGGATGTTAAACCGGGCAAATAGTCTCCGGATTGACGTGAACTATGTTCCGTCAATTGAAAAAAAATTGTCGGTTTAAGAAACATAATGAAAAGCAACCCCCCCCCCCTTCAAAGGAAAGTGTGAAGCAAAAGAAAAGTTTTATTTAAGCTGATCAAATGGCGTTACCATGGCTAAACACGACCAAGCTCCCGTTAGGTGTAACTATGGTTCTAGTTAGCCAGGTCCCCAAGTGATTCTTGTGGCATTTATGCTGACCAAATGGCGTGGTCATGGTTCGGGTTCGACCAAGCCCCCAAGTGATTCTGTGGCCTTAGGCCGATCAAGAGGCGTGACTGGTTCAGACATGACCTAGTCCCCAAGTGATCTGGTGGCTTTCGCCTATCAAGAGGCATGGTATTGGTTCGGACACGACCAATCCTCCAAGTGATATAACACGATGCTTTTAGCAAAGCGAACTCAAGGGGTAAACCGGAGGCCGCTTTAGAGCAACTCCGTCTAACCTCACATGGTGTAAAAGAATAGAGACCCCGCTTTATGAAGCAGAAGCCTCCATGTGATCGATAATATGTTAGGTCAGTAAGGCGGGATACCCATGTTTGAACCGCGCATCATGGCAGCAGGTCCTCTTTGGCAACTTTTAACTTTTTTTGCAAAAGATAAATTCTTCTTGAACCGGGATCTTGAACCGGATATTAAGAGCTTCAAAGCTTTGTGGGAGACATCTTTCCCTTGAACCGGATTTTAAACCGGAATCTTCATTTTCAGCCGGAATTTTTTTTTTGACGGCCTTTAAACTCGAACTTGTGAGAAGTTAATTCCTTTTTGAACCGGACATTGTTAAACCGGATTTGAGCATTTCAGAGCTTTGTGGGAAAACAGATTTCCTTTGAACCGGACTGTAAACCGGATATCTGAGAGCTTCAGTTAGACTGACTTCCCTTGAACCGGATTTTAAACCGGAATCCTTTCTGATGACCCGGATCTTCTTCCTTGAGCCGGGATTTTATAACTGTCATATACTTTCTAAACCGGAAATTTTATGACGGCCTTTAAACTTTTATCAATATAACAGTAGCCTCCGGGATCGGGTTATCCTTCCCTCCATCGTCCTGGGGTTCTTAAATTTGCTGAAACTGGCAATATTCGCTGAGTCATGTCATCGTAGACCCCAAGTCTCACAGGTGACTCGAGGATTTGGCTTGAGACTCTCCATATTTGACCGTGATATAAACCGGCATAACTTGTATATCATTGGCGTTGATAGCACTATGTGAATCCATAGAAGGTTGAGGTGACTGCGGCGGGTTGTAAATGATCCCATATGATCCGTGTCAGCAACTCGGCCAATGGTTCCTTCCAACTGGCGATTTGCAGTTAATAAAAACTGTAGTGGCAGCGACTTGTGCGCCCAATCACCAGCTCATGCAGACAGGTGTGGCCCGGTATGTTGATGTAGACTAGGCCGCGAGAGACGGACGACAAAGACGGCCGCAGCTTCAGAGATGGCACAACCAGATGAGTCGGCCGCGGCATAGTAAGTCGGCGTGGACGGGAGAGTCGGCCACGGGAGTTGTAAACCGGCGTGAACGGGGAGTCGCCTGTGGGTATTGTAAACCGGCGTAGATGGAGAACCGGCTGCGTGTTGATGTAAACCGGACCACAGGCAGTTTGCGCGCGTCCGTTGAGCAGTGCGGAATGGTCAAAAGCCAGTATATAATGACGCCAGTGCGCGCTCCATATGCATGGTGTAACACCAATGTTGTGGCGAATAATTGTCCTGCATATAAAAATATGCAAAACCAACGTAATTGTTCTTTTTACAAAAACAATATATATCAAAAATAGATTTAGATAGATGTCACCTGATATGTTAGGCCGGAATTTATCCACCGTAGTGACGCTAAAATCAACCACAGATGAGTTACCCGCCGGAACAAACGGATGAACCAGCCGCAGCGTTGTAAGCCGATACGGACGGACGAGCTGGCCGCGGCGTTGTAAGCCGGCACGGATGGGCGAGTTAGTCCCATGTGTTGATGAAGCGGGGGACGGCGTCTTACCCATGCAGCCATCCAGCAGCATGGCACGGACCAGCCCTAGTGCAATAATCTTTTCATGCGTCCCTTTGCGACACCTTTTGTAACAAATAATGATCCTGCCCAAAAATAGCAAAGACCAGAGTAATTGTTCTTGGAAAAAACATTATTTGTGCTAATAAAAACTGTAGGAAGGATAGCACCTCGTAGTATTGTCCAACGCCGGTAGGCCAGCTTGTCGCGGGTACCCGCCGTGGGGCCGCTTCAGGAACGTACGAAACCAGCGGGCCGGCAGATTGACTTTAACCCGAGGACGGCTCGTAGCTGCTGCAGAATTGACCCGGCGAAGCAGGCTAGCAGCCCAAAGCAGCAGAAGAGGCCGTCCATTGGAACTGTAGCCATAGGCGAGCGGCGGGGTAAGGCCAGCCACCCAGGCGGGCGACTCAAGACTGCGGCAACGTGCGGCAGGAGTGGAGGCAAGGCCGATGCGGTAGTCCTTTGTCCAAACATGCATGCTCACGTGAAGCGGTCTTCATCAATAATATCTCCTTAAAATCTAAGCTTTAACATATGCAATACTCAAGTACTAGATGGATCACTTGATGCGAATAGCAGCCACGCAACATTGCCTTTAAGCAACAGTAGCATAACTTGTTTATTAGAAGTAGTACTACTCCGTGCCACAACAGGCTTTTAACAGCTCAATGTATGGAAATGCCTCGGATTTTGACCCTTGTTGACCGATCTGACCCGGCAGACGGCAGCATAATTTCTGTCGGCCTTGGAGATCCACGACTGTAGCGGCCAAAATCTGATCTTCAACTTGGATTCGACAGATCGCATCGACTTGGTGACGTACAGAGAACATGCCAAACCCTCGTATCCTTCAGATCTCATCGGTTGTAAATCCGGCTTAATGGATATAACTCTGATGTAGACTTTTCCAAGATGGTTCCATGGTCACTTGCTAACCATGCTTTCCATTGCCCAACGAGATCCTTGCCATAATTAATATACCTTCGAACCGGTTCTTTCTGATCCGTCCGATCGCGAATTTCTCGATCCTTTGAAGAGCTCCCTCCAAGAACTCAACACCACCGTGCGCTGGCCCCACGGTGGGTGCCAACTGTCGTAGAATTGTCACGGCAGATGTCCTTAGTGTCAGGACTTAGTCGTGAGGCCAACGCATCTATGTGGTAGCTTGAGAGGGGTTGAGCGGAATCGAGAGACGCAACACAAGACAGGGATTTAGACAGCTTCGGGCCTCGGGAAACATCATCCGGTAACAACCCTACATGTTGTTTGAGGCTAGGTCTCATTATCATCACGAGGGAGTCGTCATAAATCGGCTCTCCTCTTTGTATCTAGCCCTAAGATTGTTTCTCTTGCTTGTAGCTTCTCCCTCTTGGGGTGCCCTGCCCCTCCTTATATATCTTGAAGGGGCGGTTTACATGACTAGTCCTATTAGGATTAGGTTTATTCTATTACAAGTGGAGTCCTAGTCTTGCTTCCTTTGTAAAGTCTACGTGTATCATTTTGCTTATCACACTACTTGTATCATTTTGCTTTAACGCACCTTTTTGAATAAAACAATGCATAGCACTAAACTATTATCGCATTATTTATTCTTCCTTTTTTATATACATATATATGTTCATTCATGACATCTAGCACACGTACACTCTGGTACGGCTAATACGCTAGGGGCTTAAGCATACCCCTCCTCGGCCTGGTAAAACTGTGCGGCATCCGACACGCTGCGGGGCAAATCTGCGAATGCTCCTGGAGAGCTCTGGACTTGGGTAAGTAACAAGTAATTTACTTTCACATGCTTGCTTTGCATATTGAATGCCTTACCCGCCGCTATCTTCCTCATCGCCTCAATCTCTTGGAGGGCCTTCTGGGCTTCCGCCTTGGCATTCTTTACGCTTTCGAGGGCCGCGGCAAGCTCAAACTCTGGTGTCTTCGAGTCAAGCTCCAAAGCCTCGTGTTTCGTCACGAGAGCCTGGAGCTCTTGCTGCACCTCGCCCACCCGTGCCTCTTGCCTTTCTCGCTCGGTGCGCTCCTTGGCCGCTTTGTTTTTGGCCTCGGATAGTGCTTGCCTCAGGGTCGCCACTTCGGTCGCGGCCCTGGCACATTCATGATGATCCTGTCATTTTGCAACCACATTTTCTTTTACATATAGACAAGGTATGACTTACCTTTGTTCTCCTCGAGCTGCCTCTTGGCGAGGCCGAGCTCTTCCTCGGACTGCTCGAAGTTCAGCTTCAGAGCGGCGACCTCCGCAGTTAGTGCGGCAGAGGTCAGCAGCGTAGCCTGCATACGCATACAAACATACTTAATTAGACTCCTGCGAATATTATTTGATCCTCTATTTGGTTTTTCTTTGTGAACACCAAACAGAGCATCAGGGGCTACTGTCTATGCGGTAATATTTTCCTATATTTTAAATACTTATCTCAAAGCCTGTTAGAAGGCTGGCACAGGCTTCAGTCAGTCCGCTCTTGGCGGACTGAACCTTCTTGATCACCGCACTCATAATAGTGCGGTGCTCCTCGTCAATGGAAGCGCCGCGAAGCGCTCCCAGCAGGTTGTCTGGTGCCTCTGGCTGGACAGAGGTCACCGGCACGGGCGTCTTACCCCTTTTGGAAGGGGGTCGCCTGCCCGAGTCCGGAACCACTGGGGGTTCCGGCACGGTGCTCGGCTGAGAGCCGAACTTGGAGCCCCCGGGAGCCTTGCTCCCTTTACTCCTGGAGTCCGGAAGGTCGCCTTGAGGCGCCTCCGGGACTGTCTCCCCCCGGCTTGGTGCCCCTGGAGACAATACCTCGGCATTGTCCGTAGGGTAGGGAGAGGTGGCGGTTGGAAGTGGATCGCTATCCATATCCGACGAGCCCAAGGAACCGCCCGACGAGGATACATCGATGCGGGCTCTGGGCAGACTGCATGATCATATTCGGCGTTAGGAGAAGCAGTGTGACAACGGTATGCTATGAGTTACTCTGGTATCCGAATACTTACGACTTCGCCAGGGGCTTGGCCCTGAGCAGCCACTCATGTTCACCTTCGGCGGCGGTGGTGGAGCAGTCCGGAAGAAGAGTCTTTCCCTTCTTGGACCCTTCAGCCTCCCCAGTTGGGGCAACCTTCCTTTTCTTGTCTCCCCCGTCTAGAGGGGGAGAGTCTTCATCTTTCTCCTCCTCGTTTTCATGGGAGGAGTGCGCCGTGGAGTCATCATACGATGAGTCCGATACCACCTGGCACCGGGAACTCTTTCGGGTTCCCTGGGCCTTCTTCTTGGTCTTCTCTGGCACCTTGTAAGCAGCCGGAGTCAGCATCTCCGCCAGGAGAGGTGTCGACGGTGTCTTCGGGCAGGGGGGCCGGACAGCTAATTTGCTCCGATGCCTCCATCCAGTCCTATCAAGGGCATGAGAGCTCAGACCCCGCACATGGTCAAGCCATGGGAAATAAATATCCTACCAGATGTACAGAACTTACCGGATTCGCAGGGCGCTTCGCGCTTAGCCCACGGTCCTCGGTAAGAAAGGGAGGGACCTCGGCGCCCTTGAACAGCACCTTCCAGACGTCTTTATGCATCATGTGGAAGAGCTCGCTTAGAGTCTGGTGCTGGGCCAGGTCAAACTCCCATAAATTGAAAGCCCGTTGTTGACACGGGAGGATCCGGCGGAAGATCATAACCTGGACTATGTTGACAAGCTTGAGTTTCTTGCTTGCCATGTTCCGAATACATTTCTGGAGTCCTTCCAGCTCCACCGATGAACCCCAGGATAGGCCCTTCTCCTTCCAGGAAGTGAGCTGCGTGGGGAATCCGGATCGAAACTCGGGGGCCGCCGCCCAGTTGGTGTCGCGCGGCTCGGTGATGTAGAACCACCCCGATTGCCATCCCTTTATGGTCTCTACGAAGGAGCCCTCGAGCCATGTAACGTTGGGCATCTTGCCCACCATGGCTCCTCCGCATTCCGCTTGTTGGCCGCTCACCACCTTCGGCTTGATATTGAAGGTCTTTAGCCACAGGCCGAAGTGAGGCCGGATGCGGAGGAAAGCCTCGCACACGACGATGAACGCCGAGATGTTGAGGATGAAGTTCGGGGCCAGATCATGAAAGTCCAGCCCGTAATAGAACATGAGGCCGCGGACAAATGGATGGAGGGGAAACCCCAGTCCGCGGACGAAGTAGGGGAGGAAGACCACCCTCTCGTGAGCTTCTGGGGTAGGGATGACCTGCCCCGCGGCTGGCAGCTGGTGCACGATATCCGTGGCTAAGTATACGGCTCTGCGTAACTTTTTGATGAGCCCCTCCGTGACGGAGGAGGCCATCCACTTGCCTCCCGCTCCGGACATGTTTTGGAGAGAGTTGAGGAGGAGGACGCGGACTTGGGCGCTGGAGCTCGAGTGCACGAGAATGGATGAGCAAGGAGGAAGAAGGCATGGGTAGAAAAAGGTGAGATCTTTTCCCTTTATAAGGGCGGACTAAACTATGCGCCCCCACTAGCCTGGTAAAACTCGCTTATCCACCAAGCATCGTAATTGATGGCGCGGTTGGGTTACCATGTCCATATTGATGAGAATCCCGTAATAAGGGGAACACGATCTCTGCTTTGACAAGACGTGTCAAGAAACCGCCTCGCGTTATGTGCGGGGCTGGTTAAAGGAAAACGGTTCAAATAATTATCGGGCCGTGGCGTGATGTCATGCTGCCAAAACGTGTCGGCAGATTAGATTTGTGGTAATATTATTCTCTCTACAGTGGTATGTGGAACTTATTTTGCAGGGTCAGAACACTATCCTCATATTCAAATTCTTCCGTGGTGTATTCGGGAGAGGAACCCTCCTTGCAATGCCGAAGACAACACTGCGCGCCGGACTCATCGTCATTGAAGCCTGGTTCAGGGGCTACTGAGGGAGTCCTGGATTAGGGGGTCTCCAGACAGCCGGGATATATCCTTTGGCCGGACTATTGGACTATGAAGAAACAATATTGAAGACTTCGTCCCGTGTCCGGATGAGACTCTACTTGGCGTGGAAGGCAAGCTAGGAAATACGGATATGGATATCTCCTCCTTTGTAACCGACCTTGTGTAACCCTAGCCCCCTCCGGTGTCTATATAAACCGGAGGGTTTTAGTCCGTAGGACAACATACAATCATACCATAGGCTAGCTTCTAGGGTTTAGCCTCTCTGATCTCGTGGTAGATCAACTCTTGTACTACTCATATTATCAAGAATAATCAAGCAGGACGTAGGGTTTTACCTCCATCAAGAGGGCCCGAACCTGGGTAAAACATCGTGTCCCCTGCCTCCTGTTACCATCCGCCTCAGACGCATAGTTCAGGACCCCCTACCCGAGATCCGCCGGTTTTGACACCGACAGTCGTCTCGCCAACTATTGCTACCGCATAGCGATAAAGTAAAGCAATTGTATGGCGCTTGCATCTTATGCAATAAAGAGACAATCATAAGGCTCCTGCCAGTTGCCGATAACTTTAACAAAACAACATCATCTCATACAACAATTTATATCTCATCATGTCTTGACCATATCACATCACAACATGCCCTCCAAAAACAAGTTAGACGTCCTCAACTTTGTTGTTGCAGGTTTTACGTGGCTGTTAATGGCTAAGCAAGAACCGTTCTTACCTACGTATCAAAACCACAACGATAGTTCGTCAAGTTAGTGTTGTTTTAACCTTCTCATGGACCAGGCGTAGCCACACTCGGTTCAACTAAAGTTGGAGAAACTGACACCCACCAGCCACCTGTGTGCAAAGCACGTCAGTAGAACCAGTCCCGCGTAAGCGTACACGTAATGTCGGTCCAGGCCGTTTCATCCAATAATACCGTCAAACCAAAGTATGACATGCTGGTAAGCAGTATGACTTGTATCACCCACAACTCATTTGTGTTCTACTCGTGCATATAACATCTACACATAAAGCTGGCTCTGATACCACTATTGGGGAATGTAGTAATTTCAAAAAAATTCCTACGCACACACAGGATCATGGTGATGCATAGCAACGAGAGGGGAGAGTGTGTCCATGTACCCTCGTAGACCGAATGTGGAAGAGTTAGCACAATGCGGTTGATGTAGTCATACGTCTTCACGGTCCGACCAATCCAAGTACCGAACGTACGGCACCTCCGAGTTCTACACACGTTCATCTCGATGACGTCCCGCGAGCTCTGATCCAGCAAAGCTTCAAAGGAGAGTTTCATCAGCACGATGGCGTGGTGATGGTGATGATGATGCTACTGATGTAGGGCTTCGCCTAAGCACCGCTACAATATGATCGAGGTGGATTATGGTGGAGGGGGGCACTGCACATGGCTAAGAGATCAATGATCAATTGTTGTGTCTATGGGGTGTCCCCCTGCCCTCGTATATAAAGGAGCAAACGGGAGGAGACGGCTGGCCAGGGAGAGGCGCGCCAAGGGAGTCCTACTCCCTCTAGGAGCAGGATTCCTCCTTTTCCTAGTAGGAGTAGGAGAGGGGGAAGGAAAGGGAGAGGAGGAGAAGGAAAGAGGGGGCCGGCCCCCTTTGCCCTAAACCAATTCGGTTTGGGCCTTGGGGGGTGTGACCCACACTCCCCTTGCTGCCCTCTATTTCCACTAAGGCCCATATAGGCACATTAAGCCCCCCGGGGGGGTTCCGGTAACCCCCTGGTACTCCGGTATATGTCCGAAACCTTCCGGAACCTTTCTGGTGTCCGAACATAGTCGTCCAATATATCGATCTTTACATCTCGACCATTTCTAGACTCCTCTTCATGTTCGTGATCATATCCGGGACTCCGAACTACCTTCGGTACATCAAAACACAAAAACTCATAATACCGATCGTCACCGAACTTTAAGCGTCCGGACCCTACGGGTTCGAGAACTATGTAGACATGACCGAGACACGTCTCCGGTCAATAACCAATAGCGGAACCTGGATGCTCATATTGGCTCCCACATATTCTACGAAGATCTTTATCAGTCAAACCGCATAACAACATACGTTGTGCCCTTTGTCATCGGTATGTTACTTGCCCGAGATTCGATCATCGGTATCTCAATACCTAGTTCAATCTCATTACTGGCAAGTCTCTTTACTCATTTTGTAATACATCATCCCGCAACTAACTCATTAGTTACAATGCTTGCAAGGCTTATAGTGATGTGCATTACCGAGTGGGCCCAGAGATACCTCTCCGACAATCGGAGAGACAAATTCTAATCTCGAAATAGGCCAACTCAACAAGTACCTTCGGAGACACCTGTAGAGCACCTTTATAATCACCTAGTTATTTTGTGACGTTTGGTAGCACACAAAGTGTTCCTCCGGTAAACGGGAGTTGCATAATCTAATAGTCATAGGAACATGTATAAGTCATGAAGAAAGCAATAGCAACATACTAAATGATCAAGTGCTAAGCTAACGGAATGGGTCGAGTCAATCACATCATTCTCCTAATGATGTGATCCCGTTAATCAAATGACTACTCATGTCCATGGCTAGGAAACATAACCATCTTTGATCAACGAGCTAGTCAAGTAGAGGCATACTAGTGACACTCTGTTTGTCTATGTATTCACACATGTATCATGTTTCTGGTTAATACAATTCTAGCATGAATAATAAACATTTATCATGATATAAGGAAATAAATAATAACTTTATTATTGCCTCTAGGGCATATTTTCTTCAGATGAAAGAACTATAATTATGGTGGAAGACAAACGTACGGAAAGCATGATGATTCCATGCAAAAACAGTGCCACAAGTGGTGGCAGCAAACACAAGACCCTCGTATTGAATTGCATCACAGTACTCATCCGTGTACAGAACTTGATTTTTGAGCAATATCCATCGAGGCGTGGAAGTAAGGAAGGCAACAAGCTTGTCGAAGATAGGAACAACTTCATAGTTCGTGTAATCCCAAGAGCGGTTGGGAACTCGACAAATTGCTATCTTCCGTAGACGACGGTTACCATGATCGTATTTGAACTCACGTAGATCATCTGTGTGCTCAACCTCTGGGCAGTCTGAGATTTTTGGAAGTGGAACCCGGTGACGAGTGTGCACATTCACAAGTTCCCACTCGCAGTTGTACCCAATATAAACAACCCAATCTTCATTTGCGCCTGCCCAAGCCTTGCCCTCAAGCGATGACATCTTAACATCACACGTATCATTATCAAGTGAAATCAACATGCACATGGCGAGGCTTCTGTCATCCCCGCGCCAGTCAGCAGGGTCACGGCGAACAAGATAGGGGAGATCAAACCACTCCTGGACCCTTGGGTTGCTTGTAATGATGTTATTAGTTCAGTCGAGAATGGTCTTGAATGAACCTGCCATGCTAGCCGAGGTGATGACGTCACACCGATCAATGAGTTCCTCCACTGCATCATCATTCAGATCGGGGCAAGAATAACGGGGTCGTTTCCGGCCTGTTCCCTCCATGGAGAAGATGATCGAACAATGGTAGAAGGAAGGGTGAAGGCAAATGGAGGAGGGAGGAATAGCATGCGATAGCAGTTCCAATTTGAGAGGGAAAGGCGAAGAGTCGGTGGATGGTTGCCACGGTACACGAAGAGGTGCCCCAGCCTACATAGACATCCGTTCGGAAATTGTACAAAAGGACTCACCGTCGTCTCACTGACATGTGGGAACGGGACCACATGTCAACGAAACATGGTGTGTAATTTCTTGTGCAAAATGCGATCTGGCCACGTTGGCCGAGGTGCCGCACTAGTTATCGACCTTTATTTTTTTAATGGCGTGCCGTTCAGTTTTGAAGCACGACTAACTGGTATTGTATGCAAAGAAAATATAAATTACTCTACCACTACTCCACCTCTAGTACTAGTAGTATAAAAAAGATATATAGGCTGGAGCTTCAGTGCTTTCTTACTAAGGGATGCCCACTTGCTTCTCACACTATCACCCTCTCTCCAGATCTAAAAAAGACGGCCTCTCTCTCCCTCCTCGCCGGTGGTCACAGATCCGCTGGGGAAGAAAAGGATGTTCAGCATTGACGCACTCGTCGTCGGCGAGCAAGGTCACGCATTGAAGACAAGGTCGTCCTCTCATACCAAGCGCCCGCGCGGGATGGCCTCCGTCCCCAAGCTCGCTGCCGTAGTGTGTGCAAAGGACGACGACCACGAGCGAAGCCACTTCCCACCGACCCTCAGGTATGCTACCACTTTTCGAACCATACCCTTGTTCGATTGCCCCATCTGCCATGTTGTTGCATGTGGATCTTGTTCCACTCCATCATCTTCCCAATTTGCTATCCTCTACTCTGCTGGTCACACAGACGAAAACCTTAACTTGCACTATTAAAGGAAAGCCTACTTCATGCAGACTAATCCATGTCTGGGTTGAATAAGGAAAGGAAGGGAGACTGTACTGTCCAAGAGACTAGGCATCGAACCCGCATCTAGGTTGAAAAGGGGAAATCAGTAGCTAAAGAGAACAAAAATGGGACGTAATCCACATGTGTTGCCTGGATATTTGTTGCTCTGGGCAACCATACCTCCCTCACCACTCTATGCGTCCGTGGAGGTACATCGTACTAGTGCGCCCACTGTCCGAATGGGCCTCCCATGCTCTTATTGCCACTTTTTTGCTGTTAGTATAACGCCAGCGATCAAGTCAAGCAATGCTACTGCTAAAGTGATGCCACATTTAACTAATGCCACACTCAGTCTAATGCCACTGATAAATTTAAGCAATGCCATTTAATGTAACTGGATTATTTTAGGGTTAGCTGTTGATTGTGGATGTATTAAAGATTTTTCAGCTAAGGCATTCTAATGCTGTTGCACAGCCAGTATACCAACGATGAATCTTGTTACTACCTTCAAATTTTTGCACTATTAATGCTTATAGATTACATACCTCACTTTTATGAGATAACTCAATTTTTTTGTACAGTGTCAAGAGGAAAGGTCAAGAGTGGGCACCTCCTCCTCTGACTGTTCTCTTGATTCGTTCGATCAAGTTTTTATATTTAATCAATTATCAAAATTGGGATAGCAATTTTTGGGTCCCCTCGAGTTCGAAATGATATTTACCTTGAAGGTACATGGTTTGCAATTTTTTTATAATGTCATTAGTTAATAATGCTAGTTACCTTCAAACTTTTGTATTTGGTTTAATGCTCACTGGTGCGTGTCGGTCCTTAACAAACGGTTTTTAACCCCTTTCCGCGACGGCATATGGAACCGTCTCCAAGTGAGTGTCGGGGATAGGGAGCCTTGATGCATACAGTTGTCCCTGTATAACCGTTTCTGATATCTCGAATATACCAAACGCTTCATTCTTGCTACTCGTTTGTGCTTGCATTGCCATCGCAGTCGGAGTTTTGTGGTTCTGCCTAATACCAGGCAGATTCTAGGCACGGGAGCTTTCCAGGTAGATTCTAGGCAGATTCCAGGCACAAGAGATTTACGATGCCTCACACATCACAAATAGTTCATGATTATAAACCGTGTTTAATAGGTGGACAATCACACACATTTAGTTTTCTAGCACCATATGTGATAGTGTCTGACATCACACACATTGTGCGAAAGACAACTGTGTGCATGCTTGCACATGTTTCCTCTCTGTGAACCATCTCGGATTATGGTGTATATCGCAAACATTTGTGTTTACCAACCTTGTGTGCCGTAATGACCTGCACAACATAATTTCACCCTAATTTAATTGTTGCTATTTAAAATTGTACCTAATTTAAACTTGAAAGTAGGCTATAGCTTTATCCATATCCATCAGGTTCAAACAACCAATGCATTATTCGATTCACAGGTACATATGTTTAAGAATTACAGAAGCACCAAATAAAGAATGATGTACCAGGGTTCTATACTTGTACTATTACAGATGGTAAAGAAAGAGGCGACAGACATTCCGGTTGCTGAACAAGGTGAAGCGAAATGGCCCTATTGTGCTCTGCTGGATGCAGAATGCATGCATGACTCTAGTCCAACCCCTTGTGATGGTCGGCCGCCAATCATGTAGTTTGAGAGGCAATCTTGAGTAAACTGCTTCAGGATCCACTGCAAAAGAAAAAAGATTCAGATATTGTCATCTAACACAACTCATTACGGGCAGTAAAAACAAGGCTACAGGGTTCTTACTTACCATCCTGCAGTTCACTGTTGTCTTGCATAAAGTGTAAACAAATAGTTCGATTGACATCTTTTGACCCATTTTAGTAACAATATTTATCAGTTTCCTCACTTGATGCTGGTTCATGAATATCTCATTGCCCCATACACAGAAAGGGTTGAAGTTTGGATCTTTGGCAATGATATATGTACCTAAAAGCACCAAGTTCATATTAGAAGCTAAACAACAATTGAAAAATGATGTAGTACAACACTCCATCCATCCCATTATATAAGATTTTATTACATGTATATCTAGACATCATCAGAACATTAAGGTAACACTCTTCCTTGTTGCTATGTAGCCTGGGATTGCGTATTTAGTCATTCAGTACAATGCATGTTGCTAAACAACAATTGAAAAACAAAAAGCCATGCTAACTGCAATATCCTTAACAACAACCAAATATCGTGATTCATAGTGGTATTGTTGAAACTGTTATTGATGAAATTGAACTGCACAGCAAATAGTTGCACATATAGAGCATCACATTGTGAAGAACTAAAATAAACAAGTCATAAGGACATCTCTAGGCGATCCTCAAAAAGTTAAAGGACTAAAACCCTTAGTGGATATATATATTGTCCAGCAATTTTTGGCCTTTTCTAGTCGATCCCCTAAACTTAAGGTTGTAAACTTCAATTTGATCAAGTTCAAAGCAGGTTCAACCGAAAGTAGCATGCATTCAAACATAAACATAGATAGTTTTGCATAACCAAACATAAAACATAAATTTAAACTAAGCTAAACTACTTTCAGTCGAAGTAGAGGTTGAGCCAATCATTCCTGGTCATGTACGGTGTGCCGCGAGCCGGGTCTGGGACAATACCGATTTCGGGGTCGCTGGGGAAGGCACTCCTCCACTCGTCGACGTCGATCTCCTCATCCTCGTGGCCCACCTCGACGCCCTCCACGCCACCATCGTCGAGGCCTTCGACCTCGTCATCATAGGAGAGCGCGATAACCTCGCCACCCTCCGTGCCGCCTTCGACCTCGTCATCGAAGGAGAAGCTTGTCGAAAATAGCGACAACATAAGCATTCCTATAACACCAAGAGCGGTTGGGAACTTGACAAATTGCTATCTTCCGTAGACGACAGTCAGCATGATCGTATTTCAACTCACGTAGAATACCGGTGTACTCAACCTCTGGGTAGTCGTCTGAGATTTTTTGAAGTGGAACCCGGTGACGAGTGTACACATTCACAAGTTCCCACTCGCAGTTGTACCCAATATAAACAACCCAATATCCATTTGCGCCTGCCTAAGCCTTGCCCTCAAGCGATGGCATCTTAACATCATACGTACCATTATCAAGCATCATCAACTTACACAAGGTGAGGCTTCCCTCGTCCCCGCGCCAGTCAGCAGGGTCACAGCGAAGAAGATAGGGGAGATCAAACCGCTCCTGGAACTTTGGGTTCCTTGTAATGATGTTATTAGTTGAGTCGAGAATGGTCTTGAACGAACCTGCCATGCTAGTCGAGGTGATGACGTTGCACCAATCAATGAGTTCCTCCACCGCGTCATCATTTAGATTGGGGCAAGAATAACGGGGTTGTTTTCGGCTTATTCCCTCCATGGAGAAGACGATCAAACAATGGCAGAAGGAATGGTGAAGGCAAATGGAGGAGGGAGGAAGAGCTAGCATGCGACAACAGTTCCAAATCGAGAGGGAAAGGCAAAGAGTCAGTGGACGGTTGCCACGGTACACGAAGAGGAGCAGTTCATCTGAGTGAACCGCATGCCGTATATCGCACACACCTTGATCTGGCTGACCGTTTCTTTTGTGTTGCCTAATCACAAACAGTTCATCCGAGTGAATCGTATGCTGTATATCGCACACACCTTCATCTGGCTGCCTGTTTCTTTTGTGTTGCCTAATCACAAACAGTTCATCCGAGTGAACCGTATGCTGTGTATCGCACACGCCTTCATCTGGCTGCTCGTTTCTTTTGTTCCTTCTCACCGCAAAGAGTTAATTGAACTGATCCGTATGCCCTTCATTGCACACGCAACTAAAATCTGAACCGTGTTTGATGCGTCCTCCATCGCAAATGTTTTATACATTTCTGACGGTTTTCATACACCACCGTCTGCGATTATGGCATCGTACATAGTTTCTCGAAGGGTCTTTGATTGTAGTGTCGCGTTATCAACATCCTGCAGTAGTGGCTCTTGCACAACTAGTATACCAATGTTGAAACTTGTTACCTTTACATTTTGTATTGTTAATTCTTATAGAAATCTTCCAGTGGTAGAGCTTCTGGAAATCTGTTCAGTAAAATGATTGTATTGTACCCTCTAATAAAATAACTACTCTACTATTGCACTAGCCACTGGATTAGTGTATATTTGTAATATTCGAATGGTGTTGCATTAGCGCATGCACATATATAAAGTGTGGCAAGCTTTCCCAGACATGTGCTCAAGAAAATTACTACCTGTTTTTTTAAATACTAGACGTTTTGGTATTTTAAATTGAACTATGAAAACGTCTTATATTAAGGAACAGAGGTGTAGAGTTCACTCAAATTATCCCGGTAAAGCTAGTCACATCTTTGTTAAAATTAATGCTCATTATGTTATCGGAGGAGGTATGTATGTTTGTCTCTAATGTCTGTCGACTACATACCTGACATCATGATGTAATGTTAAGTCATTTCCTTTTGTACAATGTCATTGAATGGTCAAAGCGGTGATGGCATTTTATTTTAGTTGAACTGCACACAATATGCTTAAAAGAAGAGGAAATGTCAAGAATGGCTCAATTTTTAGGGAAAAAAACTATGTATGCCTTCCTGACATCAGCCGATGTTGCCTTATTTATTCCTTCAAATAGGTGGTTAGAAACAGTCTTGCTACCTTTTCCCATTATGAAATTGGAATGCTTATATTTGTGAGTCTATGCTTCAACTAGTGCCACTTCTATAGTAATCACACTTTCAATATCTATGCAAACAACGATGCTCGATTTTAGTGGAACTGCACAAAAAGTCCAAATGGTTCAACATTAGGAGCATGTTTTCTTCCAAACCTTTACATCCAATTGGTGGCACTATGAGCTATTCATTACGAAGGTACATGGTTTGCTACTATCTTTCTAGTCTTTTTGTAGTGTCATTAGATAGTAATACTAGTGGTTTGCATGTGAATTTATTGGAAGGGTGGACCTACATTTGAGGTGCGGGACAGGATTCAATGATTGGATGCTCAATTTCGGTTGTATCAATTTCACCTCTTCCATCACTGCAAACATGGATATCCTTGGTCTGATGAAGAATAAGCGCTATATTTTTGCTCTGAACCAGCAAATCAATTCAGTATGAAATTGTCCAGGGCAAAACATGACTGTATCAAATTGTCCAGTGCAAAACATGACAGATGCTAAGCGGAAGAGACGTGTTTAAACCGAAAATACAAGGTGGGGTATATGTTTACTAGCTGCTTGATATTTGTGCCGACAAAGATGTCCGCCCGTTGCTATTTGGCAAACAAACAAAGTGACCGCAATTCTGGTTGAACTGCACAAGAGAATAGTATAGTCATTCCATGCAGTGCCATTTGAAAATAGACACAAAAAGATTGGATAGTCACTTCATGGACTGCAGAAAAGTAGTATTGTACTATTTATTGGCCAACACTAGGTGCTTCATTTCTTTGGTCTGATTATACAATGGGCATCATTTTGCCTAAGTTAAAGTTTGTATTCTGAAAATAGTCTCGCCGTGTGATCGAGAGAAGACCAAATCATATTGCAGTGGATGTTCCTCCATCATGTGTGGCTCATTCTCATGGTTCCAACTGTTGGTGAAACTAGTTACGTTTGCAAGAGGAATTGTAGACTTCACAAACAAATTGTCTTTCACTCTGTACTGAATGTTGGCCAAGAGAAGCATCCACGTTAGTGGAAGAACAGATGTTTTTTCTAGATCTTTGCTTTTGTAGCTACATATTTGTATATGATCCGTGAATCATTGAGATGCATTAACATGTTGATCTTATATATGGGAATCATACTAGTTGGTTTTGTATTTGGGCTACTAATGTGAACATATTACAATGTCAGGCCTGTGAGTCTCGTGTGAACATTTCGAACGGATCGTCTCTTACTGTTGTGCACATCATGATCCTTATTTCTGTGTTCTCAGTGTTTACAAGTTACTAACAGTTCCTTATTTATGTTCGCTCAGTGTTTACAAGTTACTGATCGATCACTAGCTAGCCTACTAATGCACTCCTGGCAGTTTTAGTTGCGACGCAAGATCCGAAGTGGCAGTTTTTTGAATAAAAATGCCTACCTCCGAAGAAACTGGCAAGCTGCTCTGAAGAAAATGCCATGCGAATCTAAAGATACTGCCAGCAAAAATGTTCGCAAATGCCCTATCTCCTAGCGAACGTTCATCAGCTAATGCGATCGTACACGTACAGTATCCGACCTACTCGATCCTACACGTACACTACCCGACCTACTCGATCCTACACAGATAAATAGAGGATCATGCACGTACTACCTCCTTTCAGGTTTGCATGGCTCAATTCAAAAAACGACCTACTCGATTCTACACGAATAAATAGAGGATCACGCACGTACTACCTCCTTTCCGGTTTGCAGGGCTTGATTCAAAAATCTCACCAACCAAGGTAGATGATGAGTGGTGGAATAATTTTTGACAAGGAGGGAGTACCTCATCTGGATGATTTGAGTGCACTCTTTTGACCGTCATGCCGGCATGCGACCCAGCACAGACGGGACGCACCACTGACGGGACGGGACGACACAGTCATAATTTCAGTTTTTCTAGTTTTCCATGGCAAGTTGGTGCGCTAAGCCATGCCTACTTATGCATTGAATTCCGATGACCGCGATGACCGTCGCATTTCCCGCGACACGCTGGTTCGCCTACCTTCCGCCTATAATTACTGTTTCCCGGGCTTCTCCGGTGGCACCATCACCCAACTCGCCCTATCCTCATAAGCCCCCACCGGCCAGACATCGCTCGCCACTTATCCTCGCTCTCGCCATGTCTGCCATGCCCCCGCCCGTCCGCGATAGGCGACACTGGAGGTGGTCACCGTCGGAACTAGTGTTCGGTTTTTCACCGAAAGGCAGACGGAGGGAGGAGGCATGCTATCGGTCTTTAGATGGCAATGCGGAGTATGAGGAGTTGTTGGAGCACAACCGCCTGGCGGAGGAGCGGTGAGGGAGTCCTGTATTAGGGGGTGTTCGGGTAGCCGGACTCCTGGACTATGAAGATACAAGATTGAAGACTTCGTCCCGTGTCCGGATGGGACTTTCCTTGGCGTGGAAGGCAAGCTTGGCGATACGGATATTCAAGATCTCCTACCATTGTAACCGACTTTATGTAACCCTAACCCTATCCGGTGTCTATATAAACCGGAGGGTTGTAGTCCATAGGCAATCAACTCCATACACAACAATCATACCATAGGCTAGCTTCTAGGGTTTAGCCTCCTTGATCTCGTGGTAGATCTACTCTTGTACTACCCATATCATCAATATTAATCAAGCAGGAGTAGGGTATTACCTCCATCGAGAGGGCCCGAACCTGGGTAAAAAACATCGTGTCCCTTGTCTCCTATTACCATCCGGCCTTGATGCACAGTTCGGGACCCCCTACCCGAGATCCGCCGGTTTTGACACCGACATTGGTGCTTTCATCGAGAGTTCCTCTGTGTCGTCGCCTTTAGGCCCAATGGCTCCTTTGATCATCAACAACGATACGGTCCAGGGTGAGACTTTTCTCCCCAGATAGATCTTTGTCTTCGGCAGCTTCGCTCTGCGGGCCAATTCGCTCGGCCACCTGGAGAAGATCGAAAGCTACACCCCTGGCCATCGAGTCAGGTTTGGAAGCTTAAACTACACGGCCAACATCTGCGGAGACTTGATCTTCGACGGGTTCAAGCCACGGCCAAGTGCGCCGCGCTATCTCGATGGGCATGATCTAGCTCTGCCTCCGGACAGTGTCCTGGAGGCCGCACACGCATCAGTTCCGACCCCTAACTCGGAGCCTATTGCGCCAATCGAGGATGAGCGGTTGGACGTCACCTCGGGGGCTGCGATCCCGAAAGTGATCGAGCCGAACGCTAGCCCCGCACTCTGCACGACCCGTGACTCCGAGGATCCGGACTCCTCCCCGGACTCCGAACCCCCCGCGCCCCTGCCAATCGAATCCGATTGGGCGCCGATAATGGAGTTCACCGCCGCAGACATCTTTCAGCATTCGCCTTTTGGCGACATCCTAAATCCTCTTAAGTCTCTCTCTTTATCAGGAGAGCCCTGGCTGGACTACGGTCAGCGAGGATGGGATACGGATGATGAAGAAATTCAAAGCCCACCCACCACCCACTTTGTAGCCACTGTCGACGATCTAACCGACATGCTTGACTTCAGCTCCGAAGACATCGACGGCATGGACGACGATGTAGGAGACGAACAGGAACCAGCACCTGTAGGGCGCTGGAAGGCCACCTCGTCATATGACATATATATGGTGGATACTCTAAAAGATGGAGATGGCGATGGAACAGTGGGGGATGACGCCCCCAAAAAACAGCCAAAGCGCCGGCGTCAGCGGCGCCGCTCTAAATCCCGCCAAAGCAAAAACGGTGATTCCGGCACGGGAGATAATACTACCCCGGATAGCGCCGAAGAACACCCACCTCAGCAAGATTCGGCACAGGAAGATGGAGAAGCCAGCCCTCATGAGAGAGCGGCAGACCGAGAGGTCGAGGATGATAACTATACGCCTCCCTCCGAAGACGAGGCAAGCCTCGATGACGACGAATTCGTCATACCATCAGACCCCGCCGAACAAGAGCGTTTTAAATGCAGGCTTTTAGCCACGGCAAGCAGCCTCAAGAAAAAGCAGCAACAGCTTAGAGCTGCCCAAGATTTGCT
Source organism: Triticum dicoccoides (assembly GCF_002162155.2). Taxonomy (NCBI): domain Eukaryota; kingdom Viridiplantae; phylum Streptophyta; class Magnoliopsida; order Poales; family Poaceae; genus Triticum; species Triticum dicoccoides. The sequence goes on along the minus strand of NC_041382.1, from coordinate 174,839,845 downwards.
AGCTGACAGATGGACTGAAGTCCTTGCGGCCGAAGAGTATGAACTCGAACGCCCCTCCAAGAGCTACCCGAAGCGCAGGCCGCTACCCCGATCAGAGGAGGAAGCACCTACATCACCAGCGCATGACATGGCAGACCGGCCACCTCGCGGTCGCGACAGAGAGGCCTCTCGTCCCTCCACCCAAGCCATGCCCCGACGCCGCTCAACTAAGGCACGGGAAAATGCGCCCGACCTGCGAGACATACTGGAGGATAAGACAAGACAAACAAGATCGATCTACGGATCGCGCAGGCGCCCTACGGCATGTGACAATGATCTTCACGCCGGATACAACAAATCCGGCCGGGCCGAACACAACAGACATAGCTCTTCCGAGCTGCGTCATGATATAGCCCAGTACAGAGGCGCCGCACACCCGCTATGCTTCACGAATGAAGTAATGGATCATAAAATCCCAGAGGGTTTCAAACCCGTAAACATCGAATCATACGATGGCACAACAGATCCGGCGGTATGGATCGAGGATTATCTCCTTCACATCCACATGGCACACGGCGATGATCTACACGCCATCAAATACCTCCCGCTCAAACTTAAAGGACCGGCCCGGCATTGGCTTAACAGCTTGCCAACAGACGCAATCGGTTCTTGGGAGGACCTGGAAGCCGCATTCCTCGACAACTTCCAGGGCACTTACGTGCGACCGCCGGATGCCGACGACTTAAGCCACATAATTCAGCAGCCAGAGGAATCGGCCAGACAATTCTAGACACGGTTCCTAACAAAGAAAAACCAGATAGTCGATTGTCCGGACGCAGAGGCCCTAGCAGCCTTCAAGCATAACATCCGCGACAAATGGCTTACCCGGCACCTGGGACAGGAAAAGCCGAAATCTATGGCAGCCCTCACGACACTCATGACCCGCTTTTGCGCGGGAGAAGACAGCTGGCTAGCTCGCAGTAACAACTTATCATAGAACCCTGGTAATTCGGATACCAAGGACAAAAGTGGTAGGACACGTCAGAATAAGCAAAAACGCCGCGTTAATAGCGACAGCAATGAAGACACGGCAGTCAATGTCGGATTCAAAGGCTATAAATCCGGTCAGCGGAAAAAGCCATTCAAAAAGAATACTCAGGGCCCGTCCAGTTTGGACTGAATACTCGATCGCTTATGCCAGATACATGGCACCCCCGAAAGGCCAGCCAATCACACTAACAGGGATTGTTGGGTGTTCAAGCAGGCAGGCAAGTTAAGGGCCGAAAACAGAGACAAGGGGCTTCACAGCGACGACGAGGAGCCCAACCCGCCGAACAACAATGGACAGAAGGGCTTTCCCCAACAAGTGCGGACGGTGAACATGATATACGCAACCCACATTCCCAAGCGGGAGCGGAAGCGTGCGCTACGGGACGTATACGCGATAGAGGCAGTCGCCCCAAAGTTCAACCCATGGTCCTCCTGCCCGATCACTTTTGATCGAAGGGACCATCCCACTAGCATCCGTCATGGCGGCTTCGCCGCATTGGTTCTCGACCCAATCATCGACGGATTTCATCTCAGAAGAGTTCTCATGGACGGCGGCAGTAGCCTGAACCTGCTTTATCAGGATATAGTGCAGAAAATGGGCATATATCCCTCAAGGATTAAGCCCACAAGAACGACCTTTAAAGGCGTTATACCAGGTGTAGAAGCCAACTGTACAGGCTCAGTAACACTTGACGTGGTCTTCGGATCCCCGGACAATCTCCGAAGCGAAGAGTTAATCTTCGATATAGTCCCGTTTCGCAGTGGCTACCACGCCCTGCTCGGACAAACCGCATTCGCAAAGTTCAATGCGGTGCCGCACTACGCATATCTCAAGCTCAAGATGCCAGGCCCTCGAGGAGTAATTACGGTCAACGGAAACACCGAACGCTCCCTCCGTACGGAGGAGCATACGGCGGCTCTCGAAGTGGAGGTACAAAGTAGCCTTCTCAGGCAATTCTACAGTCCGGCCATTAAAAAGCCAGACACTGCCAAGCGCGCCCGGAGTAACCCACAGCAGGACCGCCTGGCACACTCTGAGCAAGCGTAGCAATGCGGCCCCAACCCCAGCTTTCACGACATAGCGAAACCAGTACCTCGCGTACATAACTACGCCCTTGAAATACCATGGGCATAGGGGAAGGGGCACAATAATGGCACGCCCAGAATACGGCTTAAAACGTACTAGGGGCTGCCGGATTCTTTTTTTTAAATTTTTTCTTACTTTCAGGACTCCATACTTCGGACTACCTGTTCGGCAATTCGACTGCCGCACAAACGATGCAAGATCCAGGGAGGCAGACAAGCCATGCCGCATTATGGAACTCCCAGGTGGTCTCTGTTACGAGCGGTATACCTGTTTTAAATACAATTCCACGGCCTGCCCCTGGTCAGGACATACTGAATAGTCGAATATCTTTTGCTTACCGCACTATTTGTATCATTCGGCTTTGATAAATAGCCTCTCTATAAACAATGCACAGCTTTTGTCTATTTTCTGCATTACTCTCTTTTATATATGTTCATTAATGACATGTTGCACCCGTACACTGTGGTACGGCAAGTACGCCAGGGGCTTCAGTACCCTTTAATATGGTGTGAGAAGTCCGTACACTTTCACAAGTACGGCACCCCGAACTTATAGCACTATATGCATCGGCTTCGAATCATGATTTGGGTCAATAGTCGGGTTTGCCCGGCTCCTATGTTTTGGTGCCTTATGTTCCGCTATATCGGCTAAGGTAGCACTAGGAGAACCACTGCGATTGTGCCCCGGTTGAGCTGGGTTAAGCACCTCAGTGGAGAAAGCTAAAATTGACTGTCATGATGAGGCGAGAGACCGGTCGCTGTTCGAGAGGTTTTTTCGAGTCCCTAAAGACTTATGCCGCTTCGAGCGAGGAGCCGGATTTGTCCGGCCAAGGCGTGGATAGCGCCCCGAACTCGGTCTTCCGAACTAGGGGCTTCGCTGAAATTTAAAATTATAAAGTTCTATGGCTAAGTGAGAGTGTTCAAGCATTATAGTCCGATTGCCTGGTTCGTTGTGCTGAGCGCCTCCCTCGAAGGACCCAACTATGGGAAAAAGAGCGCTCAGGTTTATCCCAAACACCCCAGCACTAGTGGCATGGGGGCAGAAGCCGACGACTGGCCATCTCTCAATTTTTTGATAAACGTCCGCACAGAAAATAATATTTTAAATTCAACAAGCATTGCTTAAGCGCCTATGAACAAGTTTTCAGCGCACAGGATAAAAACAAGCGAGTTTATTCAAAAATTACATCCTTGGTACATTCATCCGCCAGCAGGCACCCGCAAGAACATCCTTGTAATAGTTCTCGGGCTTGCGATGGTCCTTCCCCGGCGGCGGCCCGTCCTTCACAAGCTTCTCACCGTCCAGCTTACCCCAGTGCACCTTTGCACGGGAAAGGGCCCGACGGGCACCTTCGATGCAGACGGAGCGCTTGATGACCTCGAGCCTTGGACAGGCCTCCACCAGCCGCCGCACCAGCCCGAAGTAGCTCCCAGGCAGGGCCTCTCCGGGCCACAGCCGAACTATGAAGCCCTTCATAGCCTGTTCGGCTGCCTTGTGGAGCTCGACCAGCTGTTTCAGCTGGTCGCTCAAGGGCACAGGGTGTCCGGCCTCAGCATACTGAGACCAGAACACCTTCTCCGTCGAGCTACCCTCTTCAGCTCGGTAGAATGCAGCGGCGTCGGATACGCTGCGGGGAAGATCTGCGAATGCCCCTGGAGAACTCCGGATTCGGGTAAGTAACAAGTAGTTTACTTTTATATTTCTGCTTTGCATAAAGAATGCCTTACCCGCTGCTATCTTCTTAATCTCCTCCAACTCTTGGAGGGCCTTTTGGGCTTCGGCCTTGGCAGACTTGGCAGTCTCAAGGGCCGCCGCGAGCTCGGACGCTTGGGTCTTTGACTCAAGCTCCAAACTCTCATGTTTTTTCATGAGAGCCTGAAGCTCTTGCTGCACCTCGCCGACCTGAGCCCAAAGTTTCTCTCGCTCGGTGCGCTCCGCGGCCATTTTCTTTTCGGCCTCGGACAGCGCCTGCTTGAGGGTCGCCACCTCAGTCGTGGCCCCTATAATAAGCAGTGCAATCCTGTTATTTTTTGCAATCACGCCTCTCTATAGGCACTTTTTCTGTAAGGTATTTCCTACCTTCTTTTTCCTCGAGCTGCCGCTTGGCAAGGCCGAGCTCTTGCTCGGTCCGCTTGAGGTCCTATTTCAGGACACCCACCTCCACAGTCAGTGCGGCGGTGGATAGCAGCGAAGCCTGCACACGCATATTGACTCTTTATTGTTAGACTCCTGCAAAATTTACTAGATCCTCTATTCGGCTTTTCTTTCCGAACGCCAAACAGAGCATCAGGGGCTACTGTCTATGCGGTAATATTTTTACATATTTTTACTTACCTTGAAGCCTGTTAGAAGGCTAGCGCAAGCTTCAATCAGTCCGCTCTTGGCGGACTGAACCTTCTGGATCACCGTACTCATAATAGTACGGTGCTCCTCGTCGATGGAGGCGCCTTCAAGCACCTCCAGCAGATTGTCCGGCGCCTCCGGTTGGACGGAGGCCGTCGGCTCAGAAGGCTTGCTCCTCTTGGAAGGAGTTCGCCTACCGCGGTCCGGAACTGTGGAAGATTCTGGCGCGGTGTCCGGCACAAAGCCAGACTTGGAGCCCTGGGGGGCCTTATCCCCTTCACTCCTAGAGTCCGGGAGGTTGCCTTGCGGCTCCTCCGGGACCACCTCCTCCTGCCCCGGAGCTTGTCGCGATGCCACTTCGGCGTCGTCTGCAGTGCGGGAGGAGACAGCGGGCAGAACTGAGTTCACGTCTGATGAGTCCAGGGAGCCGCCCGACGATTCGTCGAATTCGGCCCGGGGCGGACTGCATAATTACATTCGACATTAGGGAAAGCTGTGCAACAAAGGAACATCATGAGTTATTCTGATATGCGAACTTACGATTTCGCCGGACGCTTGGCCCTGTTTGGCCACTCCTCTTTGCCCTCTTCGGCGTTGGGGGCGTAGTCCGGCGAAGGGGTCTTCCTTTTCCTAGACCCCTCGGCCTCCCCCGTTGGGGCGGCCTTCCTCTTCTCTCCTCCCCCCGCTGGGGGGGAGAGGTTTCTTCTTCCTCCTCCTCGTCTTCACGGGAGGAGTGCGTCTCAGACTCGTCGGACGACGAGTCCGACACCACCATATGCCGGGAACTCTTTCGAGTCCCCGTGGCCTTCTTCTTCTTGGCCTTCTTCTCCGGCACCACATAAGGTGCCGGAACCAGCAGCTTCGCTAGTAGAGCGAGGGCTGGGTCTTCGGGCAAGGGAGCCGGACAGTTAATCGATCCGGACTTCGCCCGCCAAGCCTGTCAAAGGTAAGGGAGTTTAGATCCCGCATAGAGTCAAACTATGAAAAAACTTAACATCCTGTAAAAGGTGAAAATAGCTTACCTCGCTAGCGTGACGCTGTGAGCTGTATCCGCGGTCCTCGGAAGCGGATGTGGGAGCCTCGGCACCTTTGGTTAGCACCTTCTAGACATCTTCATACGTCGTGTTGAAGAGCCTGTTAAGGGTTTGGTGCTGCGCCGGGTTGAACTCCCACAGATTAAAGCCCCGTTGTTGACACGGCTGGATCTGGCGGACGAGCATAACCTGGACTACATTGATGAGCTTGATCGGCTTGCTCACCAGGGACTGGATGCATGTCTGCAGTCCGGTCACCTCTTTTTCGTCGCCCCACGACAGGCCCGTCTCTTTCCAGGACATAAGCCGCATGGGGGGTCCAGATCGGAACTCAGGGGTTGCGATCCATTTCGGATCGCGCGGCTCGGTGATGTAAAACCACCACGATTGCCACCCCTTCAGGGTCTCCACGAAGGAGCCCTCGAGCCATAGGACGTTGGCCATCTTGCCCGCCATGGCGCCTCCGCACTCTGCCTGGCTGCCGCACACCACCTTGGGCTTGACGTTGAAGGTCTTGAGCCAGAGGCCGAAATGGGGGCGGATGCGGAGGAAAGCCTCGCACATGACGATAAATGCCGAGATGTTGAGGACGAAGTTCGGGGCCATATCGTGGAAATCCGGGCCATAGTAAAACATGAGCCCCCGGACAAATGGGTGGAGTGGAAAACCTAGTCCGCGAAGGAAGTGGGGAAGGAATACTACCCTCTCATGGGGCCTTGGGGTGGGGAGAAGCTGCCCCTCCTCGGGAAGCCGGTGCGCGATGTCTTTGGACAAGTATCCGGCCTTCCTTAGCTTTTTGACATGGCCCTCCGTGATGGAGGAGACCATCCACTTGCCTCCCGCTCCAGACATTGCTGGAGAAGGTTAAGGTGGGAAATACGGGCTTGGGCGCTGGAGCTCGAGTGCGCAGGAGATGGAGATGGATAGGCAAAGGAGGAAGAAGGCGTAGGTAAAAAGGTGGATCCTTATCCCCTTATATGGGCGGATGCGGTTGTGCGTCCCCACCAGCCTAGTAAAACTTGCTTGTCTCCCAAGTGCCGTGACAAATGGCGCGGTTGGGTTACCCACGTCCGTATTGATGAGAATCCCATAAAGGGGGTACACGATCTCTGCTTTGACAAGACGTGCCAAGGAAACCGCCTCGCAAAACATGCTGAGGTGGAAAAGTAAAAAACGATTCGAGTAAAGGACTTGGCCGTAGTGTGATGGCGCACTGCGGAATACGTCAGCAGATTTGATTTGTGTTTATATCATTCTTTCTATGGCAATATGTGGAAGCCTATTTTGCAGAACCGGACACTACTCTTGGTGTTTACAATCTTCTATGAAGTACTTGGAGGAGGAACCCGCCTTGCAATGCTGAAGACAATTTGCGCGCCGGACTCGTCGTCATTGAAACCTGGTTCAGGGGCTACTGAGGGAGTCCTAGATTAGGGGGTGTTCGGGTAGCCGGACTATACCTTCAGCCGGACTCCTGGACTATGAAGATACAAGATTGAAGACTTCGTCCCGTGTCCGGATGGGACTTTCCTTGGCGTGGAAGGCAAGCTTGGCGATGTGGATATTCAAGATCTCCTACCATTGTAACCGACTTATGTAACCCTAACCCTATCCGGTGTCTATATAAACTGGAGGGTTGTAGTCCGTAGGCAATCAACTCCATACACAATAATCATACCATAGGCTAGCTTCTAGGGTTTAGCCTCCTTGATCTCGTGGTAGATCTACTCTTGTACTACCCATATCATCAATATTAATCAAGCAGGAGTAGGGTATTACCTCCATCGAGAGGGCCCGAACCTGGGTAAAAACAATCGTGTCCCTTGTCTCCTGTTACCATCCGGCCTTGACGCACAGTTCGGGACCCCCTACCCGAGATCCGCCGGTTTTGACACCGACAAGCGGCGTATCGCCGATTTGCGCCGCCAGCAGGACATGGAGCAGTAGCGCACTGACACTCTGAGTCGCGAGCAGAGCGCCCGCAACTGGGCCGAGTACATGGAGGCCGGCGCCCGGCAAATAGCCCTGGAGGCTGTTGGGCATGCACGCATTCGCGACGCTGAATTTTACTACAAACTCGTCAAGTGGGTTTCCCGCTTAGAAGCCGAAGCTTCGGTGGACCACGCCGGCATGGAAAGGGCGAACGCGTGCAAGCAATGCGCCCTATCGCACCTCTGGCAATTCCGAGGCGAGGCAGAGGACGCCAGTGCCGGCGTTTAGCGTGTACCATAGATGGCGGTCAGCATCGTCTAGTTAGCTAAGAGTAAGTTAGTACTCGTACACTACTAGAGTATTAGTGGGAGTAGATAGTTAACTTGGCTATGATGGTTGTCAACATGGAAGTTCAGTACTCTATATCTGGATCAGACCTGTTACTTTGCTCTAAATGTTGAACTTTCCGTTTGAACATATGGATGGGCTGTTATTTTTTTAAATGGGTTGTATTTGTCTGCCACGGGTTTAGAAGCTGACTTGTGGGCCTACCAGGTTGATGCGTACACAATCAGGAGATGATTGTACGTGGAGAGGATGACAACAGGGACCCACCAAGGTCATGGCAATATGCAAGCAAGTGCCTCCTTATTTCAAGCCAATAAAAAATGGCTCCTCCTGATGGATTTCTAACATCTGGGTCCTATGCCATTGTCAACGTAGTCAATAAACGAGAGAATTGCACAACGAGCGGCTGACACTAGGGACCCAGCAGCTCGCGCAGTTATTTTTGTTTTGGGTTAATTTGATAAATGCCACTCCAAATCCGGTGATTCCGTGAAATGCCACTGCAATTTTCAAACTTTGAAAAATGCCATTTCATGCCATTTCTAGTGGCATTTTTTGAAGTCTGGAGTGGCGTTTTTTAAAGTTTGCAAAAATTCCAGTGGCGTTTTTCAAAGTTGGAAAAAATTGCAGTGGCATTTTTCAAAGTTTGGAAATTGTTGTTGCATTTTTGTGAATCGCCATAACTGGAGTGGCATTTATCTAATTTGTTTCTGAGACGGAAGCAGGGTCTCAATTGGGCTGTGCGGGGCACTCTGGCCTGTCTAGACAGCCTTTTCTTTTATGTTTACCACAGACCAGCCTAGTAGTTTTTTCTTTCTTTCTGAAAATGGCTAGCCTAGTTTTTTTGTGATTTGTCAAGTAAGTCACTTTGTCAGGCCTGTTGGGCTGTAAATCTTTCAAGACGAGGAGAGCTTCATTCGGCTGGCCGAGAAAATGGCCTATTAGCAATGAGAAATGGGTTGTACATTTTTAAAACACATCAAACCGACAATTAGTTTCAAATTTCTTTTTTTCCATTTTGAAATTTTAAATTGCATTGATTTTTATGCGTGGACAATTTGTTGGATTTTATATTGATATACATTTATTTTTAAAATCAATTTGAATGTGACTCGAAACTTTGGGATTAAAAACAGTTCGGTCCGCACCAAAATATGCAAAATTTTGTATAATTTTTTAACCATGGCCACAATATGGGCAGTAATGCTAACAAAAAGAATATGGGCTCCAAAAAAACCTAAAGAATTAGCAAATGGGCTGTAAATTATTAGAAATAATGGCAGATGGGTTGTATGTTGTTTTCCACAGATTTGAAGCTTTCCTAAAAAAAGGTTGACGCACAAGCAGTGACTATTGGATGTCCATCCGACGACCATCGTGCTTCTTCAATCTCTGCTCTTCCTGCTCCAGCTGCTCAAACAAGCGCCAGCGGGACTGCTTGCTCCTTCCTCCCGCGGCCGGCTGTGCTGTCGCGCAGGCCTCACCGCCCCACCGTACTCCCATCACTGGCCTAGCCATCCCTCTACTCACCCACACCTGTTGTTATTCTCCGGCGATGGCAGATGAACCAGTAAACCCTCGTATCCCCCTCCGCATGGGAAACAACTGCCGAGTCTTCCCTGGCTCTGTGTCATTCCCTTCCTAGGCCTCACCGTCGTCCACCGCCCTGGTGCTCTCGGCGCGGCGTGGTCAACATGGTCAACGACCGACATGCATCTGAAGTGGACTGTACGTGGAGAGGCTGACAGCTGGGTCCACAGGCGCACGCAAGGAAATGCCTCCTTATTACGCGCAAAATAATGATTCCTCCACCTGACATCTGGGACCCACCGAAAGGACCTATCTATTTCGCGACAAAAATGTTCTCGCTGCTGACAGCTTGGACCCACCAGCTATATCTTCGCACGCAAGGAAGTGCCTCCTTATTACGCACAAAAAATGAATACTCCACCTACTAGCTGGGACCCAGCATAATGGGAGGCTGACTTGTGGGCCTACTAAGTTGACGGGGATGGAGGGCTTTGTCAAATTAGTCAATATGAACGATTCTATCTCCAGTGACCGTACGATGTCCATGCAATAGCCGTGGTGCTTCTTCAACCTCTGGTCTTCTTGCTCCAGCTGCCGAAAGCAGCACCGGTCGTGCCGCCTGCTCCTGCTTCCCGTGGCCAGCTATGCTGCCGCGGAGGCCTCACCGCCCCTACTACTCCCACCGCTGGCCAGGCCCTGTGGCGATGGCAGGCTCACACCGCAGCCGAACCAGTGAACCCTCGTATCTTGTCTGCGTGGGCTTCCACGGCCACGTCTTCCCCGGCTCCGCGTCGTCCCCTTCCTAGGCCTCGCCGTCATCCACCGCCTTGGTGCTCTCGGCGCAGCGCAGTCAACGTGGTCAAGGAACGACTTCCGTCAGAAGAGTAGTGTATGTGGAGAGGCTGACAGTTGAGTCCACGTCCGCAGCAAGGAAGTGCCTCCTTATTACGCGGAAAATAATGATTCCTCCACCTGGCAGCAGGGACCCACCGGACGGGCCACCGTATTTCACAAAAAAAATGTTTCCTCCTTGACTGCTGGGACCCATAGCTATATCTTCGCATGCAAGGAAGTGCGTCCATATTACGGGCAAAAAAATAATGATTCGCCCCCTGACTGTTGGGACCCACCAGCTACATCTACGCACGCAAGGAAGTGCCTGCCAGTCGGGACCCACCTAGTCGAAGCGTACGTAGCGTTGTCACTCTGGTCGCGAACGTGTACATACATATGATTGGTCTGTCTGCATGCTGCAGCGATGAACCGTGGCCGTGTAAGGAAGGGCAAGTGTCATAGTAGAGGCACGCACGTAGCATGTACACGTACGTAAAGCGGCCAGGGTGCAAGAAAGTAAATACGACCACGTACGTACATACGGGCGGGGTCTCGAACGCCTACCCATGCATACGTACGGCCAGGGCTCCTGTACATGGCTGTGTCGGAACAGATAAACATCATTGTCGTCGTGTTCATGGGGAGGCAACGGAATGCGTCATGTTCATCGGGAGGCAACGGAACACGTGTTGTTCATCGGGAGCCAACCAGCTTGGACAGAACAACCGATGGAAATGAGGCCTGGCGTGCCACGTAATGGAGGAAATGGCCTTGTGTTCGACCGGTGACGGTCGAAACGGGATTCTATTCATTGGGAGGGGTCTGGCGTACCGCAAAACAGAGGAAATGGACCTTCTACGGTCGAAACGGGGTCCTGTTGATCGGGAGGGGTGTGGCGTACCGCAAACCGGAGGAAACGAACTTGTGTTGGAGCACTACGGTCGAAACAGGGTCCTGTTCATCAGGAGGGGTGTGGCGTACCACAAAACGGGAATCCACGGGATACTGTTCATCTCCACGACTGCCTCCACGGGGCTACTGTTCATCCACCGCCGACCTCCTCCAGCCTCCACCTATGACTGTTCATCCATGGGCTCCTGTTCATCCAGCCTCCACCGCGCGCTCCTCCACCGGCTACTGTTCAACCAGCCCTCTTCACGGGGTCCTGCTCAACCACCCCTCCACGGGCTACTGTTCATCCAGCCCTCCACTGGCTACTGTTCAACCAGCCCTCCACGGGGTCCTGTTCATCCAACCCTCCACGGGGTACTGTTCATCCACCGGCTCGATCGATCGGGGTACTGTTCATCCAGCGGCAACGGCCTCTACTACCACGGGGTCCTGTTCATCCAACCCCCACTGGGAACTATTCATCCAAACCCCCCCAACAATGCTCACTGTTCATCCAGAGGTAGCATCGATCGACTTCAATTAGCAGTAGTAGCGAAGGAATCGCTCGGGTTCAGTTAACAGCAAGGGATCGATCGGTCGCTCGGGTTCAGTAACACGTAGCCTGCAGTGCAATCGCTTGGGTTCAGTTAGAGCCCAACGTCCGCACACACGCGCGTATGTATGAGAGAAACGTGCATCGCTCGTCCCCCGGCCACCCACCGTAACCGGGAACTCCCCGATATTTTCCTCGCCCTCGCTTCTACCACGATTTTTTCCGTCATGGACGGCCCAAAGAATGTCATGCAGCTGCGTCTCCGGCCCACCCAGGACGAAAAGCCCATTTTCTATCATGATTTTTTGTCATAGAAGTAGGACCCCACCACATCTATGATGATACCGGGTTTTGTCACAATTATCGTCATAGAAGTGTCATAAGCATGACAAAAAAATTCGTTCGGGCCAAAATGTCACGGATGTGTCTTTTTTTGTAGTGCATGATGAGGACACGAACCTGGGGTAGGGTAATAGGCCTGACCTATAAGTCCTACCTAAGGTCCTTGTCCCAAGAACAAAGAAGTTCAAGAATCAGAAGAAGGGATCCAGCAAAGGTGTCGAGTGAAGTCCACTCGACCTACCATTCACTCAGAGACCTCTCTTTATCCAGGTTACTCGACCATGAAACCACTCGACATATAAGAAGACCTAAAGCCGCTCTACGCAGCAACGGTCGGGTATTTACTCATATATTTAATGATCATTTGTAGCACTTCAATACAAGTGTTACCTGTAACGCCACCTCTTTATGTACATTGAATCATATGTAACGGAGTGGAGCTGGGGTCCTGGCGCACTCTATATAAGCCACCCCCCTTGTCGGTGTCAAAACCGGTGGATCTCGGGTAGGGGGTCCCGAACTGTGCGTCTAGGCCGGATGGTAACAGGAGGCAAGGGACACGAAGTTTTACCCAGGTTCGGGCCCTCTCGATGGAGGTAAAACCCTACGTCCTGCTTGATTAATATTGATGATATGGGTAGTACAAGAGTAGATCTACCACGAGATCAGAGAGGCTAAACCCTAGAAGCTAGCCTATGGTATGATTGTTGATATGTATGTTGTCCTACGGACTAAAACCCTCCGGTTTATATAGACACCGGAGAGGGTTAGGGTTACACAAAGTCGGTTACAATGGTAGGAGATCTTCATATCCATATCGCCAAGCTTGCCTTCCACGGCAAGGAAAGTCCCTTCCGGACATGGGACGGAGTCTTTATTCTTGTATCTTCATAGTCCAGGAGTCCGGTTGAAGGTATAGTCTGGCTATCCGAACACCCCCCAATCCATGACTCCCTCAGTAGCCCCTGAACCAGGCTTCAATGACGACGAGTCCGGCGCGCAGATTGTCTTTGGCATTGCAAGGCGGGTTCCTCCTCCAAGTACTTCATAGAAGATTTTGAACACAAAGATAGTGTCCGGCTCTGCAAAATAAGTTTCCACATATTGCCATAGAGAGAATAATATTTACACCAATCTAATCTGCTAATGTATTCCGTAGCGTGTCACACCACGGCCAAGCCTTTATCCGAGTCGTTTTATTATCCCACCTCAGCGCGTCATGCGAGGCAGTTTCCTTGGCACGTCTTGTTAAAGCAGAGATCGTGCCCCCTTATTCCGGGATTCTCATCAATACGGGCATGGGTAACCCAACCGCTTCTAGGACTCCTAGATTATAGGCAAGTCCAAACGGACATGGAGAGGACGCTTGATATTCACCCTCTTTATAAAGGGGACAAGGCCTTTAGTTTTCCCTCCCGTACTCAATCGAATCCTTCCTCCACCTCAAGCTCAAATGCCCGAAGTTCAGGTCAGGTGCTCCAAACCTTCAGTCATGTCCGGATCTAGCCTTCAAGGCCGATGGGTCCCTTCCTCCGTCATGGAAGAAGACATCAAAAAGTTGAGGGAGGCCAAATATCTGACCGCCGAGATTTTGCATCGGCTGCCTCCCCGAGGGCAGGCCGTCCCCACCCCCGAACCTAACGAAAACGTCATGTTCGTCTCCCACTTCCTCCGAGGTCTAGGCCTTGCTCTGGATCCTTTCGTAAGGGGTTTGATGTTTTACTATGGGCTAGACTTTCATGATCTAGCTCTGGACTCCTTTGTTCATATCACGACATTTATTGTCGTGTGCGAGGCCTTCCTCCGGGTTACCCCTCACTTTGGCCTATGGCTCAAGACCTTTGAAGTGAAGCCGAAGATGATCGCGGGGCAACATGCAGCGTGTGGAGGTCCCTCAATACGCAAGATGACAGGAGCTCCATGGCCCAAAGGTTCCATCCTAGAGGTGTCTGAATTGTGGCAACAAGAGTGGTTCTACATCACGGCTCCTAGAAGTGCCAAGTGGGCCGCCCCCCTATTTTCTGCTCGGGTCCCCCACCACAGCTGATGTCATGGATCAGCAGAGGTCTGAGCTGGGGGCCAGCCAAGGACGTGCCTATACTGCAAAGCCGCATTCAAGATCTCTTCAATGGAGATTTCAGTTTGGTTGCGGTAATACAGGTTATGCTGGTTCGTCAAGTCCAGCCTTGCAAACGCCGGCCTCTTCACCTGTGGGAGTTCGATCCCGAGGGACCGCGTGCCATTCAAAATTTCCTCGGCCTGACGCACGAGGAGATGTACAAGTCATTCTTCGGACCTCAAGTGGAGTGTCTGGAAATCACCGAGGACATGGGCCTGAGTAGTAACCGCGCCGCCGAACAGGTAAGGCATCTTCCGGCCGAACATACTATCTCTCTTTGTTACGAAGTTATTTCTGAAAGTTCACTTTTTGACCAGGACTGGCTAACAAAGGCGAAGTTGATTCGGTGTTCGGCCCCCCTCCCTGAGGGTTTGGAAAATCCGGTATTGGAAAAGATGCTCCAGACCGCACCTTGCCCTGAGCCCTTGCAGGAAGACATTGTGGAGGATAATGCGGGTGGACGCGGGCCCCCAACGCTACCCATTCTAGCCGAGGGAGCGAGCGTCTCCATGAAGGAAGACGACCAGAAGAGGAAAAGGACTGCACCCGGGGATTCAGAAGCCGAAGCTTCCAAACGGGAGAAGAAGTCTCCCATAGAGGGTCCTACCTCGGGGGGCGCCGTTGCCGCACAAAGTACGCGGGATCAATTCTCCCGCGAGTCGTAAGTGACCCGAAATACTTTTAATAGTACAGATATGCCATCTTTTTCTTCTGAGAAAATAACCACCGCATATATTTTTGCAGTTCGGGCCTTAGCCCCTCTCAAATGAGCTCGTCTTCGAGGGATCTTCTTCCAAAGATGATGGAGAGCGAAATGCCTCCTCCGGACTCCTCCGCTCCAGAAGCGGGCGACCCTGAAGTGTCGTCGCGGAGGGCCTCTCCGAGTCCGGTGAGGCCAGAAGATAATCCCATTGACCCCCGAAGCTCCCAGTGTCCGGCTCCCAAAGAGAGCAGACAAAAGAGTCCGGCACCATCTGGTGTGCGATCAGATGTTCTGAGGGAGTTGGTGGGGCGAGCGGCCATCTCAGATGAACACTGTGTGTTGATGAACACAGTGATGGAGAGAATATCGTCCGCCGAAAGCGGATTGCATGAACCTTTTATGAGTCTACTAACAGGCTTTGAGGTACGTAAAAGAATGTATGATAGTCCTGCACATGCTAGGTGTGCCCTGTGTAGATAGTAGCCCGTGAGACTCTGGTTGTCATCGGAAATGACGACGAACAGAGGATCATATTCCCAGGTAATAACCATACTGCCTCTATGTGCAGGTGATGGAAGCTCCGGTGGCTAGCCGGACTAGCGAGTTTGCCCATTTAGAACGGCAGTTGGATGCAGCAAACGCCGACATCGAGCTTGTTAACAAAAGGCTTGACGAGGTGCAGGGTAAGTGTCATTATCTAGTAAATGTCACATAGGAAGAGCAGCATGATGCCAGTATCTTTAATATGTTGTGACTGCAGATGGAGCTGCCATTGTTGAAGCCTTACGGGCAGAACTTGCCCGAGCCAAGGAACAAGCGAGATTGGGTAATGCGGCTGCTGTGAAGGCGGCTGAAGAGTTGCAAGCCGAGAAGGCCGCGCATGGCGAGACCCGAGACAAGATGGCCAAGATGGCTATAGGATTAAAAGCCGCCGCGGACCGTTGCCGGGTTCTTGAAAAGGAAAACCAAGCAAAGGCATCAGACCTTGAGAAGTCTGCTGCGACGAAAAAGGATCTCCGCTCTGCTATGAGGGCAAAGAAGGAGGAGCTGCGGGAAGCCGGGGATATTGTAGCTGGGAAATCCTTTATGTTGCGGAGGAAATTCGGAGATCCACGGTATGCCCCTCTGGGTCGGCTGTGGAGTTCGGAGGATGTGTATATGGATTTGGCAGCAAGCGCTGTCGATGCGGCCAAGTACTTCCAGGGTCAGACGGACCGTGAAGTAGACCAGCTGTTTTGGAGACAATTCCATTCTCCCGAGCGTCCACTTTCATTGACTGACCAATTAGCCGAATGGGCCGAACTAAATAGGTTGTCCGTACTCTCCATGAGGTCTGTTGTGGATTAGCTATGGCCGGAAAGGTCAAAACCGAGCAGCTATTTCGGCTTGGTGCAGCAGGTCCTTGACGTGGTGACGCGCATTGATGCGATGAGGAGGTCGGCGTGCATAGAGGGCGCACGGATGGCCTTTGCCCGTGTTAAGGCATACTGGGCGGAGATGGATGCTACCAATGTTGCAGCGCGGGATTCGGCTATAGGTCGAAAGGCTGCTGAGCACTACTTTGAAGAAGTTCTTGAGGGTGCCCATTTGATAGAGACCCAGTGCTCAAAAAATATTATGTTTGAGTGATATGTAATCTCATTGTAAGCGAAATGCTTTTATGAATTTTTATAAGGCTATTTTTATACGTTTGCCTGAAAGTAATATGATGCCTCCTGGGTAGCCGTTTATGTATACATGCGTATAACCTGAAAAATTACGGTCGTCGGCTTCAACTCCCACGCATATAATGCGGAGGTGCTCACAAAAACACACGTTCACACTTAACCCAACATCTTGGTCCTATTAAGGAGGTGATAGCGGAGCGAGCGAGGCAACCGGACTATAATGCTTTAGCACTTTCACTTAGCCATAGGAGTTTGACAGTGGGGCTACTAGATAGCCCCTGGTGGCTCCGCACTCTCCCGATTCCGGGGTGCGTACATGCCTGGCCGGAAAACGGCCCTTCGTTAAGGCGGAGGAATTCTAACATTCACACAGTTCATCGAGTGGTTGACCAGTCTCACGCTATATCATGACAGTCAGTTTTTGGCTTTCTCTACTGAGGTGCTCGTCCGGATGAACCAGGGCACAATCGCAATAGTTCTCCTGGTGCTACCTTAGCCGGCAAGGCGGAACGTAAGGCACCAAAACACAGGAGCCGGGCAAACCCAACATTTGACCAAAGACAATGATTCGGAGCTGATGCATATAGGGCCAAACTCGCGACGCCGAACACTCCCTAAGGTATTCGGTCTTTGTGGTATAAGTCAAGCCTAAATAGTGGCCTTTGTAAGAAGCCCCTTGTGTCTAGGTACGCGCATTGTTCTGGCATGGCCACATGCCAAGATGCCAGCATCCTTCTCAACGGTGGATATGTATCAACAAGAGACAGTAAAAAAGGTTTAAGCAGGGTCTTAATCTAAAAAGAATCCTTGGAGCGGGTCCCTGCTGCACGCCTGTGTCTCCGTTGTGCCATATCCTGGACGGGTGTGGCATGATGATCGTCTGTAAAAGAGAGGAAGTTAAGTGAAAAAGTTGTCGTGCAAAAAGATAGTTTTTAAAGAAACCATGTATATTTCAAGATGATAAGAAGTTGCCACTTGTCTGCGCGCGTTGAGCCCCTTGTATTGACAAATGGAGGGTGTGACCACTTATTCCGTATAAATAGCGGCACCGGACTTGATTAGTTGTATCTGAGGTCTTGACGACCTATTGGATGCTTTCGCTTGTCCGGGCGCCTTTAGCGTGCGGCTGCCAAGGCAGCCTCACCCTCTTCGGCGCGCAGAGATCGCTTGATATTTCCGTGCACTGTAATGATGCCACGTGGACTGGGCATCTTGAGTGTGAGGGAGGCGTAGTGTGGTATTGCATTAAAGCGAGTGAAAGCTTCGCGTCCGAGCAGTTCTTGATAGCCACTTTGAAACGGAGCGATGTGGAAAGTTAAATGCTCGCGACGGAAGTTATCGGGGGAGCCGAATATAACTTGTAGTAGGAGGGAGCCCGTACAATGAGCCCCTGGGCCTGGCATTACTCCTTTAAAGGTAGTATTGCTATGGCGAATTTGTGTTGGGTCTAACCCCATCCCGCGGATTGTATCCTGATATATTAGGTTTAGGCTACTACCGCCGTCCATCAAGACTCTTGTGAAGTGATATCCGCCAATTACTGGGTCTAATACCAGGGCAGCCCATCCTGCGTGTCGGATACTTGCTGAGTAATCGTAATGGTCGAAAGTGATCGGTTGAGATGACCAGTGGCAGGACTTCGTGGTGACGGGCACTTCGGTATATTTTCCTGGGAGTGCCGCGTTGTTTTTTCCCTTGATTACATGTAACACGTTTACCGTTTTGACTTCTGGTGGAAATTTCTTTTGTTCCCCCGTGTCTTGCTTGGGGGGCTCGTCCTCATCTTCACTTGGTGTATCCTCCCCCTTGTGTACGGTGTTGAGCTTGCCGGACTGCTTGAAGACCCAAAATTCTCTGTGGGTATGATTAGCAGGTTTGCCAGGGGTACTATGAATCTGACATACTTGGTCCAGAATTTTGTTGAGGCTGGACAATTCATCCCTGGTGCCTTTAGGGGGCGGCTTTTGACCTGGCCAAGAGCTTTTGAATCCGGCATTTACTGCCGTGCCCTTCGTGTTGTCTTCTTTATTCCGGCGTTTGTTATTGTTGTTGCACCGTCATTTCCCGTTTCCATCTCTAACTTCAGATGTGCTGGGGTCGCTGGTGCTGTATCTGGCTAGCCAGTTGTCCTCACCCGCGCAAAAGCGGGTCATGAGGTTTGTTAGTGCGGCCATCGTTCTCGGCTTATTTTGGCCGAGGTGTCTGGCGAGCCACTCGTCACGGACGCTATGCTTGAAAGCTGCCAAGGCTTCGGCGTCCGGACAGTCGACAATCTAGTTCTTTTTAGTAAGAAACCTGTTCCAAAGCTTTCAGGCTGACTCTCCGGGCTGTTGAGTTATATGACTCAAATCATCCGCATCCGGAGGTCGGACATAAGTCCCTTAAAAATTTGCCCGAAAGGCATCTTCGAGCTCTTCCTAACTTCCAATGGAGCTTTCGGGTAGGCCTTTGAGCCAGTGACAAGCTGGCCCTTTGAGCTTGAGGGGTAGGTACTTGATGGCGTGGAGATCATCTCCTCGAGCCATATGGATATGAAGGATGTAGTCCTCAATCCAGACCGCAGGGTCTGTTGTCCCGTCATATGCCTCTATGTTTACGGGCTTGAATCCTTCTGGAAATTCGTGATCCAACACCTCGTTGGTGAAACATAGGGGGGGTGTGGCACCCCTGTAGCTGGGTGTACCGCGTTGTTCGGATGTTTGTTGTGTTGCATTGTATGCTAGGGCGCGCTTGCGTGGTCCATAGATGGATCTTGTTGCGCCGTCCTTTGGGTGCGAGCCCTCGCATGGGTCGCGTATTGTATTGTGAGCGGCATTGTATGCCGATCTGTGTTGGTAGAGGGGTCGTCTATCCGACCAGGTGGCTGCTTTGATATTTGTTTGTGGAGGTTCTGAGGCCTCCTCATCGAATTCGGGTAGCAGCTTCCGCTTTGGGTAGCTCTTGGAGGGGCGATTGACGCCGTACCTTGCTGCAGTGTTGAGTATTTTACTCCATCTGATTTGGAGTGTGTCTTGCGCGGCTTTGAGCCTTTGCTTCTGCTTTTTCAAACTCCTTGCGGTGGCAACAAGCCTTTTACGGACAGTCTACTGCTCCGGGTGCCTGTCCGGCGTTATGTCGTCCGGACCATTAGCCTTGATAGGATTTGTTTGTTCGGTTTGATTATCCGGATTGCCGTTGTCCGGCAGCGGTTCACCCCACTCCAGCGTTGGGTCTGTATGATCGCTATTTCTGTCGAGGCGGGATTTGGGGCGGCGCTTGCATCGCCGCTTTGACTGCTTTTCGAGGGAACAAGCTTTCGGTGTGTCCTTCCGCTCCTCGTCGTCATCTTTTGGTGCGTCCACCATGTATACGTCATATGATGAGGTGGCGTTCCAGGGCCCAATAGGCGCTGGTTCTTCATCATCTCCTTCATCAGCGTCCATACCGTTGATGTCTTCGGAGTCGAAGTCGAGCATGTCGGTTAAATCGTCGACAGTGGCTACAAAGTGGGTGGTGGGTGGGCTTTGAATTTCTTCATCGTCCGAATTCCAACCTTGCTGACTGTAGTCCGAGAAGGGCTCTCCTGATAAAGAGAGAGACTTCAGTGTCTTCAGAATGTCGCCGAAAGGCAAGTGCTGAAAGATGTCCGCGGCAGTAAACTCCATAATCGGCGCCCAATCGGATTCGATTGGCAGGGGCGCGGAGGGTTCGGAGTCCAGAGAGGAGTCCGTCTCCTTGGAGTCACGAGTCTCGCAGAGTACGGGGCTGGTGTTCGGCTCAATCGCCGTTGGGATCGCAGCCCCCGAGGTGGCGTCCAACCGCCCATCCTCGATCGGCGCAGTTGGCTCCGAATTAAGGGTCGAAGCTGATGCGGGTGCGGCCTCCAGGGCACTGTTCGGCGGCAGAGCTAGATCATGCTCGTCGGGACAGTGCGCGCGCTCGGCAGTGGCTTGAATCCGTCGAAGATCAAGTCCCTGCGGATGTCAGCCGTGTAGTTTAAACTTCCAAATCTGACCTGACGGCCAGGGGCGTAGCTTTCTATCTGCTCCAGACGGCCAAGTGAATTGGCCCGCAGTGCGAAGCCGCCGAAGACGAAGATCTGTCCGGGGAGGAAGGTCTCACCCTGGACTGCATCGCCATTGATGATCGTAGGAGCCATCGAGCCTGACGGCGACGACACAGAGGAACTCTCAATGAAAGCACCAATTTCGGTGTCAAAACTGGCGGATCTCGGGTAGGGGGTCCCGAACTGTGCGTCTAGGCCGGATGGTAACAGGAGGCAAGGGACACGAAGTTTTACCCAGGTTCGGGCCCTCTCGATGGAGGTAAAACCCTACGTCCTGCTTGATTAATATTGATGATATGGGTAGTACAAGAGTAGATCTACCACGAGATCGGAGAGGCTAAACCCTAGAAGCTAGCCTATGGTATGATTGTTGATATGTATGTTGTCCTACGGACTAAAACCCTCCGGTTTATATAGACACCGGAGGGGGTTAGGGTTACACAAAGTCGGTTACAATGGTAGGAGATCTTCATATCCGTATCGCCAAGCTTACCTTCCACGCCAAGGAAAGTCCCTTCCGGACACGGGACGGAGTCTTTAATCTTATATCTTCATAGTCCAGGAATCCGGCTGAAAGTATAGTCCGGCTATCCGAACACCCCCCCCCCCAATTCAGGACTCCCTCACCCCTCCTCTGGGACAAGGGTTCGCACCCCCTGTAACTCAGACGCTCATAATCCAGTCGACCGCCTCCGGGCTCCGAGACGTACGGCTATTACTTTCTCTGAGAAGGGCCTGAACTCGTAAAACTTGCATGTACAACTCCTCCATAGCTAGGATCTTGCCTCTACATTCCTATCCCCCATTCTACTATCAGACTTAGAACCACGACAGTTGGCGCCCACCGTGGGGCATGGCGTCTATCGAACCATGATGTCGATGGTTTTTTCATCCATCTATGTTTAATTTTATGTTCATGCTGATCATATTGTTCGTCTTTGCAGTAAGTAATTGAAGCATCTCAAAGGAAGGGGAGAAGATACATCTTCACCTGATGCTACAGGCGTGCATGACCGTTCACAAACGGATCAATCAAGAGATTTCTTTCTATGCTATCCTCTTATGATCTAACAATCGTCGTGGATCTAAACAAGTCCGTTGTTGTCTTCCCTGTACGAGCAGGCACCCATTGGAATCAACAATGAAATGTTGCGATGAATAGATCAGACAAGAGACGAGGAGGGGAATATGGCACCGACGCGCTGCGCCAAGGGTTGTAGCCCTCGTCCTCACGCACGGCCGCCAGTGCGCCGACCCGATCCTCCTGCTTCCTCCTCTTCATAGAACTCGGTCCGCCCATCAGCCGGCTGCAACAACCACAGGCGCTCGACCAGCGTGCTGGCCCGCGCCACCCACTTCATCTTCTCCGCCGACTACAGCTCGCCCATCAGCCGGCTGCAGCGACCGCAGGCGCTCGGCAGTCCCTCTGGCGGCGTGGGTGCTCGGCTGTGGTCGAGGCGACGTGGGCGCAGGCCTGGCGCTGCAACGGCCACCTCATCTCTACGACGGCCTGACATGGTGCGTTGCAGCAGCGTCCTTCGTCAACCGCGCGGGAGCAACCCCCGCGACCGATTCATGGACCTGACGCGGCACCAACGCCGTGGCTGTCTACCTCAACAAGACGGGAGCCGCCGGGTCGACTTGGCAGTCGGCACCACCTCGAGCTCCGCCCGCACGCAAACTCTCAGGAGAACGCCGTCCCGCACTCGGACTTGTGACGAGCCGCCTCACCTTGCGCTGGGTCCGACTCAAAGCCGCCGCCGTCGCCGCCATGGCCGACCAAGGAGCTCTGCGCCCCTCAACTCTCCTAATCTAATTCCTTTCCATTTATGTCCTGCATGCAGGAATAAATGACCGTGAGAAACGTTCATTACGTACATGAATGGCTCTAACTCTCACTTAACTAGTGCTCTCTTGCATGCAGATTCTGCGTACAAGTCCAGAACATGGGCAACTCCTTCAATGTGTTGGTCGGCCAAGCAATCACACCTAATTACTTGTGATTTATTGCTCCATGACCAATAGACCGGGCTCTGCACCAAATCAACCTCCTCGAGGAATAACTGCATGCAGGAAAAAAGAAACGGAAGGACTAGCTCCCACCAGTACGCCACTCCGCTGGCTCCGCTTCGTCAAGGTATAATCGCCTTATTAAGCGGCCAATAATTGGTGAGGATTTCCAACATCCGTTACCTAATTACTGCAGCCATAACAAGCCCGCTGCTTCAGCGCTAATTAATTGGTGCATGCATGCGTGTGCAACGACCGGGCCGTTAACTTCGTGGCTGTGCTGGCTATACTTAGTCCATGTGCTAGCTATACTTGCTAACTTTCAGGGAAATGCTGGTACAGCAAAAAATATTTGTGGATGTACGAGTACTTGCTAACTTGCAGGCTTACTGAGACGAACAACGCGGCCCGACCGATTCATCATTTATTCCACTTGGCTGATTGCGTGGCGACCGGATCGCAGCCCAACTGAGGTTCACTCGACCGATTCACCTTTTCACTCGGCCGGCCAATGAACAGCCACCGGCGCCATCCGCCTTGTCATCGTGTCCGGCTTCGTCTGCAAGGCCATCGTCGAACCTCCACGCATAGCCACCTTGCTTGTCATAGTCCCCAGCCACTCGAGATAGAGGATTAAGGACTTTGTCCTCTCCGATCATTTACAGTTTAGTTCTTAAATTACTGTACAACTGCTTAACAGTTCTTTTTCTGTTCGAACCCAGGTTCACTCGGACAGGACTAAAGCTCACTGGAATGACCATCCACTCGAACGATTCGCACGCATGCTCGGACGAATTGACTCGGATGGTTAACAAACCACGGCGACACTCAGACATAAACGTTTTGGTCCAGCAATCACTCGGTCGCTCCGTGCTTCGTCATCATTCAGCTGGATACGTGCCACTCGGATGCCTCGCATATCGTCACTCTGCGGCACGCATCCCCATCACTTGGCAGCTCTGCGCGTCGCCACTCCGCAGGACGCGTCTACTTCACTCGGACGCCCCACGCATCGTCGCTCCGCAGGACGCGTCAACTTCACTCGGCCGCCCCGTGCGTCGTCATCGGTTGGTCACCTCATCACCAATCGGCCGCCCCGCGCGTCGCCATCAGTTGGTCACCTCATCACCACTCGGCCGCCCCGTGCGCCGCCATCTGTTGGTCACCTCATCACCACTCGGCCGCCTCGCGCGTCGCCATCGGTTGGTCACCTCATCACCACTCGGCCGCCCCACGCGT
>NC_041382.1:174813451-174815321 GCF_002162155.2 Triticum dicoccoides | reverse complement strand
GCTCCGCGCGTCGCCTTTCGGTTGGTCGCCTCATCACCACTCGGACGCTCCACGCATCACCTCTCGGTTGGTCACCTCATCACCACTCGGCCACTCCGCGCGTCGCCTCTCGGTTGGTCACCTCATCACCACTCGGCCGCTCCGCGCGTCGCCTATCGGTTGGTCACATCCTCACCACTCTGCTGCCCCGTGCGTCGCCACTCGGTTGGACACATCTACATCAATCAGCTGCCCCGTGCGTCGCCACTCAGTTGGACACATCTACATCAATCAGCTGTCCCGCTCATTGCTACCGGTTGAACACATCTTCACCACTCGGCCACTCGCGCGCCTTCAGACAGTTAAGTCGTTTTACATTCTGTTATTTCCTTCTTCCCGAGTATCCCGTAATTCACACATCATGTTCACTCGGAGGCCACGCCACCGAGTGTACCTCTACGCTCGGCTGCTTATTTTCACATACTTGCTTAGTATTGGTTATGTGACTCCTGAGTCCAACTTCCATTTTTTCGCATACATCATTCATGAACACCATGTGTCGTTCTTCATTTTGAGTTTTCATCGGTCCTCTGGGGCTGTAACTCAGTCGAAACACTACACTACTATTTTATTTGAGCCAGTATTCCAATGAGTTCAGTCGGATCCGTCGCTTCAACAAGTTCGAACGGATCCTTCGCTCTTTTAGACACTTGCTGGTCAACCAGCAAACCCCTTGCACTCCCAGCGGGTGTCTATGGGTGTTATTCACACAAATCATTTCAGCACACATCAAATTTCCTCGAGAAATTATTTCGTTGGCCTGTGCCATTTTTTAAACAAGTTACGCGATCACTTGACCGCCCTATGCGCCAACTTCATCGCTACCCGGACTCGGTCACCGTACCGGTCCTAGCGCACCACAACACCGAACTTGTCGCTCTGTTGACTTCAAACGCATCCGGCCAACCCCTCTGTGGAATCCTCTTCATCGTATCAATGATATAGACCTCATCAGGCATGAGACAGATAAGTCCCTTTTATAATTAAGCTTCACACTTCACTCTTTTGCGAGTTTGCCTCTTTCGAGCCTCACTCGGAAGCTTCTCCTCATCTTTACCCGAGTCCGACTTGATGAATTGCAAATCACCCATTCAAAACTATATTTCTCGTATTCTGACATGTCCGTTGTCGAAGCCTGTAGTATGCTCGAGGGCTACGCCGCACTCGGGGGCTGCATCTCATTTGGAATGACACTCTCCTGAGTAGTCAAGTACTTCATCACTAGTCAGATCCTTCACTTCAACAAGTACATTCGATCCGCCACTTTGACAAGTTTTATAATCACCCAAACGCTCTGCACGCCATCTTCATTCCTACTCAGACTCAGTTGGCACGCCGGTCTTGTTGTGTCGCAACCACACTACACCGACCTCGTCGCTACATTAGCTTCGAAAGCATCTGGCTAACTCCTTCGAAGACCATTTCAGCCACTTGGCTGGACACGCAATCTTTCACTCGGCTGCCCTGCGCGTCGTCACTTGGCCACGCCGCACATCGTCACTCGACCACTCCGCGCGTCACCACTTGGCTGGACACGTAGTCCTTCACTCGGCCACCCCGCGCATCCTCGCTCGGCCGCCCCGCACGTCGCCACTCGGTTGTGCACGTCTTCACCACTTGGCCGCTCTGCGCGCCCCCTCTTGGTTGTGCATGCCTTCACCACATGGACGTCCCGCGCGTCACCACTTGGCTAGACACGTAGTCCTTCACTCGGCAACCTCGCACATCCTCACTCGACCGCCCCGCGCGTCGCCACTCGGTTGTGCACGTCTTCACCACTCGGCCTCCCTGCGTGTTGCCACTCAGTTGTGCACGTCTTCATCATTCGACC
>NC_041382.1:174809827-174813077 GCF_002162155.2 Triticum dicoccoides | reverse complement strand
CGACCACCCCGCGCATCCTCACTCGGCCGTCCCGCACGTCGCCACTCGGTTGTGCATGTCTTCACCACTTGGCCGCTCTGTCCGTCCTCTCTCGGTTGTGCATGCCTTCACCACATGGCCGCCCCGCGCGTCACCACTTGGCTAGACATGTAGTCCTTCACTCGGCCACCTCGCGCATCCTCACTCGACCGCCCCGCGCGTCGCCACTTGGTTGTGCACGTCTTCACCACTTGGCCGCCCTGCGCGTTGCCACTCAGTTGTGCACGTCTTCATCATTCGACCACCTCGCACATCATGACTTGGCCGCTCCGCGCGTCGCCACTCGGTTCTGCACGTCTTCACCACTCGACCGCCCCGCGCGTCGTCACTCGGTTGTACACATCATCGCCCCTCGGCCACCTCGCGCGTCACCATCATTTGGACATGTCTTTACCTCTACATCCCCAGCACAGGAACGACTAAGTTACTCATATGATCAAACCTCATATCACACTCTGTAGCAAGCTTACCTCTTTTGAGCATCACTCAGGGGCTACACACAGCCGTTGGCCATGCTGCCCTTAGGGGTTATGCCCATTCGATCAACCCATTGATCACATCAGGAATATCTTTCTGACCATACATGCTCATTCTGCCGAAAATCTATAAGGGTAGTACTGTCCACTCGGACGATCGCCCAAATCATCTCTTGAAGTCATCTTTGAGACTGCAAAAGGGTGAAAATGACGCTCCTCTACGGATACACTTGGCCCTTATCCTAGGCTCCAAGGTGTTAGTTTCACAAACTTGGACTCAGAGATGGCATGTGCTGGTGTTCCCCTGGGATAATGAGTGGCATCTCTCCGGAGAGTTAGCCCACACACTAGCCTCGCCACTCAGGTTTCATGGCACGTCCATGTCAGACCACTAGTCTATCTCCTTCGGGAGACATACGAGTGCCACCAAGTTTTTCCTTGCAGTCAACATACCCCGGTCAGTTGGGAAGCACGTCCACTCGGACAAATACCCCTTTCACGCAAAATCTAACGGTCAATATAAGAAGTACTACTGGAACGATTACTCCCTGGAGTGTCCAGCTTTTTTCTACAGTCGTCAGTTTCAAAGCCGAATTCATTCACTATGCTGAGAGCACGAAGATTCAGCTGCTTGACCGAGTTCCAGGCTGAATTTATTCCATGCCGAGTGCATGAAGATCAGTCCGACTGACTTAGCTCCAGGCTGAGCTTACTTACCACGTCAAGCGCCTAAAGATGCATCCGATTGACTCAATTTCAGACTAAAAATATATTTATCGTATCGACTGCGTGGAGGTTTACCAGGATACTTAAACCCTCTGCCAGGCTCATCTAGTCCGACAGAGGCTCGGGGACTACACCCAGTGGGTGCACTCAGCATTCCCCCACTGGAAGAGAACTCGGAAAGAAACATTTTGCTTGATGCAAAACCAGCTCCAGAATTACTCGACCTCCGAGTTAGAGAAGAACAAGTTCGATCAGTACCAGCTAAGAAGATTTTTAATTCTCTCAGACCCCCGCCGACTGCCCGCAGTCGACGGCGGTCTCGGGGACTACACCCATTGGGTGCACTCAGCGTGCCCCCACTGGAGTAATCTCCACTCGGTACGGCCTAACCAGTCCGAGTGATGAACACCAACAAAAAGGACAGGCTCTAAGACTCCCGCCGACTGCCCGCAGTCGACGACAGTCTCGGGGACTACACCTAGTGGGTGCACTCAGTGTGCCCCCACTGGAATGGTATCAACTCGGAACGGTCCGCCCGTTCCGAGTGACGGCTAGACAACAAAAAAGTACACGTTCTAGGCGTGAAGAAATTCCGAGTAATCAGTTACTCGATGCAGGACCAGCTCCAAATCACTCCAAAAAAATTGCTATAAGCTGAGTTTAACGCTCCTCCGCGGACCCATTTGAACTCATTTCACTCGGACACCATGCAGTCTGGAATCCGTCAAGGCAACACGAAGAGATAAGATCGCTGGGTGACTAGAGGGAGTTCATAAGTGCCTTCGTAGCACTCGACTCATCTGGGAATTCACCTCGACTCGACCCGCTCAACCTCGACCGATTCGGGGGCTAATGACGATGACATGTATTGGGGGTAGGGTAACAGGCCTGACCTAAAGGCCCTACCCATGGACACCGTATACTTTGTACCGGGCCCCTGGGCCAGATCGTCGTCCAAATGTACCGCAACTTGAAATTCACTCGGACGGCAACAACCACTCGGAGCACGGCACTTCACTCGACGAGCTCGTTCCACTCGGCCGTATAACTCACTCAGATATGCAAAGACCAATAGTTAGCATGACTGTTTTGTAGTGGGCAGGCATTATGGCATTGATGCTCCACCGTGTAACATAAGGGGTGAGGGGGTGGCGCACTCTATATAAGCCACCCCCACCACTAGACCAGGGGGCTTCATTCTTCTCTCTTTCTCACCACTAGTCTCAGGACATAGCTCAGGCATGGAGATCCGCTCTCCCCTCTCTCTCTCTCTCTCAAACACACATTGTAATCTCCGGATACATACTCAGATAAAACAAAGCCTCTCCGGAGCACGAGACGTAGGGTTGTTATCTCCGCCATGAGAGGCCCGAACTCGCTAAAACCATCGTGTCACCTATTTGCATCTCGATAGATCATGCTCCTTTATCCTACCCCACTCTTATATGGGTTACGTATGGCCATTTCACTCGGCGTCCGTCGCCTCATGGTTTATGGCGACTCAGATTTGGTGGTCAATCAAGTGATGAAAGAATGGGACGTTAGAAGCCCAGCTATGACTGGTTACTACAATGCGGTGAGGAAGTTGGAAAAGAAGTTTGAGGGGTTAGAGCTCCATCATATACCCCGACTGAAAAATCAAGCAGCCTCTCACTCGGGGGCTTAGCTACGAATCCATTTCGCCTAAGTTTGAAAAATCCTACCGAGTGGTGAGCAAGCCTCCCACTCGGGGGCTTAGCTGCAGTCCAGTACTCGCCTAAGTTTGAAAAATCCTATCGAGTGGAGAGCAACCCTCTCACTCGGAGGCTTAGCTGCGAATCCGTTTCGCCTAAGTTTGAAAAAATCCTACCAAGTGGTGAGCAAGCCTCTCACTCGGGGGCTTAGCTGCAGTCCAGTACTCGCCTAAGTTTGAAAAATCCTACCGAGTGGAGAGCAACCCTCCCACTCGGGGGCTTAGCTGCAGTCCAGTACTCGCCTAAGTTTGAAACACATCCTACTAAGTGGAGAGC
>NC_041382.1:174809115-174809571 GCF_002162155.2 Triticum dicoccoides | reverse complement strand
CTCCCACTCGGAGGCTTAGCTGCAGTCCAGTACTCGCCTAAGTTTGAAAAATTCTACCGAGCGGTGAGCAACCCTCCCACTCGGGGGCTTAGCTGCAGTCCAGTACTCGCCTAAGTTTGAAAAATCCTACCGAGTGGAGAGCAACCCTCCCACTCGGGGGCTTAGCTGCAGTCCAGTACTCGCCTAAGTTTGAAAAATCCTACCGAGTGGAGAGCAACCCTCCCACTCGGGGGCTTAGCTGCAGTCCAGTACTCGCCTAAGTTTAAAAAATCCTACCGAGTGGAGAGCAACCCTCCCACTCGGAGGCTTAGCTGCAGTCTAGTACTTGCCTAAGTTTGAAACACATCCCTATCTGCAAGGATGTCGAGGTGCAGGTCGACTGCAACCTTCTCCTTCGGAGCTATGCCACAAGTACAATGTGCGCTCCATCCCTATCCGTAAGGACGACGAGGTGCA
>NC_041382.1:174751781-174808433 GCF_002162155.2 Triticum dicoccoides | reverse complement strand
CCCACCGGGTGGAGAGCAACCCTCCCACTCGGGGGCTTAGCTCCAGTCCAGTACTTGCCTAAGTTTGAAAAATCCTACCGAGTGGAGAGCAACCCTCCCACTCGGGGGCTTAGCTGCAGTCTAGTACTCGCCTAAGTTTGAAAAATGCTACCGAGTGGAGAGTAACCCTCCCACTCGGGGGCTTAGCTGCAGTCCAGTACTCGCCTAAGTTTGAAAAATCCTACCGAGTGGAGAGCAACCCTCCCACTCGGGGGCTTAGCTGCAGTCCAGTACTCGCCTAAATTTGAAACACATCCCTATCCGCAAGGACGAGGAGGTGCAGGTCGACTGCAACCTTCTCCTTTGGAGCTGCGCCACAAGTACAATGTGCGCTCCATCCCTATCCGCAAGGACGAGGAGGTGCAGGTCGACTGCAACCTTCCCCTTCAGAACTACGCCACAAATACAACGTGTGCTCCATCCCTATCCGCAAGGACGACGAGGTGCAGGTCGACTGCAATGCGTGCTCCGTCCCTATCCGCAAGGACGATGAAGCACTGGTCGACTGGAGTCACCACCTCAGAGCTGCATCTCAAGCACAAAGATTATTCCGGGTGAAGAACAAAGTCCACTCGAAGGAAAACGCAAGCATATTCGGAAATAAACCAAGTTCGGATAAATCCTAAAGTACCGAACGATGGATCAAAAGTATTCGAGCATCAAGCTCGAAGAAGTTTAACGGTTACACAATCACTCGGCATTAAGAGGCAAATAAAGGTGACGCATAATGTTTTTTCGGTCACCCATCGAGAGAAGGACTGGCTAGGTCACAGAAACTGTCAAGGTCAATGCTATCTGCAATGCGAGTGGTGGCATCAAGGAAGGTGTCCATGAAAGACTGGAAAGTGTGCCTCGTCGTGTTAGCAACCTTGAGTTCCGCCAGCTTGTCTTCTTTGACGTCCTTGCAGTGCACTCGGACCAAAGACAACGCGACATCAGCACTACAGCGAGCGGATGACTTCTTCCATTCTTGCACTCGCTCGGGGATTTGATTCAGTCGAGCCATCGGGGACTCAAGATCTTGAGACAGTTCCGCCTGAGGCTAGAGTTCGGCATCAACCCGAGTCATCGCAGCTTTCAGGCGGGCAAGATAAGCAACTGCGCTGTCCATACGAGATTCCAACCACAGCACGTTCATCGCAACATCATCCTTGACTAAACAGTTTATGGGATCAAGACCTGTCTCGACCCGCCCAGTTTCTGCTTCAAAGTCTTGGCAAAATTCTGCACAGTCGAGTGAATGGTGAGTCGATGGTATAATTAGACTTGGCAGTCGACAGAAATAAGACAGATTAATCAGTACCTTCAAGTTTCGAAACCAGATTTGTAGCAAGCTGGCCTAGATAAGACTCCAGCTCGCCATTCTTGGCCTTGAGACTCCCAAGCTCATCGGTCAGTTTCTCCTTGTCCTTCTTCAGTTGCTCGACCTCCCGATTGGCGTCGGAAACAGCAGTCTTCAGCTTGGAGTTTTCTTCTTCTAACTTGCCGACTGAAGCAAGCTTCTTGTCAGCGAGTGTTGTTTTATCGCGTGCCTCCTTCTGTGCTGCAGCAAGATCCAGATCCTTCTTCTCCAAAGCCTACTTCATTTTCTCTAAAGAAATAACATTCTTCAGATGGGCTTGGAGTTGGCGGTTTTCACTACATACATCTGCTCGAGTGGAGTCACTCGGTTCAAAAAATGGAAAGGAAAAGTGCCAGCAGTGGGATATACAGTTAGCGATTGGTTACCTCCCATGGCAGCTACTTCGTCACGAGCGGTCTTGAGATTCTTCTTAGCCAATTCCAGATCAAGGTTGAGGCTGATTTGCTGTTTGTTCATTGCAGAAAGCTGAGCCCCAAGATCACAAGATTTCTGCAGTTAAAGCCATATCAGTCGACAGAGATAAAAAGACATCACAATGATAGCTACTCTAAGACTACCACCGAATCAAACATTCAATGGCAGTCTCGGGGACTACACCCAGTGGGTGCACTTAGCGTGCCCCCACTGATTTTGTAAAAAAAAGGAGAGAGAGGTTCAGATTCTCAGACCACAGTCGACTGCCCGCAGCCAACTATGGTCTCGGGGACTACACCCAGTGGGTGCACTCAGCGTGCCCCCACTGGTTTTGGTTCCACTCGGCGTGGCCTGCCCAGTTCGAGTTGCAAAAAAAAGTTCCTATTCTCAGACCATAGTCGATTGCCCGCAGTCAACTATGGTCTCAGGGACTACACCCAGTGGGTGCACTCCGCGTGCCCCCACTAGTGCAAAGATTCAGCTTGAATCGACACAAAGAGACATACAATTTCAAAACAGCCACACCCCAGTGGGTGATCAAACAAGAAATACGGTCGATCGGAAAATCAACTAACCTGGACATTGGCTTGCAGAGCAGCTCCGGCGTTAAAGGCTACCTGACTAGCCTCATGCACCACTTTCATTTGCCCCATCACAAGATTCAACTGAAGAAGAGCTTCCTTGGTAGCAGCCGGTGGATCGTTCGGAGTTTGATATGCAGTAAAAAGTGATGAAGGCGGAGCAATCGAAGCAGTCGCCGGATCTGAAGCAGAGAGTTGTATCAGCGCAGCAGAAGTCTGAGCAGCTAATCCTGAGGAGCAATCAGTCGACAGCGGAACAGCGAAGGTGACGTTGGTTCGAGTCGGATCTGTCGATCGCTCGACCGTCGTCCCAGGCATCACAGTCGACCAAAGAACCTGGACTTCAGGCGCCTTCCTGCCCAGTTCCTTGTCCTTCCTCCTCCTCCCTCTCAATGGTACTTCTTATTCATCGTCCGGGAGCACAACAACGTCTCGTGGAACTGTAATAAACAGAGAAAGCCATAAGGATAACTAACAAACCATCCGGTCGACCTAATGAATTCGAATCAGGCAGACTTACTGGCTTTGGAGGTGACGGCGTCGTCAGCTTCCTCGTCGGCTGGAGTCTTGTCAATATCCATATCAGTCGCAACAGAGGTCGGGCTATACAGGTTCATCATCCACTCGGTCAGAACAATAAAACCAGTCAGAACAAGATATCGGTCGGAACAAGAAAATACGAGAAGAACGTTTACCCGGAGGCAACATGGACGTCCATCTTGATTCTAGGCAAGGTCTTTCGAGCCTTCGAAGGATTAATTTTGGGCTGTTTGGTGACCTTCTCAGTCAATTCTGGAGTCGAGGACCGAGCGCGCTTGTGAGATGGAGCATTCGACGCCACAGCTTTGCCGCGCTTGCTCGCGGGATCATGGCGCAGCTTGGATCGACGTTTAGAACGAGGCAGTGAGTCGGCCACTTCCTCATCGTCTGCCTCGTCGCTCTCGTCTTCATCATCGTCAGCTGGGGACTCCCACTCGTCGCTCTCCTCGGCACTGTCCTCGCCCTCTTGGTCTTGCTCCAGAGCTTGTTCACCATTGGGCATTGAATACATCTCCGTGTAGATCTACAAAACAAGGGACCGATCATAAGTCAGTCGGATCAGCAATCAGTCGGAAAATACGTTCAAAAACTCAGTTATGATGACCAGACCCTGTCTGGCAGGTTGTTGTCGCTGAAAGGGTCGACTCTCCTAGCACCCCTGGGGTTGTCCTTGTTCCCGGTGATACCCATCAACCACTCGGCCACTGTTTTGGCCTCCACCTCCTCCGGATGAACCCGAGCAGTGTCACCAGCCCCGGAGTACATCCACATGGGGTGGTCATGAGCTTGGAGAGGTTGGATCCGCCGACTGAGGAACACCTCGAGCAGGTCCATACCGGCGACACCTTGGTTGATCAGTTGGACTACTTTCTCGACTAGCATGCATGTCTCCGCCTTCTCCGCAGCAGTCACTTTCAATGAAGATGGAGTTTGAACGCGGTCAAAAGAGAAAGGGGGGAGCCCAGTCGACTTGCCTGGGGTCGCGATATCCTGGTAGTAGAACCAGGTCGACTGCCAGCCCCTGACCGACTCCGGAAGAGTCATCGGGGGAAAAGAACTCCTCTTCCTCTTCTGAATGCCCAGACCCCCACACATCTGGATAACATGGGTCTTCTCGTTGTTCGAGTTCGCTTTCTTCACAGTTTGGGATCGGATGGTAAAAATGTGCTTGAAAAGACCCCAGTGCGGTCGGCACCCCAGGAAATTCTCACACATGGAGACGAATGCAGCAAGATATGTGATGGTATTGGGAGTAAAATGGTGGAGTTGGGCACCAAAGAAATTCAGGAAACCTCGAAAGAAGGGGTGTCGTGGAAGCGAGAAGCCGCGGTCGACATGAGTGGCGACCAGAACACACTCACCTGGTCGCGGCTGCGGCTCCGTTTCCCCCCTCGACGAACGCGCGGACTTATGGACGATCAGCCCTAACTTGGCCATATCATCCAAGTCCTCCTGCCGAAGCAAAGATCGGATCCAGTCTCCTTGGATCCAACCCGACGGCAGCCCCGAGCGCAATGAAGACCCCCGATTCATCTTCTTGTTCTTCGCCGCCCCCGTCGCCTTCTTCGCACGCTCTAGCGCCGCCGTTTTGTCCTTCCCCATAGCGGCGGAGCAGCGGCATCGAGAGTGGTTGGGCTGGACGGAGTGGAGATGCGAGGGGAAGAAGAAGGGAAATGGACGCGCACAGTGCAAATGCCTCGGCCTCGCCGCTTTTAAAGGCCTGCTTCCGAGTGGCTAACGCGTGGGGTTAAGCAATCCCGTCAAATCCCCCCAACAGTCGCACACGGGATACGTGGCAAAAAAGGTGGCGCGGAAATTGAAACGTCCTATTTCTCTACTCCACTTACCGCGGAGCGCTCCGCCTGGCACGCTTCCACCAAAATTTCGAATCCCGTGAAATCCGTGATCCTCTACAACCGATCACGCCAAAGATTTCATGTCAGAGATGTCACTCGACGGATGTCATTGTATAAACCAGTCGGCAAATTCTGAATCGATCAAGGCAACTAAAACGAAGCTGGAGTTCTAACAACTGGCCTCCACTGGGAGATAAAGACAAGACAAAGCAAGAGAAAAAGCAAGGTCAACTCCATCCTTCTTTTTCACTCAAACCTCGATCCATTCGGGGGCTAATGATGAGGACATGAACCTGGGGTAGGGTAATAGGCCTGACCTATACATCCTACCTAAGGTCCTTGTCCCAAGAACAAAGAAGTTCAAGAATCAGAAGACGGGATGCAGCAAAGGTGTCGAGTGAAGTCCACTCGACCTACCATTCACTCGGAGACCTCTCTTTATCCAGGTTACTTGACCATGAAACCACTCGACATATAAGAAGACCTAAAGCCTCTCTACGCAGCAACGGTCGGGTATTTACTCATATATTTAATGATCATTTGTAGCACTTCAATACAGGCGTTACCTGTAACGCCACCTCTTTATGTACATTGAATCCTATGTAACGGAGGGGAGCTGGGGTCCTGGCGCACTCTATATAAGCCACCCCCCTCCTCTGGGACAAGGGTTCGCACCCCCTGTAACTCACACGCTCATAATCCAGTCGACCGCCTCCGGGCTCCGAGACGTAGGGCTATTACTTCCTCTGAGAAGGGCCTGAACTCGTAAAACTTGCGTGTACAACTCCTCCATAGCTAGGATCTTGCCTCTACATTCCTATCCCCCCATTCTACTGTCAGACTTAGAACCACGACAGTGCATACTCATCTTGATATCTTGTTTAGGTGTAGGCATGGACATAGGAGGAGTGTTGTTATCTCAATGAACTTTCCCTCCCCCCATTATGCATACATTGATCAACTCTTTCATATTATCCATTTTTATGGTACTTGTGCTTCAAAGACGATTTTTGCTCATGGGCCCAAGGATAATTCTTCGCGGTACCATACCAATTGACTCAAACATAGGTGGCTCCGGCCACCACCCTCTCTTTGGAGAGGTTGTGTCTCGTGTTTGGTCCTTGTTGTCTTTTGCCTTTATTTTGTTCGAGCTGAGTTTGTGTTTGAGTTGCCTCTTGTGTTAGCTTCTTTTGTGTGTTTGGTTGCTTGAAGGCTGCATTGAAAAGGGCGTGTCCCTCTCTTTTTTGCGAAACTTGCACTTCCTTGGGGGTACGGTACTACCGTGGCAAGCCACGGTACTACCACAGGAGGTGGGCTGCTTTGTGCATGCACATATGCATCCTAGGCACGGTACTACCTCTTCCATCGCGGCAGTAATTTTTTACTGCCGCAGGACCGCCCAGCGAGCGGTACTTCCACCCGGGCGGTACTACCGCAAGGACCTGCGGTACTACCACGCCGTCACGAGCGGGTGGGGGTTAAGAGCGGGGCAGGGGGAGTTCCAACTCCCCCATACCCATTCATCTCTTTTCCCCACCCCATCTCTCTCTCCTGCCCAAGAACGGTGCCAGAGGACCTCGCCGGATCTCCGTCTCCGGCCGCTCTCCTCGCATTCCGACCGGTGGGATCATTCCCCACCTCGCCCTCTTGCCATGGACCCCGGTATTTCCCCAAGTCCTTCCCCTTTTGTTCCGTTCTTGTGCTTCTAGGTCTTGGGGAGATGCATGTGGAGTTTGTGTGATTTTTGGCTAAATCTTTGCAAGAGAGGATTGTAGGAGATTGCTACTGCAGTAGACATGTTATTTGAAATGATATAATAGTATAGTTTGATCAACGGTAGTACCGATCTAGTGTTGCGGTTGTTTCTAGATCCGGATCCATATCCAAATCCGTTGTTCATGTGGCTGTCAAATCCGTGTGGTACTACCGCTCCTCCTCGAGCGGTACTAACGCACCCTCACCCATTAATTGACCTCGGCGCGGTACTACTGCTTCCAGAAGCGGTACTACCGCCCGGGGCGCAGAAGTAAAAAATTACTTCCACTCCAGGCGCGGTACTACCGTGCCACTCCGGCACAGTACTACTGCGGCTGGAGCGGCTGTAATTTTTTACTTCCGTGAGCATGTCCGTTACTACCGTCGATTTGCAAACTTTGCTGTTTTGTACTTCCAAATCTCGTGTTTGCTTGTTTTATTTGGTTTTGGCCCTCGTCTTTGCAATAATCCTTCTCGGTTTCTCTCGTGTTTGTTTTGTGTGTCATAGGTGGTGGCTTCGGTTCCAATGTTCGTCGTTTGAATCCCAGCCGTGACACGGGATCGAAGCGCCTGCGCAACCAAGATGAGGTTCCAAAGGGCTCTAGTGCCCCCCAACACAGGACCAAGTCAACGGCCACCAAGACTAAGGAGCCAACAATGGGCATGGATGAAATTCCTCTAGCCGAGTTTAACACTCGCAGGAGGATCAACCCCTATGTGAAGCCCCGTGAGAATTTCAAAGGGAATGATTTGTTTTGGACCAAGCAACAGAACCTTATCTTCCTGGATGTGATCAAGGCCAAGCAGAACATCTACGTGGACGTGCACTGGATTGACATGGTTCATATGAGGAAGGATAATCACCGGGAATATTTTTGTGAGGCTTTGGACCTGGTGGAGCAATTTGGCATTGAGGACTTGCTCACGTTTCACTTGGACTATGACCCAGAGATTATGGCTTAGTTCTTTGCGTCGGTCCACTTCCATACTGATGAGGAACGGACCTTGACGTGGATGACCAATGGGCAAAGGATGACTGCTAAGTGGAAGGAGTTCATGGCGTTGCTGCATGTTCATGATGAGGGGCTCAATACGCCCGTTGGTGTCTGCCCTCATGCCAACCCCGAGTCGGCCAGCAAGGACAAGCTTTAGCCATATCTTGTTGAGAAGAAGCTTGGCACTGACAAGAAGACATGGGTGCTAAATCCATTCCTTGACATCATGCACCGGATCTTCCGCAACTCCCTCTTTCCACGCATTGGTGACAAGGACAAGGTGCATGATTATCTTGTGGATATGATGCTCATCTGTGAGAAGGCGCGTCTCCATCAGACGGAACCACTTGATGTCTCACATATCATGTGGTGTGAGCTGCAGTTTGTTGTGCTCAACCGTAAGGTGCCCATCTATGGACCTTACCTGCATCTCTTGATCTCAAAGACTTGGGAGCAACTCTTTCCCAATGAAGAGTTTGAAGCCCCCAACGGGATTCGTCATGAGCCTATCAAGTTGTGCATCAAGAACAAGTGGGCTAACACCACTACCCGGGCTGAGGCAGAGGCTGCTAGGATGGATGTGGATGAGGATGAGCTCGAGGAGGAGGAGGAGGATGAGGACAGTTCTGATGGATACACTCCTCCCTCGTCTGAGCCCACTTGGGCTAAGAAGCTGAAGAACAAGATGAAGGCTCTGTTCTGCATGCAGGCCAAGGGACGGTACAAGTCCCATGTTGCTCAGAAGGAGAGTCGCCAACACGACAGGAGGATCTTGAGGACATTCAGCAAGCATGTGTCGAGTGGGTCCGAAAGGGTCATCACTCCTAAGGCTGCCTGGATGGCGAAGCAGGGTTACTAGTGGACTGAGTCATAGGAGGAGCCCATTCCCGCTGCCGAGACCGACGAGGAGCGTGATGAGTGATCGCTGCAGTTGAGCTACCACCTGTCTCATTGGTGTCTCGATGCCAAAGGGGGAGAGAGTGTAGGATTTGCAATTCTTGTGTCGTGTCTTATTTCGCTTTGTCGCTTTGCTTTCGTTCTATTGAACCTCGTTTGATTTGGTTTGGTTTGTGCTCGTGAGTCTA
Source organism: Triticum dicoccoides (assembly GCF_002162155.2). NCBI lineage: Eukaryota > Viridiplantae > Streptophyta > Magnoliopsida > Poales > Poaceae > Triticum > Triticum dicoccoides. Next base: position 174,799,805 of record NC_041382.1, on the reverse strand, counting down.
GGTTCCCTATCATATGGTGTAAGACATATGCACTCTAGCGTATTTTATTGTCTTTCATGCTTAGTAGCCCGTGAGCCTATGCTATATTGTGCCCTTTACTTTATGCTCATATTCATTACCTTGCCACCTTGCTTAGTGTAAGTTATATTTGCAAGATATGCCTCGTCTATAAAATATAGGGGGAGTGTTGATCCTAGTATGTGTGTCGTGCAGTCCAAAGCGTTTCTCCAAAGAGCACACATCTAGGGGGGAGCCTGTCTATATTTTATAAATGTTGGGTTTGCCTATGTTTCATTTTATATCCCTATGCACAAATCCCGTATTGTCATCAGTCCACCAAAAAGGGGGAGATTGTAAGGGCATATTTATCCCTAAGTGGTTTTGGTGATTGATGACAATGCATTTGTGGACTAATCGTGCGCATTGAGCATTTCAGATATCTCATGATTTAGGCACAAGATGATTCGTTGCCCCTCGGAGTCTAATGAAGGCGGAGTTTTCCCTACGTTTCTTTTCGGTGGATTTGAGTCATAGGAAAGCCGTACTATTAAGAGGGGGTCCGCATTGGAAAGGTTTGGGTGGAATCATCATGTACACGTATGTTCCTTTTGCACCCCCTTTCCTTTGCACCTTTGGAGCAATCATCGTTTTTCCGTGTCTCTGCAAAATGAAGGACTCCTAGTGTTTGTTGTGCTGTGGCATGCGGTAGTACTGCTCATGGGAGCAGTAGTACCGCAGAGGCCCACGGTAGTACCGCCCAGGGTCGCGGTAGTACCGCAGGCCCGTGCTGTAGTACCACTCCCCGGGCGTGGTAGTACCGTGTCCTCGGGCCGGGCATAGCAGCACGAGCGGAAGTAGGGGCGGATGTAATTTTTTACATCCGCGTCCTACGCGGTAGTACCGTTCCCTGTATGCGGTAGTACTGTGTTAGAGTTTTGCACAGATCATTACTCAGCGGAAGTAGCCATGGATGTATTTTTACTCGTCTGTGCCTTCCCAGCCCAGACAAACCCTGCCTTGCGGTAGTACAGCAAGGAGGAGCGGTAGTACCGTTCCGGTGGTTCTACTGCTCTTTGCTTCAACGCATCAGGGATGGTCTAGCTCCTGCCGCCCATGCGGTAGTACCGCAGTGCCCCGTAGTAGTACCGCATGCCCTTGCGGTAGTACCGCCAGTCTGGTGTGGTAGTGCCGCACGTCGCGGGCTGAATAAGTGGAAAACAGTTGGATTTGTCCTATCACTCTAAAAGGGGAGTCTTCTTCTCCGAGTTGACTACCTCTTCCATCCCTAAGCTCCATTTTCGCCTGATGAAGCTATGTACCTAGGGTAGGATCATGGACCTGTCCTAACTGCCCTACCCAAGGACATCTCTAGAAGAAACCACCTTTCAATCGACTTGGAGGCGTTCCACTCGACAGAATCGAAGACGCTCGACCAAGAAGCAATCACTCGACCAAGATCCAACCACTCGACGGCCAAGAGACCTGAAGTCACTCCGCATGCTAACGGTCAGTCATTAAGTAGCTTTTATGGTCATCATAGCACTTTATTAACTAGCGTTACCAGTAACGCCTTGCCTTAATGTACATTGAACCCTTTGTAACGTGGGCTGGCCGGGGTCCTGGCGCACTCTATATAAGCCACCCCCCTCCTCCGAGACAAGGGTTCGCACCTCTGTAACCCATATTCATATAATCCAGTCGACCGCCTCCGGGCTCCGAGACGTAGGGCTATTACTTCCTCCGAGAAGGGCCTGAACTCGTAAACCTTGCGTGCTTAAAACTTCTCCATAGCTAAGATCTTGCCTCTCCATACTTACCCCCCTACACTACTGTCAGACTTAGAACCACGACATCGCCCGATCTCTCTCCCTAGCCAATCAAACTTGTTGATTTTCTAGGGATTGGTTGAGAAGGCTCCGATCTACACTTCCACCAAGAGAAATTTGATTCCCCCCACTAATCCCTTGCGGATCTTGTTACTCTTGGGTGTTTGAGCACCCTAGACGGTTGAGGCCACCGCGGAGCCATATTCCATTATGGTGAAGCTTCGTGGTGTCGTTGGGAGCCTCCAATTAAGTTGTGGAGATTGCCCCAACCTTGTTTGTAAAGGTCCGGTTGCCGCCTCCAAGGGCACCAATAGTGGAATCACGGCATCTCGTATTGTGTGAGGGCATGAGGAGAATACGGTGGCCCTAGTGGCTTCTTGGGGAGCATTGTGCCTACACACCGCTCCAACGGAGACATACTTCCTCTCAAAGGGAAGGAACTTCGATAACACATCCTCGTCTCCACCGGCTCCACTCTGTAGCGACCCGACCTCAAACGGTCAAGTCTTTGTGCTTCAGTGTCATCCCTAGATCGGTAGTGCTGACACACACAGTACTCGAGGATTTATAACAGAGTAGCAATCACACACTTATTACATCGAATGTCTCCAAAGAGAACTTATTACAATAAATATGGCTTAAGGCCATCTAAGATGATAACGGCGGAAGGCTTGGAAGACAAAGTGAGTCTGTTGTGGGTTTGTCACGGCAGATGTCCTCGTGAAAGGACTTAGTCGTGGAGCCATCTCTACGGGTTAGCTTAAAGGGGTTAAACCGGACAAGGGGACACAAGGGTTTTTATACTAGTTCAGCCCCTTTGATGAAGGTAAAAGCCTACGTCTAGTTGTGATTGGTATTGCTAGGGTTTCGATGACCAGGGAGTAAATCCGCTTTGCCTGGCTCTCGAGTTGTTGTCCGTCCCTAAACCGCTGTCGGGTCATCCCTTTATATACACAGGTTCACGCCCGCCGGTTTACAGAGTCCCGAGGCCAGATCATAAACGTGTCTGGCTCGGTCTCTATTCCTTCTACTTACAATACAAGTTACAGGATGAAGTCGGTTTACCTCTACAGGCCTTAACTCGCCTTTGGGCCTTGGGCCTTCTTAAAGCGCCTCCATCCTCACGTCTTCCCGGGCTCCTAGCCTTTATAGAGTTAACCCGGCCACTCCTGGCCGGTTTATGTCCAGTAGTAATATCCCCAACATTAGGCCCCGGATTGATTTGAACTTGTTTATGTCAATCTTCGATACTTAGAAAAATTCCTCCTTTGCATCTTTACCTTGATCTTGTAAACCGTCGTGACATCATTCTAGGATCATAATAAATCGCCATGACGTCACCTTGTTATTAAAAATGATACATCTCTCCTCCAGTTAATGAACCTCCAACAATCGAGGCGACCGCTCCAGTTAGGTATTTAATATTCCGGCTCCTCAATTCTCGCGCCTGTCACCTCTCCCTTTACCTTATAAATAGGGCCAAGGGTCATTTCCCTTTTTCCCCTCCGTCCCTTTGCCTCTTCTTCCTCCTCGCAACGCCCCTGCCTCCGAGCGCCGCTGCCATCGCCAAGCTTCGCCTTTGCATCATCGACAGCCGCTGCATCAACCTGATTGCCTCAGCAAGACGCGGCGCATCTCTGCTTCCTGATCTGCTGCTTGTAAGCTCTCCCCCCTTCTTCTATAGATCCATTAGGGTTCATGCAGGCTCTTCTTGTTCTTCGCCAACTCACAGATGACAGAACTTTATCTTGACATGTTCCGCATAGTAGCTACAAAACTCCGTATTTCAACCATTTGATCCAATCTTTAGACACACTGTAATTTGACCTGGACTTTTCGTGAACTGCTTCGGGACCATGCTTTCGAATCTCAATATTTTTCCTTTTCCTGATGTTTGGTAGATCCAAAATTTTCAATGCAGTCTTGTGAAACCTGTTTTACCTTACTTTAGTCGTTCTGGCTTTATATCTGTCCCTTTTTACCACATAGGCAGTTTACCTTTGTAAAAACAACCTATCACATAGCATTAGTCCTCTGGTAAACCGGCAAACCCCCTCACATCTGATGTTATAATCCGGTTTAACAACTTGTGTTACCTTTGTTTGGATATGACCTTGTCATTTTAATATTGTATCAGCCTCCGGTTTACGCCATTTTTCATAGTTGTATATCTTTATTCCGTTGCACCGTGCGTACCACCATGAATGATTTGTAAACCGGTATTTCTTTTTCAGCTTTTTCATTTCACAATGGACAAACAGTTTTACGCTTGCAACTGGGCTCCTTCCCGGGTTACTGAAGGACAGTTGAACGGAATGGTCAATATCGGCACCTTGCCCAAGAAAACAGAGATTCGATGGCGAGTTCCGGGAACAGAGAATCCTCCTACCCCGAGGCAAGGTGAGGTAGTGGTCTTTGTCGACCACATAGGTCGTGGCTTCAAACCGCACGGGTCAAAGTTTTTCCGAGATGTTCTTGCCAGTTTCCAACTCCATCCTCAAGATATTGGACCCAACTCGGTGTCCAATCTATGCAACTTCCAAGTCTTCTGTGAAGCGTACTTACAAGAAGAACCAACTGCTGAACTGTTTCGGGACCTTTTTCATCTGAACCGGCGTACAGAATTTGTAAATGGTCCCAACACTGAACTTGGTGGTGTCTCTATTCAAAAGCGGAAAGAAGTTGAATTCCCTCATGTCAAACTGCACAGTCATCCTAAGGACTGGAACCAGACTTGGTTCTACTGTATAGATACCCCTCCTGAAAATGAGAACCCTCTACCAGGCTATCATGACCACCGGCTTTGCAATACTCATCCATTGCTGCAACGTTTAAGTTCTGCAGAACGGGCCACATATGCCCCTCAACTCGCCAAGCTCCGGCCCTTTATGGCCAATGGTTTATCGGGCGTTAATTTTGTGCGTTGCTGGATATCTTGGAGCATCTTGCCACTAAGCCGCCGCTCCGGTTTAATGTGTGAGTACACCGGTGAATTAGAAGACCCCCAACGCCACATCAACATTCAGTTAACTGATGAAGAGGCCACTAAAAGCGTTAAGAAAATTTTGAATGAATCGGAATCTATCTGTCGCCAAACCAGCTTGAACCCCTTCTACACTCAAAATAGACCGCCTGTTGTAAGTACTATGCTTCCCTTTTACCTTCAATATCTTTTAAGTTGTTCAGCCCGTAAACCTTCTTCTATTTGTTTATAAACAGGGTGATGATCCCTTCTGGAAGCGGAAATCCGCAGATAAAGCGGCAAAGCCATCCCGTCCCAAAACCAAAGCCGTCAAGCGAACCTCAAAGCGGAAAATAGCCGAACGTATCAACATGGAACTTGATGAAGATGCAGATGAACCGGAAGTTGAGGTAGAACTTGACTCCCTTGGCTCCCTTTTCATGCACCTCATTAACAATGACCTTTATCAGGAGGATGTGGAAGGCAGTCAGGCTGATGATGTAGAGGTAATTATCCTTTCCTACAGTTCAGGCTCTATGCCAACACAAAAAACCCGTCAAGCGGCCCGGAAAGTAAGCTTTTCTCATCCTCTTGCTTACTTGGATCCAACATTTATTTTGAAGACACAGTAGCACGAGGCTCGCTGGACAACCCGGCACAGCGGTCAACAGGTTACTTCAGCCGGTTTACCTAACACTCCGGTTCAGAAGCGCCGATCTGAGGTCTCCCCCACTTCTGACAATTCTTATCCCAAGGCAGGGTATTTCCGACAACCTCTTAATCCGTCCGATTCAAATTATCAGGTGACACCCCCCTCATCCTCTGGTGACTCAACCGCGACTCAAATCCCTCCTCTCAAAACTGTAGCTGGGTAAGTATTCAAACCCTTTCTTCAAATGTGTTGCAAATCTTGAATAAAACGCTAAACCTCTTTTACTTCTGTTGGCAGAGCCAAAGCCAGAACCAGTAAGAAAGCTCGGGTTAACAATCCGTTGGAAGACCAGGTGGTTCTTGAACAAGAGCAAACAGGTGATCCGGACCAAACTCGTGAACCGGAGGGTCCCCACCCTGAAGCTACCTTTGATGAGCCACCCCTTCAAGACCGGAATATTGATGAACAACCAGAAGCTGACACTACTGTGCCTGACACTGAACCGGCAGCTCCAATCTGGGCTAGTCCGGTGAGAGCTACTAACACTCCATCATCACCCATAAAAACTACTGAAGGCCAAGGAGATGATGTTATCATTACTGGTATGGGCCACAACTCTCCTGGCCATCCTGTAATCTTGGCCCAACATAGTGCCAAAGAAGAACATGCTGCCAGGGAAAAGGGTAATTGGAGCACTGATTTATCAAGTTATGCTCATCTCAGTGTTGAAGAACTTCACTCCGGGTTTTTAAACTGTCTGCACTCAAACCGTGACTATGAAGCCGGTTTGGTGAACCTGATGAAGGAACGCTATGAGGTATTTTCATCTTCTTTCTTTTCTTGATTCCAAAATCTCAACATCAGCCCAAGTAGCCCCCAAGGGCCGTTTTATGATACCAATCTTAAACCGGGACTTTGTAATACCTTAATCCTTACATGTTGATTGTCAACACGTCAAATCCACAAGAAAAACTGATACTTCATCAATGTAGTTATGTTGCTTTCATCGGTGTAGCCCCTAAGGGACGGTTTAGCTTTGTGAGGTAACCCGGGTCTTGAATCCATGCATCCGTTTTGAACAGATGTACATTAGCCCCCAAGTGTTAAGGATAATACTTGCATTGTACTTGGGACTTGTTGATAATAGAGCAAATAGGCATTAGCCCCCAAGTACGAAGTGCATAACGTGTTATACGCTTGGTACTTAAAAATACATATCCTGTTGTTGACATAGCTTCGCTTTGCAGGCCGAGCTAAATAATAGAGATGCTCGAACCACTGATCTGCATGAAAATGTGAAGTCCCAACAAGCAGAGGCTTCGAAAGCGAAATAGGAGCTGACCAAAGCCCTGGCAGCTATGGAGAAATTAAAAGAAACTTTTAACAAGGAGCGTGCAGACTGGGAGGCTGAAAAAGCCGGTTTAACCAAGAAAGACGAAGACGCAGAAGCAGCTCTGAAACCAGTTGTAGATGAACTGACCAGTTTGACGCGACAGATCAATGCTATGACTTCCACCGTGTTCGATAAGTATCTCCTAATGCTATTTATCCGAGTCATGAGATCTTAACATTTACCAGTTTGCTGATATTAAACCATGGCAGGCACTCGTATTGCTCATCTGGGCATGGATATGCGGATGAAGCTTAAAGCGGCTTACACCTTAATTGAATAGTTGTATTCTGGATCCCAGCGTGCTATTTGTACTGCAGCTTACAACAAGTCGGCGCCATCACTAATAAAAGAAACCCTTGAGAAGCTGGCCATGCTACCAGCCCGGATTACCGAACTGAAGAAGGCAGCCGCAAGAGCGGGAGCACTAACCGCACTAATCCGGGCCAAGGCATGGATTCCAGATCTTGAAGCGGATGACATCATTAAAGGTTATCCAAGAGTGAAAGAGGACGGTTCAAACTTCAACAATGATGATCTCCGAAGGCTGACCAAAGAGATGCGGCCAATAGCCAGCAAACTGGCAGAGGATACAGACTTATCTCATTTCCAGCCGATTTATGATGCTGAAGGCAAGAGACAGCCTACTGAAATCCATGAAGTCGAAGAACTTGTGCCTCCAATCCATAAGCATACTTACGCTCCTGACATTAACCCCTCCAGCCTTATCCATTAAGAAGTCGTGTTCCAAGCTTTAACCGGAATCGATTGGTCAACGGTTGATTTCCAACGGCTGGGGAGGGATGAAGAAGAGGTGATTGCACCAAATGACCCTCAATCGTCAAGTCGTCCCGACGAAGCATCCTAAACCGGCAGCCGGGTTACCAGCTACTGTGTGCTACTGCTTGAAACAATTTATTCCAGTGGAGCCGTTTTGAAGCTTCTTGTAATAGGATAGAAAAAACACCCTTATCTGTCATGCCATCGAGCATGTTTATGTTGCTTGATATTGGGAAAACTTGTTTCACTTTTGGGATCTATTTATGCATAGTCCATGATGATTTGTGCTCCTGGATACAAGAACTTGAAAGTGTCCTAGTGGTTTACCACTAGACGGGTCATGATGCCCAAAAAATATACAAGACTTGGATGCATAATCAAAGTTTGTATCAATCAGATAAAATAAATAATATCTGCGACATACCTCGTTGGTTGACCAACTGCTTGTATGGTAGAGGTGAAAACACCAATCCGGAGTATTGATAACTCCTGGCCCTCTTGCCGTTTCATGTATAAATCACATTGGGCTAAAAACCGTTGAGTTGTTCGTATAAGGCTGTTGACATCTAGTCACAACCAGACCAGAGCAGTTTGCTACCGGTTTTAGAATCTCATCATGTACTGATAACTAAGCGCTGAAAGTCAAGCCGGGTTGTAATGAACACCGGTTTGTCAGAAGAATATTTATAAATCCCTTATCATAAAAATAGCAAAAACAAAAGAAATATGCAAGGCTTTTCATGGCCTGCCAGGCCCTAAATCAAGGCTTTTCATGGGCTGCCAGGCCGCTGAGTTAAACCATTTTGCAAAGCCTTTTAAGATGGACCTCAATCTTTAACCAATCACCGATTTAACTTTGACAAGTTCAGGGTCCATGGGATTGACTTGTCAAACGTTCGATGGGTCATACCACGTTTACCTGGACGGAGTGGCTTACTTAGAGAGGCAGGATAACCCGGGGTTTTAGGTGAATACACCTGGCTTCCAAGCCTGGCTTGATAGCCTATTACAAGGGTTCCAACTCATTGTTCTTTGAGAAGCAAAGAGCCCCCAGGTAATATGTGAGCTGTGCTCGATGGTTACCTATGTTTGAGCTGTGCTTTAATGCAACAGACTCTCTTTGGCTCCATATAATTTCATTTTGGCTTAAAGCCTATCAAGAGGTGTAGCTATGGTGTGAAGACAACCAAGCCCCCTAGTGATATCCCTTTGTGGTTGTAAACCGATCAAGAGGTGTAGCTATGGTTCGGATACGACCAAGCCCCCTAGTGATTTTCTTTCTCTCTGTGCGGCCGTATAGGCCGGTTTAACAAAACTCCATTTTGACAATAGAAGCTCTTGTAGGCTCACACATTATGTAAAAAGAACAGAGACCTCGCTTTATTCGAGACTCCGGTTTATTATATAATATATACATTGTCATAAATATGTACATAAGAAGAGCCCGTGGCTCAAGTATAGTAAGGCCGAAGAAGAGCTATATTCCACGGCTGCTTGGTCTCCTTCTCTGATTTACGTGAGTCTTTGTGCTCTCGAACATCAATGAGGTAGTATGACCCGTTGTGCAGATTCTTGCTGACCACAAAGGGTCCTTCCCAAGGTGGGGATAACTTATGCATATCAGTCTGATCCTAGATGAGCCGGAGCACCAGATCGCCCTCTTGAAATGTTCTGGTCTTAACCCGGCGGCTGTGATAACGCCGGAGATCTTGTTGATAAATCGCCGAACGTGCTGCTGCGAGATCACGCTCCTCATCTAACAGGTCCAGTGAGTCCTGACGTGCTGTCCCATTATCAGCTTCAATATAAGCTGGCACATGGGGCGAGTCGTGACGGATGTCACTCGGAGGAACTGCCTCTGCTCCATAAACCATGAAGAAAGGCGGGTAGCCCGTAGATCTGCTAGGTGTGGTGTTAATGCTCCATAACACAGAAGGCAACTCCTCAACCCAACACCCCGGTGTCCGCTTCAAAGGAACCATGAGCCGGGGTTTAATACCTCTCAAAATTTCTTGATTTGCCCTCTCCGCTTGGCCATTAGATTGGGGGTGAGCCACCGATGCTATATCAAGCCGGATGTGCTCATGTTGGCAAAACTCCTCCATCTCTCCCTTTGACAAATTAGTACCATTATCAGTTATAATATTGTGTGGAAAACAAAACCGAAATATCACCTTTTTGATGAATTGAACCGTCGTGGCCGCATCACACTTACTGACTGGCTCTGCTTCCGCCCATTTGGTAAACTTGTTAACTGCCACTAATAAGTGGGTCATTTTGTCCTTGGACCGCTTAAAAGGTCCAACCATATCAAGCCCCTAAGTCGCAAACGGCCAAGTTATTGGAATCATCCTCAACTCCTGAGCCAGAATATGAGCACGGCGTGCGAATTTTTGACAACCATCACATCGTTTAACTAAATCCTCAGCATCAGCGTGAGCTGTTAACCAATAAAAACCATGACGAAAAGCTTTAGCCACCAAAGACTTTGAACCGGCGTGGTGACCACAATCCCCTTCATGGATTTCTCGCAAAATCTCACAACCCTCCTGAGGAGAGACACAACGCTAAATTGCCCTTGTGACGCTGTAACAATGCAACTCCCCGTTGATTATGGTCATTGACTTGGAACGCCGGATTACCTGTCGGGCCAAGGTTTCATCCTCAGGTAACTCGCCCCGGTTCATGTAAGCCAAGTACGGATTGTCCAATCCGGTATGATATGCAAAGCTGCCACCAATTGAGCCTCCGGGTCAGGAATAGCCAACTCCTCTGTTGGTATCTTAACCAACAGATTATGCAGTACATCAAGGAAGACATTTGGTGGGACCGGTTTACGCTGAGAACCAAGGCGTCTTAAAGCGTCCGCCGCTTCATTCTTTCGCCGGTCTATATGGTCAACTTGATAACCCTTAAAATGACCAGCTACCGTGTCCACCTCTCATCGATATGCAGCCATGAGTGGGTCTTTAGAATCCCAAGTGCCAGACACCTGTTGAGCCACCAGATCCGAGTCACCAAAACACTTAACCCAGCTTAAGTTCATCTCCTTTGCCATCCGAAGACCGTGGAGCAAGGCCTCGTACTCAGCTGCATTGTTAGTACAAGGGAACATTAAACGGAGGACATAACAAAACTTATCACCTCGTGGGGAAGTTAGTATGACTCCAGCCCACGAGCCCTCCAACCGTCTGGATCCATCAAAGTGAATAGTCCAATACGTGTTATCTGGCTTTTCCTCTGGTGCCTGCAACTCTGTCCAATCGTTGATGAAGTCCACAAGTGCTTGGGATTTAATTGCCGTGTGAGGTGTGTATTTGAGCCCGTGGGGTCCAAGCTCAATAGCCCACTTGGCAATCCAGCCAGTTGCTTCTCTGTTTTGAATGATATCTCCCAGAGGGGCTGAACTGACCACTGTGATAGGATGACCCTGGAAATAATGTTTGAGCTTCCGGCTTGCCATGAACACTCCATACACCAGTTTCTGCCAATGTGGATACCTCTGCTTTGATTCAATGAGCACCACACTAATATAATAAACCGGCCGTTGAACCGGATATTCTTTTCCAGCTTCCTTGTGCTCCACCATAATAGCCACGCTAACAGCTCGAGCATTAGCAGCCACATACAGCAATAAGGGCTCTTTATCGATCGGAGCTGCAAGCACAAGCGGTTCAGCTAACTGCCTCTTCAGATCCTCAAATGCTTTGTCAGTCGCCTCGCTCCAGACAAAATTATCTGTTTTCTTTAGCATCTAATATAAAGGGATAGCCTTCTCCCCAAGACGACTAATAAACCGGCTCAAAGCCGCAATTCGGCCGGCCAAACGTTGTACGTCATTGATACACGCCGGTTTAGCCAAAGATGTAATTGCTGAATTTTTTTCTGGATTAGCCTCAATGCCCCGGTTTGATACCAGAAAACCCAGGAGTTTGCCTGCCGGGACACCAAAAACACATTTGTCTGGATTGAGCATCATCTTGTAAACCCGGAGGTTGTCAAAGGTTTCTCTCAGGTCATCTATCAATGTTTCCTCCTTCCTGGACTTTATCACAATATCATCCACACATGCATGAACATTGCGCCCAATCTGCTTATGAAGACAATTCTAAACACAGCGTTGATAAGTCGCCTGGGCACTCTTGAGCCCAAAGGGCATGGATACATAGCAGAAGGCTCCAAAAGGAGTTATAAAAGCTGTCTTCTCCTGGTCCTTAACTGCCATTTTGATCTAATGCTAACCATAATAAGCGTCCAAAAAACACAAACGGTCACAACCCGCCGTAGCATCAATAATCTGATCAATACGAGGGAGGGCAAAGGGATCTGCTGGGCAAGCTTTGTTCAAGTCTGTGTAATCTACACACATACGCCAAGTGTCATTTTTCTTGAGAACCAGCACCGGATTAGCCAACCACTCTGGGTGAAAGACCTCCACGATAAATCTTGCGGCCAACAACCGAGCTACCTCTTCACCAATAGCCTTACGCCTTTCTTCATTGAAGCGGCGGAGGAATTGTCGTACCGGTTTAAACTTAGGATCAATGTTAAGTGTGTGCTCAGCGAGTTCCCTTGGTACACCTGGCATGTCAGAAGGCTTCCATGCAAAGATGTCCCGGTTCTCATGGATGAACTCGATGAGCGCGCTTTCCTATTTGGGATCCAGGTTAGCGCTGATGCTGAACTGCTTGGATGAATCACCAGGAACAAAATCAACCATCTTAGTATCTGTGGCCGACTTAAACTTCAACGTCGGATCGTGTTCCGTAGTTGGCTTTTTCAAAGAAGTCATATATGTCGGATCAACCTTGTCTTTGTAAACCTTTAGCTCTTCTGTGGCACAAACCGACTCAGCATAAGCCGCATCACCTTCTTCACATTCCAATGTGATCTTCTTGCTCCCATGTACTGTGATGGTCCCCTTATGACCTGGCATTTTAAGCTGCAGATAAACATAACACGGCCTCGCCATGAACTTAGCGTAAGCTGGTCTCCCAAACAGAGCATGATATGGACTTTTGATTTTTACCACCTCAAAAGTCAATGTTTCTGACCTTGAATCATGATCATCTCCATAAGCCACCTCTAAGGCTATCTTGCCCACTGGATATGCAGACTTATCGGGCACCACACCATGGAAAACGGTGTTTGACGGTTTAAGATTCTTGTCTGTCAACCCCATACGACGGAAGGTATCATAATACAGAATGTTGATACTGCTTCCCCCATCCATGAGTACCTTGGTGAACTTATACCCCCCAACTTGAGGAGCCACCACTAAGGCCAGATGACCCGGATTGTCAACCCGGGGCGGGTGATCCTCTCTACTCCATAAAATAGGCTGCTCAGACCAGCGCGAGTACTGAGGCACAGCCGGTTCAACAGAGTTCACAACCCTGTTGTGAAGCTTCTGATCATGCTTACACAATCTAGTGGTGAAGACATGATACTGCCCACTATTTAACTGCTTCGGATTGCTCTGATAACCCGACTGTTGCTGCTGTTGTTGGTTCCCTTGATGGTTATAACCTCCCTGGTTGCCCTGGTTCCCTTGATTACTGTGTCCGGTTTGATTGCCCTGAAATCCTGAACCGGAGCTGCCACCCTCGTAACCCGGCCCGTGGAAACCACCTCCTGAACCGCCGGGCGGGCCATTATCGTAAACATATTGGAGTTCTTGAAATCTCACATGATGTAACAATCCTTCCAAAGATGTGATGATGGCTTCTCCTTTGATCCATGCTTTGGACAGGGTTGATTTAACAGACGCTCTAAATTGGGGCCTGAACCTCCGCCCCTCTGGGGCTGCTTGCCCTTACGGCGCTGACCATTCTCCTGAGCATTGGTGTTAGCCACAAAGTCCAAACTGTTGTCGGCCTTGCGCTTACCATTATTCTCATGGCCTGCCGGATTATGCTGTTGACCCTTGGTGTTGTCGTTCTCTTTCCCCGGTTTGTCCTCCTCTGAATCAGGGTCTTTGGTATTATCTGAATCGGCATACTTAACCAAAGCGGCCATAAGTGTTGACATATCATTGCAGTGACGTTTGAGCCTTCCTAACTTCTGTTTGAGCGGCAGAAAACGGCAATTGCCCTCCAACGTTAGCACTGCGGTATCTGCATTGATACGATCCAATGAATGCAAAATAGCTGAGACCCGCTTTACCCAATGGGTCGTGGACTCCCCATCCTCTTGGACACAAGCGGCCAGATCCACAATTGACATAGGCTGCTTACAGGTATCTTTGAAGTTCTGGATAAACCGGTGCTTCAACTCGGCCCATGATCCGACAGAGTTAGTTGGTAATCTCTTCAACCAAGTACGAGTTGTACCTTCCAACATCATGGTGAAGTATTTAGCACATACTGCTTCATCCACATCTAACATCTCCATTGCCATCTCGTAGCTTTCAACCCATGCCTCCGGCTACAGATCGGTGGTGTAATTGGATACCTTACGAGGGCCTTTAAAATCCTTGGGCAGTCGTACATTACGCAAAGCGGGGGTGAGACATGGCACCCCTAAGGAACTGGATACCACGCTTGGCTCTACTGAAGCGGTAGGGTGAACCGTAGTAGGTTGACGGGCTCCGTGCAGACCTGCTAACTCGGCCTCTTGACGTGCGCGACCATGATCCACCACATCCTGCGCATTAGCACCTCCCCCGGCCGGGTTGTGCCCTCGCGGTGAGTTACGGCGACGTGCACTGCTTGATATGGCCGGTTCATCCTCAACGTGCCTGCTGTAGCTCCGGCTTGGTCGGGGGGTCGAATGAATCCTCTCACGACTATGTGAATAAGCCTGCTGCTGGTTTAACACTATTTGAAGGAGCTCTCTGGCCCGTCGTGCTTCGATCGCAACTGGTGATTCGCCGTCGGTTGGGAGGGCTGCCAATCGTGAAGTGGCAGCCACAATGTTGTCCAATGGGTTGGAGTAATGCCCTGGGGGTGTTGGAACATACTGTGGCACAATGTTGTTCTGACGAGGCTGGTCCATCGTGCGCGGCTGAACCGGAGCTCCTATCCCCGGTGCCTCCGTCCGGTTTAATACTGGCTGGTTACTAGTTCCTGCTCCTGGCGTGTTGAAGAGATTTCTTGGCTCATAACTCGGCGGGAGATGTGATTGGTGTCTTCTTCTCATGACTTCCTCTGAGGCATTCTGATCCAGCCTAAGCCGGTAGGCCTGAGTGTCCAACTCGACCCGTTCTGTAGCCATCGTAGCGTTCTCTGCCGCTAGGTCCGCTTTAGCCTGAGTTATCTGATCTTTCACCTTTGCGATCTCCGCGTTATGCTGACCCCGGGCTGCCGCGTCCACCTCCGCGGCCATCAATGTTGCCAAAGCATCAAACAAGTCAGACAGAACTTGAGCCGGAGGCGGCGCAGAGCCCCCTGCCCCCGCCGGCGTGGCTGTTGCTGAACCGGAGAGCATTGCTGCGGCGGTTGATGAGCGGGGCGCTGATTGTGTACCGGCCATGAAGATAGCGACCCGGCTTGGCAGATCAAGGGAGTCCGGAATACTGTTACCCTCGGAACCTCCATTAATCCGGCCATCCTGATATAGCGATTCGGTTTCTCCAGAAGACTCGTCGTCGGAGCATACAACGGT
The DNA here is from genome assembly GCF_002162155.2 of Triticum dicoccoides. Classification (NCBI taxonomy): domain Eukaryota; kingdom Viridiplantae; phylum Streptophyta; class Magnoliopsida; order Poales; family Poaceae; genus Triticum; species Triticum dicoccoides. The sequence continues at coordinate 174,784,590 of NC_041382.1, read as the reverse complement.
TTCTCCATCGGATGCCAGTCCGTCCTCAGATTCTGCTCCATGGATGACACCTACAAAAACATGCCTTGCCACGGGCTGAACCGGGGAAGGGCTTGCACGCTGAGCCGTCTCGATGATGTCAGTGCAGGTGTCCGGCTCAGGGCCCGGTTCGCCAATCTTGCCGATGAAGACGTGAATCCCACCAAAGGGGACCCGGTACCCGTATTCGATTGAATCGGCCTCGGGGCCCCATCCTGCATTGTCGATGTAGAGCTTGCCGCGACGACTCTTCGTCATCCGGCCCACGGCGTATCCCTTGAGTCCATCAAAGCTGCCCTTCAAGAACTTGAAACCATCATGCGATAGCCCCACGGTGGGCGCCAACTGGCGTGGGTTTGTCACGGCAGATGTCCTCGTGAAAGGACTTAGTCGTGGAGCCATCGCTACGGGTTAGCTTAAAGGGATTAAACTGGACAAGAGGACACGAGGGTTTTTATACTAGTTCGGCCCCTTTGATGAAGGTAAAAGCCTACATCTAGTTGTGATTGGTATTGCTAGGGTTTCAATGACCAGGGAGCAAATCCGCTTTGCCTGGCTCTCGGGTTGTTGTCCGTCCCTAAACTGCTGCCGGGTCATCCCTTTATATACACAGGTTGACGCCCGCCGGTTTACAGAGTCCCGAGGCCAGATCATAAACGTGTTCGGCTCGCTCTCTATTCCTTCTACTTACAATACAAGTTACATGATAAAGTCTGTTTACCTCTACAGGCCTTAACTCGCCTTTGGGCCTTGGGCCTTCTTAAAGCGCCTCCATCCTCACATCTTCCTGGGCTCCTAGCCTTTATAGATTTAACCCGGCCACTCCTAGCCGGTTTATGTCCAGTAGTAATATCCCCAACAGAGTCCATCAACTCCAACGGCATAGCTGAGCTGCACGACAACGACCTAACGAACCTTACTCCTCGTCTGAAAAGTCTGTAACATAATACGTTGCAGCCCAAAAACGGGTCAGCACATGGAATATGCTAGCAAAGTAACACAGTAGAGCAAGAACAGAATAATGCTATCACTACATGCATATTTGGCTGGTGGAAAGCTCTATGGTTATAGTTTTTGCGAGAAGCCAATTTTTCCCTACAACAAAGGAATAGATTTTATTTAACTATCATGGTAGTTGAAACATCATTGAGAAGGTTCCTCCAACTCAATCCCAATTAAAGTAATTAACAACCCAACAACATTTAATTTAGAGTGATGAGATACTTAAGATACTCCAAGTACTAGATACTCAAGATGTCCATAACTGGGGACACGGCTAACCATGATTAGTTTGTACACTCTGCAGAGGTTTGCGCACTTTTCCCCACAAGACTCGATCGCCTCCGTTGGATTTCTCGCACTGCATGATGTTTGAGAAATGGATGAGCGAGACACGGTCTTTCGGAAACATTAACTCTCTACTCCGGGCAGACCATACCAAACCTACAACCCACTACCTGCTGATCCACCTCTTCAAGAGCTTCACGTAACTTACTCAACTATGCTAGAGCCCATAATAGCTTGTGGCTGCACACGGAAGTTTCTAGCATGAATCATCTCAGTTCCCTTTGAGCCTGGGTGGCGGTCCATAGGAAAATCACACGGAACCCCAGGATTTCCAAAAAATACAGGCAAGACTGGGTACTCCAGGTGCCTCAATCCACCCAGATGTGTATTTAAGTTGCCACCTTAAGTTAAACCATTATTTAACAATCTCACATCTGTCATGGATTTCACTCTCCCAAACCACGTCTACGAGCATAGCATAGCAATATAAGCAATACATAGAAGTAACTCCCAAGGGTTTGAATGTAACAGGGCAATAGGTTCTACCTCATCAACTACTTCCCAACCTACATGTTAATCGCATCCTAACCATGCAATGTTTGAGGATTGGAACTAATGCATAAAAACTGGGTGATAAAGGGGTATGATCAAAGGTTACTTGCCTTGCTGATGATCCGCAAAACCTAGGGACTAGGACTCCAAATAACACGCTTCGCACTCCGGGAATTCTATCGCAAACAAACAATAGCATACATAAGCAATCAAGCAAAGAAGCACGGGTAAATCTCAAATAAGAAGATCTAACCAGAAAGTTCAACTTAAGAACCGGTTTGCAAAAAGAATCAAATCGAACGGAGCAACGAAACTCAAACGGCTAAAGAAACAAGATATGTTTACTAATCTGGACCTAGGTCAAATTTTACAGTAGAAAAATCTTGTTTAAGTTGATTAAACAAAAAGAGGGTCTCGAGACGAAGATCTAGGCGCTTGAATCGCCTGATTCCGACAAACGAGCAAAAAGATAAGCTAGAACGAAAATCGGATCAGAAATCACGATCAGAAATAACCGCAGAAAAATCCGATAAAAGAAGACTGACAAACAGGCTAATGAACGAGCATCCATTGTCTGTTACTAACGAGCGAAAACCGTTCATTAAAATGGCGTACAGACGAACATCCGCTAAGAAAAACTAGGAAAAAAACCGGTGAACCGAAAAAAAACGAACTAGGGTTTTCTTAAAAAAAACAAATCGGTTTTCTTTTAAAAAACTGGCGGCAACGGCTACCTTGTCGGTCCGGCGAGACAGGGCGGCGACGGCGGGGCAAGGCGATGGCGAGGCGCGGCAGCGGCGAGGTGGGGCGCGACAGCGGACGGGGCTGCGGGCGGCGGTGGCGGGTGGTGGTGGCGGTGGGGGGGCTGGGTATTTAAGAGGGGAGGGGGTGACTTGCGGAGGGGGCGAGGGGCGGCGGAGGCGGAGTCCTGGCCGGACTCCCGGTCCGAGGCGGCGCGGCGGCGTCGGTCTCCTGGAGGGAGACGGCGTCGCGGGGGAGGCGGGCCGGCGGCTGGGCTTCGGCCGAGTTAGCCACTGCGCAACATTTTTTTTATTAAATAATTTCGCCGAACAGAAAAAAATCCTAGAAAATAAAATAAAAATCTAAAAATGCCAAAATAAATTTTCACCGTCTAAATGAAATATTTAGAACGAGATGAACATTTTCTTGGCCCTAAAATGCAATTTTTCTAATGCAAACAAAATTGCAATAAAATCCAAATAAAGACAAATATTTGATTTTAATTTTTTTCCTCCAATATTTCAATTATCTTGGAGAAGTCATATTATTTCCTCTTATATTTTTTATTATGAAATATTTTCAGAGAGAAAAATAATTAAAACCAAAATCCTCGTTTCAAAATTTGATAAAATCAATTTTGAAAATCGTGGAAATCCCCAACTCTCTCCGAGGGTCCTTTAGTTACTTAGGATTTCGAGGATTGCGAGACAAAATGCAATAAAATATGATATGCAAGAATGATCTATGTATAACATTCTAAATTGAAAATTTGGGATGTTACACACTCTTGGTTATCTCGTACATTTACTTGTGTAAGTTTACTTTGTGTTGCATCCCTTGCTTGCTTGTGTGCTTATTGTTGTTGCATCATATAGGTTGCTCACCTAGTTGCATATCTAGACAACCTACTTTGATGCAAAATTTAAATTGTTAAAGAAAAGCTAAAATTTGCTAGTTGCCTATTCACCCTCAACCCTTCTCCCCTCTAGTCAACTATATCGATCCTTTCACACGTACTGCTAAGTCGTCCTGAAAGATGGCACGGCTGGATAGGCTCACTATGTGCGTGTGCATTGTGCGTATGGGTCTGGCTAGCTGGATAGTTTCATGCGTCATGGGTCTGGGGTGATCGGTTCTTCTAATTGGTTCATGAGCCTACATTTGTGTGGCACCGTGACTTATTTGTAAGCAAACGGCCTCTTCAGCAACAGACATTTGCAAACGATTGCAGCGAGCCTACCCAACCGATCACACATTATGCTAGGTCTAAAAAATTATTTGCACCCAATCAAGTTATGGCAGCCGCCACACCTTGCCCACTAGGGTCCTTCGCCAGTGCCCGTGAGGACCAACGTAATTGTTGAACCCCTGAATACCCGAAGCAACTGACATCAAATTTCGTCATCATGCACACACAAGGAGACATCAAGATTCTACACCAGATCTCCATCGACTATATTCAGATGGACAAACTCAAGAGGGATCAGAGCCCGAAAAACAAATTCAAAGAGGTAGCGTCGTCACCCGCCCGAGCGTCGTAACTGTAAGTGTTGGGGATATTACCACTGGGTGTAAAACCGGCCTACTTGGGCCAGGTTAACTTCATAGTGGTATAAGCAGGTGAAGGCCCAAGGCCTATAGTCGGTTTAGAATCTGTAGCTATAAAACCGACCTGATGTATAACTTGTATTGTAAGTTAGGAATAGAGAGATACCGACCGGGATACGAATATGAACCGGCTGGGACTCTATGGACCGACGGGCGTCACCCGTGTATATAAGGGGACGGCCCGGCGGCGGTTCAAGGGGGACAACCACAACTCGGGCCTAGGCGAAGCTTGTTTGCTCCCTAGCCATCGAGACCACATCAATTCCATCACAACTAGACGTAGGCTTTTACCTTCATCGAAGGGGCCGAACTAGTATAAACCCCACGTGTCTTTGTGTCCGCTTTAACCCCTTCAAGTAAACTCGTAGCGATGGCTCCACGACTAAGTCCTTTCGCTAGGACATCTGCCGTGACAAATCCACGACAGTGGCGCCCACCGTGGGGCTATCGCACGATGGTTTGACGATCTTGGAGGGCAAGCTCAAAGGACTCGAAGGCTATGTTATGGGCCGGATGACCAAGAGTCGTCGGTTCAGGATCCGGTTTCAGCGGGCCGGATCACGATGGGGTTTCCGGTTCAGGACGTAATCAGGGCGGTCACAACTACCAGAATAATCAGAACAGCCAGCAGCAGCAGCAGCAGTCAGGCTATCAGAGCCAGCCAAAGCAGTTGAGCAATGGGCAATACCATGTCTTCACAACGGGCTTGGATAAGCGTGACGGAAAACTCCACCAACGAGCGGTGAATTCTATTGAACCGACCTTACCACGTTACTTACGCTGGTCAGAGCAGCCCATCGTGTGGAGCAGAGAAGATCACCCGCCCCGGGTTGATAATCCGGGTCAGTTAGCATTAGTGGTGGACCCTCAGGTGGGGGGTTATAAATTCACCAAGGTACTCATGGATGGAGGAAGCAGTATTAACATACTATATTATGAGACATTCAGGCGCATGGGACTGACAGACAAGGATCTCAAACCGTCGAACACGGTATTCCATGGTGTTGTGCCAGGCAAATCTGCATATCCTGTTGGTAAAATAGCTCTAGATGTGGTTTTTGGAGACGAGCACGACTCCCGGTCAGAAAAATTGAGCTTCGAAGTGGTGAAGATCCAAAGCCCGTATCACGCCTTGTTTGGGCGACCGGCTTATGCCAAGTTCATGGCGCGGCCTTGTTATATCTACTTACAGCTCAAGATGCCGGGTTACAAGGGGACGATAACGGTTCACGGGAACCGTAGGATCGCTTTGGAATGTGAAGAGGGTGATGCGGCTTACGCAGAGTCGGTCTGTGCCACGGAAGAGTTGAAGTATTATAAGGACAATGTCGATCCGTCGGATATGACCCCTTTAAAGAAGCCAACTACAGAGCATGATTCAGATCTGAAGTTCAAATCGGCAGCTGAGACCAAGCTTGTTGACTTCGTGCCCGGCGATTCATCCAAGCAGTTCACTATCAGTGCCAACCTGGATCCCAAATAGGAAAGCGCGCTCATCGAGTTCATCCGTGAGAATCGGGACATTTTTGCATGGAAGCCGTCTGACATGCCAGGTGTGCCGAGGGAACTCGCTGAGCACACTCTTAATGTGGATCCTAAGTATAAACCGGTGAAACAGTTCCTCCGCCGGTTTAACGAAGAAAGACGCAAAGCCATTGGAGAGGAAGTGGCCAGGATTTTAGCAGCTGGTTTTATTATTGAGGTGTTCCATCCAGAGTGGCTTGCTAATCCGGTGTTAGTTCTTAAGAAAAACGGCACTTGGCGTATGTGTGTGGATTATACAGATCTTAACAAAGCCTGTCCAGCAGACCCTTTTGCTCTCCCCCGTATTGGTCAGATCATTGATGCCACGGCGGGTTGCGAGCGTTTGAGTTTTTTGGATGCATACTCTGGATATCATCAGATCAAGATGGCGGTTATGGACCAGGAGAAAACATCATTCATTACTCCCTTTGGAGCCTTCTGCTATGTATCTATGCCCTTCGGGCTCAAGAGTGCCCAAGCCACCTATCAACGGTGTGTACAGAATTTCCTGCATGAGCAGATCGGCCGCAATGTGCACGCATATGTGGATGATATTGTAGTAAAATCAAGGCAGAAGGAGACACTGGTGGATGATTTGAAGGAGACCTTTGATAACTTGCGAGCTTACAGGATGATGCTTAATCCGGCCAAGTGTGTTTTTGGTGTTCCAGCAGGCAAGTTACTGGGTTTCTTGGTGTCTAACAGAGGAATTGAGGCTAATCCGGAGAAGATTACGGCTATTACATCTCTAGCTAAACCGGAGTGTATCAACGATGTTCAGCGTTTGGCGGGCCGAATCGCTGCGCTGAGCCGGTTTATCAGCCGCCTCGGGGAGAAGGCTATCCCTTTGTACCAAATGCTGAGGAAGACAGACAATTTCGTCTGGAGTCCAGCTGCTGACAAGGCATTTGAGGATCTGAAGCGGCAGTTAGCCAATCCGCCTGTTCTTGCAGCTCCGGTCGACAAGGAGCCGCTATTATTATACGTAGCGGCTAATGCTCGGGCAGTTAGCGTGGCTATTGTGGTAGAGCGCAAAGAGGCAGGCAAGGAATATCCGGTTCAGCGGCCGGTTTATTATATCAGTGAGGTGCTGATTGAATCCAAGCAAAGGTATCCGCATTGGCAGAAGCTGGTCTATGGGGTTTTTATGGCCAGTCGGAAGTTGAAGCAGTATTTTCAAGGGCACCCCATCACAGTGGTCAGTTCAGCTCCCTTGGGTGATATTATACAGAATCGGGAGGCGACTGGCCGGATTGCCAAGTGGGCTATAGAGCTGGGGCCGCACGGACTGAAGTACGTGCCTCGGACGGCAGTGAAGTCTCAAGCACTTGTTGATTTCATCAATGATTGGACGGAATTACAGGCACCAGAGGAGAAGCCGGATCACACATATTGGACTATTCATTTTGATGGATCCAGGCAATTGGAAGGCTCGGGGGCTGGAGTCGTATTAACTTCCCCAGGAGGTGATAAGTTTTGTTATGTTCTCCGCTTAATGTTCCCTTGTACTAATAATGCAGCTGAGTATGAAGCCTTGCTCCATGGTCTGCGGATGGCTAAAGAGATGAATTTAAGCCGGGTTAAGTGTTTTGGTGACTCAGACCTAGTGGCTCAACAGGTGTCTGGCACTTGGGATTCTAAAGACCCGATCATGGCTGCGTATCGTCGGGAAGTGGATAATATTGCAGGTTGTTTCAAGGGTTATCAAGTGGATCATGTGGACCGTCGGAAGAATGAAGCGGCGGATGCTTTAAGCCGGTTGGGCTCTCAGTGTAAACCGGTCCCGCCTAACGTCTTTTTGGATGTGTTGCACAATCCGTCAGTCAAGCTCCCAGGTGAAGCGGATTTAGCTATTCCTGATCCGGAGTCTCAATTGGTGGCAGCCCTGCGTGTTATTCCGGATTGGACGGTTCCTTATCTTGTGTACATGACAAGGGGGGAGTTGCTAGAGGATGAGATTCTGGCCAGGCAGATAGTCCGGCGATCCAAGTCTATGACAATTGTCAATGGTGAATTACATCATTGCAGTGTATCAGGGGCGTTTCAACATTGTGTTTCTCCTGAGGAAGGCTGTGAAATCTTAAGAGAAATCCATGAAGGGGATTGTGGGCACCACGCCGGTTCAAAGTCTCTGGTTGCAAAGGCGTTTCATCACGGGTTCTACTGGTTGACAGCACATGCTGACGCGGAGGATTTGGTTAAACGGTGTGATGGATGTCAGAAATTTTCAAGGCGTGCTCATGTGCCGGCTCAGGAATTGAGGATGATCCCAATAACATGGCCATTTGCAACTTGGGGGCTAGACATGGTTGGACCTTTTAAAAGATCCAAGGATAAGAAAACTCACCTTTTGGTGGCAGTTGATAAATTTACCAAGTGGGTTGAAGCGGAGCCTGTCAGCAAGTGTGATGCAGCAACAGCGGTACAGTTCATCAAGAAGGTGATTTTCCGGTTTGGTTTTCCACACAGTATCATTACTGATAATGGTACCAATTTATCCAAGGGTGCTATGAAGGAGTTCTGTGAACGTGAGCACATCCGACTTGATGTGTCGTCAGTAGCACACCCCCAGTCCAATGGACAGGCAGAACGAGCTAATCAGGAAATCTTGCGAGGCATCAAACCCCGGCTTTTGGTCCCATTGCAAAGAACACCAGGATGTTGGGTTGAAGAGCTGCCATCTGTATTATGGAGTATCAATACTACGCCAAACCGGTCCATAGGATACACGCCATTTTTCATGGTCTATGGAGCAGAGGCAGTTCTCCCTAGTGACATCCGGCACGATTCGCCTCGTGTGGCAGCTTATGTTGAGGCAGACAATGAGACAGCACGACAAGATGCTTTGGACCTATTGGACGAAGAGCGTGATATAGCGGCTGCCCGTTCGGCGATTTACCAGCAAGATCTTCGTCGCTATCACAGTCGCCGGGTTAAAACCAGAACTTTTCAAGAAGGAGATTTGGTGCTTCGATTCATCCAAGATCAAATGGATATGCACAAGTTATCCCCACCTTGGGAGGGACCTTTCGTAGTCAGCAAGAATCTGCACAACGGGTCGTATTATCTGATTGATATTCGAGAGCATCAAGACTCACGTACATCAGAAGAGGAGACCAACAGACCGTGGAATATAGCTCATCTTCGGCCTTACTATACTTGAGCCATTGGCTCTATCTATGTACATATCATGACAATGTATATATTATCTTTGATATATCAAACCGGAGCCTCAGCTGAAGCGGGGTCTCTGTCTTTCTCATCTTGCGAGGTTACACGGAGTGGTTCTGTCTAAAGCGGCCTCCGGTTTACCCCTTGACATTTGTTTTTATATCACTGGGGGCTTTGGTCGTGTCCGAACCAACGAACACCCTTTGATAGGCGACAGCCACCAGATCATTTGGGGACTTGGTCAAGTCTGAACCAGTAACGCCTCTTGGTCGGCCTAAGGCCACAAAATCACTTGGGAGCATGGTCGGGCCCGAGCCATTGCTACGCCTCTTGATTTGGCATATATGCCACGAGTCATTTGGGGACCTGGCTGACTTGAATCATTGTCACCCCTATTGGGGGCCTTGATCCTGTCCGACCATGGTAATGCCATCTGAACAGCTCAATATAGCGTATTTTTGCGAATGGGTTTTATCATTACTTTCGTTTCCATGTTGTTTTCATGGTTTGTTCGTTTTTTGCTTTTATTGGATTTCTTTATGTCAACAAGCATATTTTTTCCGGTTCAGCCAATGATTTTTGATTCCCCTTCTAATCCGGAGGAGTCTACCCAGTTTACCTTTTCCCTGTTAACATCATGGAGTAACCAGGGGGCTCGTATTAAGTCAGTACGGTTTGTACGGGGGCTACTTTCCCCTTTTTGACGGTAATGGTTTATAAAACCACCGCTTCAGGCTTGGTTAAGCCAGCTTTATACCCAAGCATGGCAGGTATTTATGTATCGTCTATTTGTTATATTTCTGATACACATATCAAGATCATAATCCGGCTGACGGTATAACCGCTACCGAAGTTCAAATTTTTCTGATTGCAGGAAATATGAATTAAAGTTTTTTCAAGCAAAAGCTTCGGTACTTATGCACGAAGGCATATCCCAGGCAGAAGTTTTAACTATCCTATTACAAGGCAGCATGGTGCCCAAACAAAATCATTGTTTTTGTAGAAGGATGTTGCAAATAGCACTTCAAACCGGCTTCCGGTTCAAGCCTGCTCCTCGTCCTCCGCCGCTTCAGCTTCCTCGTCTCTACCCATTGGCTGGAAATCAACAGTGGTCCAGTCGATTCCCATTAAAGCTTGGAAAACAGCTTCTTCATGGATCAGGGAAGACGGTTCAATATCAAGGGCGTAAGTGTGCTTACGGATTGGAGGAATCAGATTCTCCGCTTCAACAGTTGGGGCAGGCACTCGCTTGTTTTGATTATTATATTGCGCTTGATAATGCGTCAAATCTGCCTCTTCAGCTAACTGGCAAGCCAGAGGGCGTACTACACAGTTTATGGCCCTTAAATCTTCTTCGTTGAACTCAGAGCCATCTTCTTTCAGACTGGGATAGCCTTGAGCTGCTTCCACAGGATCAAAGTCGGGCACCCATGCCTTTGCCCGGATTAAGGCATTGATGGCTCCGGTTCGGGCAGCGGATTTTTTTAGCTCCTCAATCCGGGCTGGAAGCATTGACAACTTGCTAAGAGTGTCTTGGATTAAAGAGGGCGCCGGGTTGTTGTGAGAAGCTGTGCTGATGATCTGTTGGGCTCCAGTGTACAATTGTTCTACCAAGGTGTAGGCAGCTTTCAATTTCTTCCGCACATCATTTCCTAAGTGCCCAATACGTGTGCCTACAAAAGGATTGGAATGGTCTCAAACCGGACTTACGATACAGCAGATTCAAATTTATCACAGAAGTTACAAGGAGCTTACCAAAGATAGCAGCAGTCATGGAGTGTATTTGCCGCTGTACAGCCGTCAGTTCATCTACCACCGATTTAAGGGCCGCTTCAGCATTTTCTGCTCTTTTGGTTAAACCGGCCTTCTCAGTGGCCCAGTCAGCTCGCTCTTTCTTAAAACTTTGTTTCAGCCGTTCAGCAGTGCTCAAAGCGCTGGTTAATTCTTCCTTGGCTTTATCTGTTTCAGCTTGCTGGGTCTTCAGGGCCTCCTGCAAATCGGCAATCCGGTCCTCCTTGATTTTAATCTCAGCCTGCATACAGATGACATTAAAGCTTTTCACAGTCGAGACAAGAAATTGAAGTATCAACCACATAATAAAGTTATATGCCTGATACTTGGGGGCTAATGTACCTTCAATTTTTTGTATATTGCTCAAATACAAAGTCCCAAGCTCAATACAAGTATTCAACTTGGCACTTGGGGGCTAATGGCTATTTGATCAAGTTCTGTTCTAAGGACAGCTTTTTATTTTTTAGCCCCGGTTTGCTTATGCTAAACCGGCCCTCGAGGGTTATGCCGACGGATTTCAAAAAATATATATTCAGGATCAAGTCCCGGTTTGACCAAGGTCACAAACCGGCCCTTGGGGGCTACCGGGATGAATGCAAGGGCAGAAAAGAAAGAAGGAATTTACCTCAAATTTATCCCTCATCATTTTGACCAGGCCAGCTTCACAGTCACGGCTAGTGTAAAGCCGGTTCAAATAGCCAGAGTGAAGATCTTGAGCATTCAAAGCGGCATATATTTCTAATTCAACATCCCATTTTCCTTTATTCAAAGGGGAAGAATCCTCTTTCATGGTATGCCTGGTAAGGGTGGCAGGATTCCCGGGTTCAGAGCGGCCTACACCGGTAATCACAACATCATCATCTTTTGACTCGCCGGTTTGGGTTGGTGCGGCCGTTTTGTCAGCAGGAGTGTGGGATTTCTCAATCTGGACAGAGCTGGCAGGCGGATCAGCAGACACTGGAGTATTAATAAGACCTTCTTCAGGGATAATGTTGTCTTGCAGAGGAGGATCATTGGGGATATCTTCAGAAGTAAACATTTCACGATCCGGTACTTGGTCATGTTCTGGGGCCATATTTTCTTCAGCCGCTTTATCCAGGCGGGCCTTCTTGCTGGGTTTCGGTTTAGCCCTGGAAGAAAAGATAAAAATTAAGGAAAAGTGTAAATCATTGCGCAACATACTAGAAGGATATGGTCGGTTTAACTTACCCAGCAACTGTTTTCAAAGGTGGTAGCTGGGTGGCCGACGATTCACCAGATGAGGAATGAGAAGTGACCTGATAATCGGAGTCGGATGGATTAAGAGGTTGACGGAAGAAACCCGCTTTACGATTTAAATCAATAAAAAGGTCGGAGACCTCGGAGCGGCGTTTTCGAACCGGACTGTTTGGTAAACCGGCAGAGGTAACTACCTGGCCACTGTGCCGGGTTGTGCGGCGAGCTTCGTGTTGCTGAGTCTTCATAAGAAATTGGGAATCCAGATAAGCAAGAGGATGAGAAAATTTAACTTTCCGGTTTGCCCGGCGAAATTTTGGCAAAGGCAAGATTTCTGAATCGGAAGAGAGAATAGTTACCTCAACGAAAACCGCATTGCTGGCTTCAGCGTCATCCTGACAAACATCATCATCAATAAGGCGTGTAAAAAGTAAGCAAAGTGAATCAAGTTCTACCTCAAGATCCGGATTACCCACATCATCATCAATGGCTGGGTCAGATGAAGCGGTGGTTTTTCTCTTATGAGCTGGTTTCTTGACAACCTTGGTCTTGGGCCGGGTTGGCCGTCCTGCCTTCTCCGTTTTGTCTTGAGGAAGTTTCTTACTCCAGAACGGATTATCACCCTGGATCAGCAGCAATTAAAACGTTGAACATATAAAATAGTAACTCGGTTCAACAATAGAGCAATTGAAATATTACCGCTGGCGGTTTGTTGGTGGTGCAGTAAGGAAGCAGACCGGTTTGAGCACAGAGGTGCTCCGGTTCATTCAGCATCTTCTTCATAGATTCTGTGACTTCGTCCTCAGGGAGTTGGATTTTGTGTGACGGAGTGGGTCATCGATACTATCAGTATACTCACACATCAAATTTGGGCGCCGGCTTAGAGGCAAAATACTCCATGATATCCAGCAGCGTGCAAGGTCTATTCCTGTTAAACCGTTGGCCATGAAGGCCCGGAGCTTGGACAGTTGAGGAGCATATTTAATTCTCTCCTTAGCGCTTAGCCTTTGTGGAAAAGGGTGAGTGTTGCTGAGCCGTTCCGGACGGAAGCCAGGCAAGGGATTTTCATTATCAGGAGATGTATCCTTGCAATAAAACCAAGTTACGTTCCATTCCTTGGGGTGAGTATGGAGTTTGACGTGAGGGTAGGTGATTTCTTTCCTCTTCTGAATGGCCATACCGCCCAGTTCGGTATTAGGGCCGTCAGTGAATTCAGTACGACGGTTCAGATGAAAGAGATCTCTAAATAACTCGACGGAAGGCTCCTCTTGAAGGTATGCCTCAGAAAGTACTTGAAAGTGACATAGATTGGTGACAGAGTTGGGGCCAATATCCTGTGGACGGAGTTGAAAGTTGGCTAACACATCCCGATAAAATTTGGAGCCGGGCGGTTTGAAGCCCCGGGCCATATGATCTGTGAAGACCACGACCTCTCCTTCCTGGGGTGTAGGAGGACATTCATCTCCAGGAACCCTCCAATGAATCGTGTCTTTGCTATCCAAAGCGCCAATCAGGACTAGATCGTTCATCTGTGATTCTGTGACACGGGAGGGAACCCAGTTGCACTCGTACACTTGTTTGGCCATGACAAGATCTACAAGAAATAAATGATCCGGTTCAAGAACATGCCGGATACAACGGTGTTGATCTAATTACGGTAAACCGGAGGCAGTACCCATAAACCGGTCTTCTACAACGTAGCATCAGATGGATTCTGGTGGTTCAACCAGGGGACTAATGACATATATACCGGTCTGGCAATTTTTTCTCTATGGTGAAGTTAAACCGCCTGGCCTAAGCATCGGAAGCAATCGAAACTATGGATAACTAGTTATGCAGAAACAAGTTTCACAAAATTATGTTACAGCCACGGATCTACAGCAAGCTCATAAAAACAGGAAATATTTCGAAGACTAAGACGGAAACAGAAGTGAACCATTGAGCGGATAGATGCGGGAGATCTATGAGCTTGGATGAGAAATGGTAAGCGGATGCTAAAGGGATCGCTACTAAACACAGCAAAAGTTCACAGATGCATTCAGGATCAGATAGCAGCTATGAACGCGCGATGAACATAGCAAGAACATGGAACCCTAAGAACAGATCTAGGTTAAGAGGGAGAGAGAACTTACCAGGAACAGAGAGGATGCGGAAAGACGCCGCGACACTCTGGTACGTACAGGTTGATGCAGCGGCCTGAGACGAGACAGAGGTCGACGGTGGTGGCGGAGCTCCAAAGCCGGCAACGTGAGGAAGAAGAAGAAGAAGGGACGAAGGGGAAGAGAAAACAAATAACCCTTCGGTCTTATTTATAAGGCAACTGAGCTAGGTCAAACGCGCGAATCCAGGATCTGTCATTAAGAGGGCGTTATGAATTTCATAATGACGTCATGCCGGTTTATAGTAGCCAAAGTTGATGACGTCATGCCGGTTTACAGCAATCAAACATGATGACGACATGAAGATTTTCCAATTAACAGAAGACATCCAAGACGCAAGATGGTGTGAAGGATTGACATGAACCAGTTCAAATCAATCTGGGGCAATGTTGGGGATATTACCACTGGGTGTAAAACCGGCCTACTTGGGCCGGGTTAACTTCATAGTGGTATAAGCAGGTGAAGGCCCAAGGCCTATAGTCGGTTTAGAATCTGTAGCTATAAAACCGACCTGATGTATAACTTGTATTGTAAGTTAGGAATAGAGAGATACCGACCGGGATATGAATATGAACCGGCTGGGACTCTATGGACCGACGGGCGTCACCCGTGTATATAAGGGGACGGCCCGGCGGCGGTTCAAGGGGGACAACCACAACTCGGGCCTAGGCGAAGCTTGTTTGCTCCCTAGCCATCGAGACCACATCAATTCCATCACAACTAGACGTAGGCTTTTACCTTCATCGAAGGGGCCAAACTAGTATAAACCCCACGTGTCTTTGTGTCCGCTTTAACCCCTTCAAGTAAACTCGTAGCGATGGCTCCACGACTAAGTCCTTTCGCTAGGACATCTGCCGTGACAAATCCACGACAGTAAGGACTAAAAGAACCTAATCTAAACTAGTAGCCAAAGTGAAGGCACCGGGATTCCCTTAAATGCCACCGGCCGCCGAAGCAATAGGCAAAGCGGAGTCGTGTCCACAGCTTTGCCGACGAAGTCTGAAGGGGGGAGTTTGCCCTAGCCGCCAACGGGAAAGGGGGAAAACGCTTGGAGAAAAACTGTCTGGTCTTTCATATTATCTATTTCAAATGCTAAGTCTAATATGAATGAAAACATTTATAAAGTTTTACATCTACGAATGGAGACTTTTTGAGTTGATATTTTTGCTCATAATGCACATTCACGGTTGTTTTGAGTGCCTCATTGATTTGTAGGATTCTCAAAACATAGAAATAAAATAAATATAAAATTGGAGTGACATGCTCATTTGAATCCTATAAGATTAGCAGAGTGTGTCTGATAGCATAGAACAAGCGAATAAATTGTTAAAGGAGATTGAAGTGGATACTAGGTTTTCTATGAAATGTAGTACAAATCAATCCTTAGAAAAAATTGTACGATCAGAATACCCAGGTGGTGGCTGCATGTAAACCTCCTCACGTAGCTCACCATTAAGAAAGGCATTCTTAACATCAAGCTGAGAAACAGACCAGTGGCGAACAGAGGCCACGACAAGAAGTGTGCGAACAGTGGTCATATGGGCCACAGGAGCAAAAGTCTCGTCGTAATCACGACCATGCTCCTGCTGAAAGCCACGAGCCACAAGACGAGCTTTGTAACGCTCAAGAGAACCATCAGAGCGAGTCTTAACCTTGTAGACCCACTTACAAGTGATGGGACGAACACCAGGAGGAAGAGAAACAAGATCCCACGTGCCGATGCGCTCAAGAGCAGCAAGCTCCTCTGCCATCGCAAACTGCCATTCGGGATGAACAATAGCATCGCGATAAGAGGTAGGCTCAAGTATAGCTGAAAGACCATATTTGGAAGGAGAATAGCGGTCAGGAGGAGGACAAGGCAGAGGTCGAAGACCATAAGTTGGCTGAGATGAGGAAGAAGGCACACCAGAAGTAGATGGCGCATCATTGGACCCATCCACAACACATGGACGGTGGGTGTAATGAAAACGAAAAGAGGGACGGGTAGGAATTGTTGGGGAGCGTAGCAGAAATTCAAAAAATTTCCTGCGTAACACCAAGATCTATCTATGGAGAGACCAGCAACGAGTAGAAAGGGGAGTGCATCTACATACCCTTGTAGATCGCTAAGCGGAAGCGTTCAAGTGAACGGGGTTGATGGAGTCGTACTCGTCGTGATTCAGATCACCGATGATCCTAGTGCCGAACGGACGGCACCTCCGCGTTCAACACACGTACAGCCCGGTGACGTCTCCCATGCCTTGATCCAGCAAGGAGAGAGGGAGAGGTTGAGGAAGACTCCATCCAACAGCAGCACAACGGCGTGGTGGTGGTGGAGGAGCGTGGCTATCCAGCAGGGCTTCGCCAAGCACCATGGGAGAGGAGGAGGAGGGAGAGGGGCAGGGCTGCACTAACGAGAGATCAAATCGCGTCTTATGGGCAGCCCCTAGGCCTCATATATATAGGGGAAGGGGAGGGCTGCGCCCCCTTTAGGGTTTCCCACCCCAAGGGGCGGCGGCCAGCCTCCAGATGGCATCTGGTGCGGCGGCCAAGAGGGGGGGAGGAGTCCATCCTCCCCAAGGCACCTCGGAGGTGCCTTCCCCCTCGAGGACTCTTCCCTCTAGGGTTCCCTAGGCGCATGGGCCTCTTGGGGCTGGTGCCCTTGGCCCATGTAGGCCAAGGCGCACCCCCTACAGCCCATGTGGCCCCCCGGGGCAGGTGGCCCCACCCGGTGGGCCCACGGGACCCTTCCGGTGGTCCCGGTACAATACCGATGACCCCGAAACTTGTCCCGATGGCCGAAACAGGACTTCCTATATATAAATCTTTACATCCGGACCATTCCGGAACTCCTCGTTACGTCCGGGATCTCATCCGGGACTCCGAACAACATTCGGTAACCACATACAAGCTTCCTTTATAACCCTAGCGTCATCGAACCTTAAGTGTGTAGACCCTACGGGTTCAGGAGACATGCAGACATGACCGAGACGTTCTCCGGTCAATAACCAACAGCGGGATCTGGATACCCATGTTGGCTCCCACATGTTCCACGATGATCTCATCGGATGAACCACGATGTCAAGGACTCAATCGATCCCGTATTCAATTCCCTTTGTCTAGCGGTATTTTACTTGCCCGAGATTCGATCGTCGGTATACCGATACCTTGTTCAATCTCGTTACCGGCAAGTCACTTTACTCGTTCCGTAACACATCATCCCGTGATCAACTCCTTGGTCACATTGCGCATATGATGATGTCCTACCGAGTGGGCCCAGAGATACCTCTTCGTTTACACGGAGTGACAAATCCCAGTCTCGATCCGCATAAAACAATAGATACTTTCGGAGATACCTGTAGTGCACCTTTATAGTCACCCAGTTACGTTGTGACGTTTGATACACCCAAAGCACTCCTACGGTATCCAGGAGTTACACGATCTCATGGTCAAAGGAAGAGATACTTGACATTGGCAAAGCTCTAGCAAATGAACTACACGATCTTTGTGCTAGTCTTAGGATTGGGTCTTGTCCATCACATCATTCTCCTAATGATGTGACCCCGTTATCAATGACATCCAATGTCCATAGCCAGGAAACCATGACTATCTGTTGATCACAACGAGCTAGTCAACTAGAGGCTCACTAGGGACATATTGTGGTCTATGTATTCACACGTGTATTACGATTTCCGGATAATACAGTTATAGCATGAATAAAAGACAATTATCACGAACAAGGAAATATAATAATAACACTTTTATTATTGCCTCTAGGGCATATTTCCAACAGTCTCCCACTTGCACTAGAGTCAATAATCTAATTCACATCGCCATGTGATTAACACTCACAGGTCACATCGCCATGTGACTAATACCCAAGAGTTTACTAGAGTCAGTAGTCTAGTTCACATCACTATGTGATTAACACTCAATGAGTTTTATGTTTGATCATGTTGCTTGTGAGAGAGGTTTTAGTCAACGGGTCTGAACCTTTCAGATCCGTGTGTGCTTTACAAATCTCTATGTCATCTCCTAGATGCAGCTACCACGCTCTATTTGGAGCTATTCCAAATAACTGTTCTACTTGGAGCTATTCTAAATTATTGCTCCATTATATGTATCTGGTCTCTCTACTCAGAGCTATCCGGATAGGTGTCAAGCTTGCATCATCGTAACCTTTACGACGAACTCTTTTACCACCTCCATAATCGAGAAAATTCCTTAGTCCACTAGTTACTAAGGATAACTTTGACCGCTGTCCTGTGAGCCATTCTTGGATCACTCTTGTACCCCTTGACTGACTCATGGCAAGGCACACTTCAGGTGCGGTACACAGCATAGCATACTGAAGAGCCTACGTCTTTAGCATAGGGGACGACCTTCGTCCTTTCTCTCTATTCTGCCGTGGTCGAGCTTTAAGTCTTAACTTCGTACCTTACAACTCAGGCAAGAACTCCTTCTTTGACTGGTCCATCTTGAACACCTTCAAGATCATGTCAAGGTATGTGCTCATTTGAAAGTATTATTAAGCATTTTGATCTATCCTTATAGATCTTGATGCTCAATGTTCAAGTAGCTTAATCCAGGCTTTCTATTGAAAAACACTTTCAAAATAACCCTATATGCTTTCCAGAAATTCTACATCATTTCTGATCAACATGTATTCATCAGAAATTCTATAGTGCTCCCACTCACTTCTTTGGAAATACAAGTTTCTCATAAACTTTGTACAAACCCAAAATCTTTGATCATCATCAAAGCATACATTCCAACTTCGAGATGCTCACTCCAGTCCTTAGAAGGATCGCTGGAGCTAGCATACCTTTTAGCATCCTTAGGATCGACAAAAACTTTCTGATTGTATTACCTACAATCTTTCCTCACGAAAACTGGTAAGGAAACTCGTTTTGATATCCATCTGCCAGATTTCATAAATATAGCTAATGCTAACATGAATCCGACGGACTTTAAGCATCGCTACAGATGAGAAAATCTCATCGTAGTCAACTCCTTGGACTTGTGAAAAACTTTTCGCCACAAGTCGAGCTTCATGGACGGTGACATTACCATCCACGTCCGTCTTCTTCTTAAAGATCCATTTATCTTAATGGCTTGCCGATCATCGGGCAAGTCCACCAAAGTCCATGGATCCGTTTTCGGATTTTATGGCCTCGAGTCATTTATCGGAATCCGGGCCCACCATCGCTTCTCTATAGCTCGTAGGTTCATTGTTGTCTAGCAACATGACCTTCAAGACAGGATTACGTACCACTCTGAAGTAGTACGCATCCTTGTCATCCTACGAGGTTTGGGAGTGACTCGATCCGAAGTTTCATGATCAATATCATAAGCTTCCACTTCAATTGGTGTAGGTGCCACAGGAACAACTCCCTGTGCCCTGTCACACACTAGTTGAAGAGACGGTTCAATAACCTCATCAAGTCTCTACCATCCTCCCACTCAATTCTTTCGAGAGAAACTTTTCCTCGAGAAAGGACCCGATTCTAGAAACAATCCATATTGCTTTCGGATCTGAATTAGGAGGTATACCCAACTGTTTTGGGTTTCCTATGAAGATGCATTTTATCCGCTTTGGGTTCGAGCTTAATCCTGAAACTTTTTCACATAAGCGTCGCAGCCCCAAACCTTTAAGAAACGACAACTTAGGTTTCTCTAAACGGTGTCGTCTCAACGGAATTACGTGGTGCCCTATTTAAAGTGAGTGTGGTTGTCTCTAATGCCTAACCCATGAACGATAGTGGTAATTCGATAAGAGATATCATGGTACGCACCATATCCAATAGGGTGCAACTATGATGTTCGGACACACCATCACACTATGGTGTTCCAGGCGGTATTAATTGCGAAACAATTTCCACAATGTCTTAATTGTGTGCCAAAACTCGTAACTCAGATATTCATCTCTATGATCATATCATAGACATTTTATCCTCTTGTCACAATGATCTTCTACTTCACTCTGAAATTACTTGAACCATTCAATAATTCAGACTTGTGTTTCATCAAGTAAATATTCTCAACATCTACTCGAATCATCTGTGAAGTAAGATCATAACGATATTCACTGCATGCCTCAGCACTCATTGGATTGGACACATCAAAATGTGTTACTTCCAGCAAGTTGTTCCATCTTACTGAAACCGAGGCTTTTCAGTCATCTTGCCCATGTGGTATGATTTGCATATCTCAAGTGATTCAAAATCAAGTGAGTTCAAACGGTCCATTTGCATGGAGTTTCTTCATGCATATATACCAATAGACATGGTTCGCATGTCTCAAACTTTTCAAAAATGAGTGAGTCCAAAGATCCATCAACATGGAGCTTCTTCATGCGTTTTATACCATTATGACTTACATGGCAGTGCCACAAGTAAGTGGTACTATCATTACTATCTTATATCTTTTGGCATGAAAATGTGTATCCCTATGATCAAAATTCAATAAACCATTCCTTTAGGTGCAAGAGCACTTATTCAGGTTTAATACTCATCTTGATGGTAGAGGGAGCGTGCGATGTTAGATCACATCAAACTTGGAAACACTTCCAACACGTATCGTCAGCTCAGCTTTAGCTAGTCTCCGTTTTATTCCGTAGCTTTTATTTCGAGTTACTAACACTTAGCAACCGAACCGGTATCTAATACCCTGGTGCTACTAGGAGTACTAGTAAAGTACACATTAACACAATGTATATCCAATATATTTCTATCGACCTTGCCAGCCTTCTCATCTACCAAGTATCTAGGGTAATTCTGCTCCAGTGGCTGTTCCCCTTATTACAGAAGCACTCAGTCTCGGGTTTGGGTTCAACCTTGGGTTTCTTCACTAGAGCAGCAGCTGAATTGCTGTTTCATGAAGTATCCCTTCTTGCCCTTGCCCTTCTTGAAACTAGTGGTCTCACTGACCATCAACGATTGATGCTCCTTCTTGATTTCTACTTTCGCGGTGTCAAACATCGCGAATATCTCAAGGATCATCATATATGTCCCTGATCTGTTATAGTTCATCACGAAGCTCTAGCAGCTCGGTGGCAATGACTTTGGAGAAACATCACTATCTCATTTGGAAGATCAACTCCCACTCAATTCAAGTGATTGTTGCACTCAGACAATCTGAGCACAAGCTCAACGATTGAGATTTTCTCCCTTAGTTTGCAGGCTAAGAGAATCGTCGGAGGTCTTATACCTCTTGACGTGAGCACGAGCCTGAAATCCCAATTTCAGCCCTCGAAACATCTCATATGTTCCGCGATGTTTCGAAAACGTCTTTGGTGCCTCTACTTAAACCATTTAACTGAACTATCACGTAGTTATCAAAACGTGTATGTTCGATGTTCGAAACATCCACAAACGACGTTTGGGGTTCAGCACACTGAGCAGTGCATTAAGGACATAAGCTTTCTACTGTTCGCATAATCGCTACTATCAACTTTCAACTATATTTTCTCTAGGAACATATCTAAAACAGTAGAACTAAAGCGCGAGCTACGACATAATTTGCAAAAGGTCTTTTGACTATGTTCAGGATAATTAAGTTCATCTTATGAACTCCCACTCAGATAGACATCCCTCTGGTCATCTAAGTGATTACATGATCCGAGTCAACTAGGCCGTGTCTGATCATCACGTGAGACGGACTAGTTAACGTCGGTGAACATCTTCATGTTGATCGTATCTACTATACGACTCATGCTCGACCTTTCGGTCTCCGTGTTCCGAGGCCATGTCTGCACATGCTAGGCTCGTCAAGTTAACCCTAAGTGTTTTCGCTGTGTAAAATTGTCTTACACCCGTTGTATGTGAACGTAAGAATCCATCACACCCGATCATCACGTGGTGCTTAGAAGCGACGAACTGTAGCAACGGTGCACAGTTAGGGGAGAACACTTCTTGAAATTTTGTAAGGGATCATCTTATTTACTACCGTCGTCCTAAGTAAACAAGATGCATAAACATGATAAACATCACATGCAATCAAATAGTGACATGATATGGCCAATATCATTTTGCTCCTTTTGATCTTCATCTTCGGGGCTCCATGATCATCATCGTCACCGGCATGACACCATGATCTCCATCATCATGATCTCCATCATCGTGTCTTCATGAAGTTGTCACGCCAACGACTACTTCTACTTCTATGGCTAACGCGTTTAGCAATAAAGTAAAGTAAGTTACATGGCGTTCTTCAATGACACGCAGGTCATACAAAAAATAAAGACAACTCCTATGGCTCCTGCCGGTTGTCATACTCATCGACATGCAAGTCGTGAATCCTATTACAAGAACATGATCAATCTCATACATCACATATCATTCATCACATTCTTCTTGGCCATATCACATCACATAGCATACCCTGCAAAAACAAGTTAGACGTCCTCTAATTGTTGTTGCATGTTTTACGTGGCTGCTAGGGTTTCTAGCAAGAACGTTTCTTACCTACGCAAGACCACAACGTGATATGCCAATTGCTATTTACCCTTCATAAGGACCCTTTTCATCGAATCCGTTCCGACTAAAGTGGGAGAGACTGGCACCCGCTAGCCACCTTATGCACCAAGTGCATGTCAATCGGTGGAACCTGTCTCACGTAAGAGTACGTGTAAGGTCGGTCCGGGCCGCTTCATCCCACAATACCGTCGAAACAAGATTGGACTAGTAACGGTAAGCATATTGAACAACATCAACGCCCACAACTACTTTGTGTTCTACTCGTGCAAAGAATCTACGCAATAGACCTAGCTCATGATGCCACTGTAGGGGAACGTAGCAGAAATTCAAAAAATTTCCTATGTAACACCAAGATCTATCTATGGAGAGACCAGCAACGAGTAGAAAGGGGAGTGCATCTACATACCCTTGTAGATCGCTAAGCGGAAGCGTTCAAGTGAACGGGGTTGATGGAGTCGTACTCGTCGTGATTCAGATCACCGATGATCCTAGTGCCGAACGGACGGCACCTCCGCGTTCAACACACGTACAGCCCGGTGACGTCTCCCATGCCTTGATCCAGCAAGGAGAGAGGGAGAGGTTGAGGAAGACTCCATCCAACAGCAGCACAACGGCGTGGTGGTGGTGGAGGAGCGTGGCTATCCAGCAGGGCTTCGCCAAGCACCATGGGAGAGGAGGAGGAGGGAGAGGGGCAGGGCTGCACTAACGAGAGATCAAATCGCGTCTTATGGGCAGCCCCTAGGCCTCATATATATAGGGGAAGGGGAGGGCTGCGCCCCCTTTAGGGTTTCCCACCCCAAGGGGCGGCGGCCAGCCTCCAGATGGCATCTGGTGCGGCGGCCAAGAGGGGGGGGAGGAGTCCATCCTCCCCAAGGCACCTCGGAGGTGCCTTCCCCCTCGAGGACTCTTCCCTCTAGGGTTCCCTAGGCGCATGGGCCTCTTGGGGCTGGTGCCCTTGGCCCATGTAGGCCAAGGCGCACCCCCTACAGCCCATGTGGCCCCCCGGGGCAGGTGGCCCCACCCGGTGGGCCCCCGGGACCCTTCCGGTGGTCCCGGTACAATATCGATGACCCCGAAACTTGTCCCGATGGCCGAAACAGGACTTCCTATATATAAATCTTTACCTCCGGACCATTCCGGAACTCCTCGTTGTGTCCGGGATCTCATCCGGGACTCCGAACAACATTCGGTAACCACATACAAGCTTCCTTTATAACCCTAGCGTCATCGAACCTTAAGTGTGTAGACCCTACGGGTTCGGGAGACATGCAGACATGACCGAGACGTTCTCCGGTCAATAACCAACAGCGGGATCTGGATACCCATGTTGGCTCCCACATGTTCCACGATGATCTCATCGGATGAACCACGATGTCAAGGACTCAATCGATCCCGTATTCAATTCCCTTTGTCTAGCGGTATTTTACTTGCCCGAGATTCGATCGTCGGTATACCGATACCTTGTTCAATCTCGTTACCGGCAAGTCACTTTACTCGTTCCGTAACACATCATCCCGTGATCAACTCCTTGGTCACATTGCGCATATGATGATGTCCTAC
Source organism: Triticum dicoccoides (assembly GCF_002162155.2). NCBI lineage: Eukaryota > Viridiplantae > Streptophyta > Magnoliopsida > Poales > Poaceae > Triticum > Triticum dicoccoides. Next base: position 174,760,508 of record NC_041382.1, on the reverse strand, counting down.
CGAGTGGGCCCAGAGATACCTCTCCGTTTACACGGAGTGACAAATCCCAGTCTCGATCCGCATAAAACAATAGATACTTTCGGAGATACCTGTAGTGCACCTTTATAGTCACCCAGTTACGTTGTGACGTTTAATACACCCAAAGCACTCCTACGGTATCCAGGAGTTACACGATCTCATGGTCAAAGGAAGAGATACTTGACATTGGCAAAGCTCTAGCAAATGAACTACACGATCTTTGTGCTAGTCTTAGGATTGGGTCTTGTCCATCACATCATTCTCCTAATGATGTGATCCCGTTATCAATGACATCCAATGTCCATAGCCAGGAAACCATGACTATCTGTTGATCACAACGAGCTAGTCAACTAGAGGCTCACTAGGGACATCTTGTGGTCTATGTATTCACACGTGTATTACGATTTCCGGATAATACAGTTATAGCATGAATAAAAGACAATTATCATGAACAAGGAAATATAATAATAACACTTTTATTATTGCCTCTAGGGCATATTTCCAACAGGAATCACCGGAGGTGGAGATGGGGAAGACATCGGTGCTGATGGAGAAGGCATCGTTGATGAAGATGGAGACAGAGAAGGTATCGAGGATGAAGGTGGAGACGGAGAAGGTATCGGGGATGAAGGTGGAGAGTCATCTGACAAGGGAGGAGAAGAAACTGTGGGAGAGGATGGCGTTGTATCTGCAACAACGGGGGAAGGAGTAGGAATATGGGGCACAAAGGGAGGTGTATTGGGAAATGTGAAAAAAGAGATGTCCTCCACAGAAAAGGTCGAGGAGGATGGACGTGGGTAGAAAGGACGAGACTCATCAAAAGTTACATCCCGAGAAATACGCATCCGACGACCGACAGGATCCCAACACCGATAACCCTTATGCTCATCGCTATATCCTAGAAAGACACACTCAACAGACTGAGCGGTTAGCTTGGTGCGTTCACGAGGAGGAAGAAGAACATAGCAAACACAACCAAACAAACGAAGCGCCGAATAATCAGGAGAACGATCAGAAAGACGTCCGAAAGGAATACCACCCTGCAAAGCAGCAGATGGCTGAATATTGATGAGATAGGTGGAAGTGGAAATAGCCTTAGCCCAAAAGTGAGGTGGAAGAGAGGCAGCGATCATCATCGCACGCGCCGTATTAAGAAGGTGACGATGCTTGTGCTCGGCCACACCATTCTGAGCATGAGCACCAGGGCAAGAGAACTGGGGAAGAGTACCCTGTTCAGCAAGAAATCCTTGCAACGCTCGAGAAATATACTCACCAGCAGAATCTGCGCGAAAACACGAATAGGAGTGGAGAATTGGGTACGAACCATGGCAGCAAAATTTTTGTATATAGATAAGACCTCGCTACGAGAAGACATGAAATAGATCCAGGTGTAGCGAGTAAAACCGTCTATAAAGAGAATATAGTAGCGATGATCCCCTTTCGAAGCGAAGAGAGTAGGACCCCAAACATCTGAGTGAATGAGATCAAAAGGACGCTTAGACATCGACTCACTGTGAGGATAGGGTAGCTGAATCTGCTTACCAAGCCTACAACCTAGACAATCCAACGAAGCGTTGCCGGAGACAGACCCCAGAACACCACGATGAACTAAAGACGAGAGACGAGAACCATATAAATGGCCAAGACGATGATGCCACTGCTGAAAAGAGCTAGCAGAAGCGGCAACAGGGGCCACAAAACTGGCGGCGGTGGCATCGGAGGGAAGACGAAGCCAGTCAAGCTCCCAAAGACCATCATGGCATCGAGGGCCAGCACCAAGCAGAGCGCCTGTGCGGCGATCCTGAACAAAACATGAATCAAAGTCGAGATTGACCCTACAATTAGAGTCAACAATCTGACTACCTAAAAAGAGTTGCATGCTAAGTCGAGGAACATGAGCAACAGAGGGAACAAGAAAATAAGATGTGCTAAGAGTGCCTCGACTAGCGACAGGGAGGGGAGTACCATCAGCAGTATGAACACGAACATGAGACTCGACAGGTCGAACGGATGTCAAAGTGGAGGAATCATAAGTCATATGAAAAGATGCTCCAGTATCAAAAATTCATGAGGATGTACCTGAATGAGTAGAAGGTGGTTTCTCATTGCCCGAAAACTCAGGCGCAGAACCCGCAGAACCTATCAGCGAAGAATCCCAAGTATCAAGAAGGCATCGGAGTTGCACAATCTCATGCACAGATAGAGACAAAGTGGCAGACGTCGAGGTAGAACCATCTGCTGACGAAAAGCGGTCGCCACCACCCGTGAAAGCCGTGTGTAGAGTCGACTGAGAAGAGCAAGTCGACGTAGAGCGGTCACCGATGCGCGCGAAGGCGGCGAGGGAAGTCGGTGTAGAGCAGGCACCACCACCACAGACAGAAGCCGCGAAAATAGTCGATGAACAACGACTATCACAGCCTGTTGAAGACGCCATAGAGGGCAACATCAGAGACGGACGAGCACCAAGCAGTGGCGCATATGCGACACGGGATCAATATAGGGAACACCATTGATAGTCACTGGACGGCGATGAGCAGAGACCGGCAACATAATATCTCTCTCTCTTACTCTTTTTTTTAATCTCTCTCTCTCTCTCTTTTTAAGCTCACGTACCAATCTGAATTCTGATGGTACCAGATACACCAGACGAGGCCCAAAGTAAGCTGCCGGATCAACACGATCCAATCCTTCCCGATTGTAATTGTAAACAATGAGAACATCAGGAAACCACCCGATCAGCAGCAGATCAGAGGAGACCGATGGGTTGAGATGGCAAACGACGGGTGGACGAGCGTGATCTCCGGCGACACGGACGGAGCGGCTCAAACGAGGAAAACACGCACCAGCGAACGGGCGGACGACGACCGAATCGGCGGTCGGCGGCAGCGCAATCCGGCACCCGGGTAGGGACCCGAACGGGCAGCCACGCGAAAGAGACGGTGACGGGCTCCTGGGAAAACCAGCCAGTGGGCTGAGGCGGAACGAAGCAGCACCGGCCGAAACGCTCACGCGCTGAATCGGCCAGCGGTGGGTTGGGTCGAGCGAGCGCTCATGCTCGAGGACCAGAGAGTCCCGCCGGGACGAGTAGCAGCCCGGGGATTGAATCCAGCCGGAGGTGGCGGGATCTGGCCACCGGCGGAGGAGATCCAGCGAGGAACGCGGATGATGGCGAAATCCGGCGGGGGCGGCGACGATCAAATTGAAGAGGAGCAGCGGACGAAGTCGAATCCAAGACGAACAGCAGCGGGGTGGTTCGGCTGAAACGCGGGCGACCTGAGGCGTCGCGGGTGGCACGAGTGGACAGCAGGGTTGACCTGCAGTGGAGGCGCAGAAGAGCAGCGCCGGCACACGAGGAGATAGCACAGCCGTGAATTGTGATTGGATCACACGAGTTGCGTGTGCGAAAAAAAACCTTAGCTCATGATACCATGTTAGGAGAAGAAGCAACTTGTATTATTAGGAGGCCAAAGCCAACATATGTATACACATACATAAGGATGCCAAAAGGCTACAAAAGGATGCCAAGAGACTAGAATGCAAAAGGCCAAAAGACATCACTAATATAACTCTAACACAAACAACAACAGAGCTGAAACCCGTGAGATCTTGCAACCAGCTCATGGTTCTCGCACGTGGATCATGCACCCTTGTCCATGACTAGTTCTTTGATGATATTTCAATCCTTCGGATCTCTTTTTACGGACTCCTCCCATGTGAAGTTTAGTCTATCCCGACCTTACATGACATTAGCAACACACTTTAGGCGTCTGCTATGCACTGGAGTTTCTGGAGGCCTGCTTTGTATATGACCAAACCATCTCAGATGATATTGGACAAGCTTCTCTTCAGTTGGTCCTACCCCAACTCTATCCTGGCTATATATCATCATTACTGACTCGATCCTTCCTTGTATGGCCACACATCCATCTCAACAGCCAACACTCCGTGCCATACAACATTACAAGTCGAATCACCGTCCTACAAAACCCGTCTTTTAGTTTTTTGGCATTCCCTTGCAAGTCGAATTGTATGTATACATAATGGAATTGAAACAACTCAAATGAAAATAAGTTTGCTGTGGTAAGATGGGAAATGTTCAGCCTGACAAATTTACTATCCACACTTTTCTCACAGAAAGCCACATTTTTAATAGGTGATAAATTTTAGACAAAGCGCAGAAGAAGAAACTGAACCCGCTGATGAGTACGCAAATCCTTGAGATAGTGCCACTACGGAAGGAAAAAAATAGTGATGATAATAAACTGAGGCAACACTCGCCTATTTCAGCAGCTTTCCTTGCTGAAACTTTTGCTGCATTGAGATCATTTATGGTTCCCTCTTTGATTCCTGATGCAGAATTATACAGAACTTTGTTTAGGGTCAAGAAGTCCATAGTGTGGCAGTATGTTCAGCAACAACAAATTTTCAGAATTAATTAAAAAAAGGAAAGAGAAAAACAACAACCAACCTCCTGAGGTATCCATTTTGATGTGTTGTGCATTTTCAACATCTCAATTCTCGACCAAGAAAATCGAATAAGGCTCTCCTCTTCTCCCTTGTTTCTAACTCAGGTTCTGCACACAGATGCTTCTCTAATTTCCTTGCCACCTCTCTTCTATAGAGCCTCCTCTTTTTTTTTCCCTCCAAACAGTTCAGGAGGGCTGCATGTTACCACAAGGCCATCTCTCAAGTGTCGTTGATCTCATTCTACAAGACAAGTAAAATTTTCAGTTTGAGCGAGAGCTCAGAGGTACTCCCTCCGTTCTGAATTACTTGTCTTGGATTTGTCTAGATACGAATGTATCTAGACTCATTTTAGTGCTAGATACCTCCGTATCTAGACAAATTTAAGACAAGTAATTCGGAACGGAGGGAGTACTTGAGTTGACAATATATACTGGAACACTGGATCATACCCCAAGTGCTTCATGGATAAACAGTTACCCTTCGGACGTGATTGATCTTCTTAAGATAATCATTGCATTCATTTGTTTTTTCTTTATTCTGAAGCTTCTTTGTGAGATCTTTGGAAACTCCTCGCAGATATAATTTTTCTAGAGTTCTAAGATGCTCAATGCCATCAGGGAGGGCCTTCAGCTCTGGACAATCTGTGAGAGATAGGTGAACAAGGCTTTGCAATGCACTTTCTTCTACTACAACATCATTGAGCTGAGGTGCATCTGAGATTGATAGCAGTCGCAGTTTTGGAAATGTCATGGCATTGAAGTGCAGCCTCTTCCCTTCATAGGCCTTATCAAGCCAAAGTGCACGTAGACCATGTAACACCAGCAGGCATGAAAATGAGTCTTCATCAAGTTTGGAGAAGGCTAAGGCCAACAAGGTAATGTTTTCATGGTCTGAGAAGGACGAGACAATCTGAGGCATCCGTTTCCTATCTAGTTGCCCTCCTATTTCAAGCTTCGAGAGCGTAGGGGGTAAGCAGAGCTCTTCCAGTTCCAGTGTTTCTTTCTCGTTTATAGCCATAATTGCAAGACTAACAAGATGGGTCATATTCATGATAGCATTGCACAAATCAACACACTGTTCTCTCTGCACTTTGGTGATGGACAAAGTTCTCAACTCTGTCAAAGCACCAAGATGACACAAAGTCTCTGAGCTTGCCTCAACAAGTTGCAAGGCTTGCAAGTCTGTCAAGTGCCTTATTCCATTAGGCACCTGGATTCCAGTCCAGGCAACAACTCCTTTAATATTTGTCTTTGGATCAGTAGCAACATATAGATATCTCAACTTCCTAAGTGTCACCACACTCTCCGGCAAACTCAACAGCTTAGCATTGTAAGCATCCAAAACTTCCAATTTCTGTAGTCTTCCAACTGTTTTCGGAATATCCTCAACCTCGGTATCTCTAAGACCCAGAAACCGCAGATTAAACATGTTGAAAATCTCATTTGGTAGCCTCCTAATTTTGGAACCTTGTAGATCTAAAGTTGATAGCAACTTGAAAGATTTCAAGAAAGGCTTCAGTGAATCAATTGTCAGACCATTGTCAAAAACATAGATTGAACGGAGCTGAACTTCACTTGAAAGAGTCAACTGCTCAATATTGGGGCTTTGGATTGATAGGCGGCGTGTATTTTCTGCTGAAGAACTCACTGAGCCATCATGAACTCTACAGAACCTTTCCTCATTTGATTTAGCCAGAGCAAGAAGGCGAATGATATCATGCATTCGGCAACTCCGCACACGTCCACTTTCATTCCTCTCCACTACCTGCAATAGGCTTCGATTTACAAGTTCATACAAATAGCCCTCTGCCACTTCCTCCATTGTTTTGTGCTCTGTTTCCCTGATGAATCCTGCTGTCACCCAATGTCTAATCAGTCTTTTCCTTTTGATCAAATAATCCTCTGGAAATACAATACAATGAAGAAAGCAGTTCTTCAAAATATATGGAAGATCCCCCAAACTGACCATTAGAACTATGTTAACATCAAGAATCGCATTGTTTGTCAACTGCACTTCTAATTCCTTGTACAATTTTTCCCATTCAGAATGAGTTTGGCTTTTGCAGGACAGTAAACGACCTATGCATGCAATAGCAATGGGCAAGCCATTACACTTGTCCACAAATCTTTGTGCCAAAAACTGTAGCTCCTCCGGACATATTCTGTTTTCATTTTTCCAAAACGCCTCTTTACAGAACAATTCCCATGAGTGGTGCGCTTCTAGTGGTTTCAATTCAACCATGCAATTTCCAGTAGCCAGCAACGCTACATCATGGATTCTTGACGTGATTACAAACCGGCTGGTGCTGTTAGTAGGGAAAGCATCTCTTATTTTGAACCAGATATCAATACCCCAGACATCATCTAGAACCAGAAGATACTTCTTGCCACGCAGGAAATCACGGATGATCTCAACTAGGCTTCTCTTTTCCATGTCAACAATATCAACGCGAAGTTCACCCTTCAAGTCGCTCTTCTGTAACTCCCTGATAATCTGCTTTAACAAGTCCTGAACCTGGTATGCTTTTGAGACAGTTACCCATGCAGCACAGTCGAAGTCAATCTTCAAAGTGTTGTAAACATGGGCAACCAAAGTGGTCTTGCCTACTCCTCCCATCCCCCATACTGTGCTAATTACATTCTCCTGTTGGAAATCACTTGTCAACCAATTAATCAGCAGATTCTTACTCTCATCAATGCCGACAAGATTTTCTTCTATTGGGAAGTATGAAGTCTGATCTGTAGATCTGCAATGAGCATCACTGTTTCTAGCTTCGATTGCAATTCCTCTCATGTCATACCGGGCCTTTCTCCTATCAACATTCTCTAATTTCAGTTTGATGTCTCTCAATTTCAGTGACAGACGGCGCCAGGTACTGATTCTCTTAAACTGCCGCTTGATCTTCACAGAAAAGCCACCATGTTTGTCCTCTAACTTGTAGGTGAACTCGTCAACAACATCCTCGATCTCGAAAGCAAGGCCTCGTATCTTGTTGATGAAGCTGGCAGTGGTATTGTCAGTATCCTTGAACCTCTCGGCTTCTTGTAGAAACGACTGCATGCTCTCCAGCTCCTCCTTGATATCACGGATCTGACCAAACAGCCTGGCAATAGAAGAAGCTTTAGCTTGACGGCATAGCTTCCCTGTACCAACCTTGATTGCTTCTATGGCCAAGGCTGAGCCAAGCTTCAGAATCAGCATGCCGACAACCCCCTCTGCCATGGTACTATGGATTTTCACTGGTTGGCTTCTTTCAAGGGTGAAAATGTCCTAAGCCAGAAAGATCAAAGGCAAACAAGCAAGAAGGAGATGAGAGCCAATACAATATCTTGGATGAATCTACCAGAAAGATTGAAATAAAGAATCAGTCAGACTGAAGATATGTAGATAGGCCCCAAGGAAGTGCATTGCAAGGGAAGCATTAGCAAGTACTCCCTCCGTCCCAAAATAAGTGTCTTTTTAGTACAAAGTTGTACTAAGCTTGAGACATTTATTTTGGGACGGAGGGAGTACATGATTCATAAGTATGTTTGCACATACAGCCCACTGATCAACAAAGTCACCTTAGCTCATAGTTCAATTTTTTTATAGTACCACGGAAGCTAATAAATTGTAAGTGATATTTCATTGGCCAGTTTTTCTGATAACCCAAAAGGTTCACTAGCCTAAAAACTTAAGATTGCGGAACTCACCAATCTGAACTTACTCGGTGTTTTGTTTACTCTCGGCACAAAAAAGCGCTGAAGGTAAATTATGTTCATGTAGCTTTTCATGTCATTTTTTAGTATCTACTATTAGGATTAGTTTGCATGATGCTACTGCGAGTGCTCGAGTGCATCTGCAAAGCACATTAATTCACTAACTTGGACAAGAAAAGGCTGTGATAAAGTCTTGTTGGTGCAGAAAGAAAAGACATTCTTCCAATTTGAGTGTACTACATATTTCTCATTGATAACTTATCTAGGACGTACTAGTGTCAAAAACGATCTTATATTAGGGGACGGAGGGAGTATAAATATATAAGAGCACTCCAATGGGGCGACCCATTTCGTCCGCCCGCGTCCGTTTGGGTCAGCGCGGACAAAAATGGCGGCCCAACGCGCCGACCCAAACGGACGCGCGTCCGTTTTTCATCCGCGGGCGACCCATTCCAGGCCCAATTTTGAGCCGGATTTGCATCGGCGCGGACACGAGACGGACGCGCGCGCGCCTACTCCTCTCCCCGGGCCCGCTTATCGGTGG
>NC_041382.1:174738091-174751771 GCF_002162155.2 Triticum dicoccoides | reverse complement strand
GCTGTGATAAAGTCTTGTTGGTGCAGAAAGAAAAGACATTCTTCCAATTTGAGTGTACTACATATTTCTCATTGATAACTTATCTAGGACGTACTAGTGTCAAAAACGATCTTATATTAGGGGACGGAGGGAGTATAAATATATAAGAGCACTCCAATGGGGCGACCCATTTCGTCCGCCCGCGTCCGTTTTTCATCCGCGGGCGACCCATTCCAGGCCCAATTTTGAGCCGGATTTGCATCGGCGCGGACACGAGACGGACGCGCGCGCGCCTACTCCTCTCCCCGGGCCCGCTTATCGGTGGCAGCCACCACCATTTCCCCCCATTTTCCCCAAAAACGCTCCCGCCCGCGCGCGCCCCCGCCCCCCAACCAGCCATGGAGGACGCCATCGACCTCGACCTCGACGCCGCCGCCGGCCTCGCCTCCCTCGCCTCGTCCGGCGGCGTCGCCCCCTCCGGGAAAGGCAAGCCTCGTGCCCCGCGCAAGACCGCCGCGGTGACCAAGCCGAAGAAGGCGCTGACGCCCGAACAGCGGGCAAGGGAGTCGGCTAAGAGGAAGGGCCGGAGGCACGCCGCGGACGCGAGGGATGAGGCCGCTGCGCAGGCCGCCGCCGCCGCCGCGCAGCAGGAGTTCACCAACGCCCGCGTCGCCGCGGCAATGAGGCAGGCGCTCTGCATGCTTGGGGTAAACCCTAGCCAGCACAACCTCGCCCAAGCCGCCGTCGCCGCGGCCAGCACCGGCTCGTCAGCGTTTCCTCGGATGGTGATGCCCGACTCACCCCGCGCATCGGCTTGCAACCCGGTCCCCGGCTTCCACGTCTACCCGCAGGCCTCCCGCCTCTCTGGGGAGTGCTCACCCGACGTGAGCGTGGTCGCGCCTTCCACGCCCGCGCCCGCGCCCATCGACCTCAACGCCACCCCGGTGGTCGGTGGCTCGTCGTCCGGCGGCACGAGGAAACGCGCGCGACAGACGCCGGCCGGCGGTCTCCTGGACGCCCGTAACCTGTTCGAGGAAATGTCGTCCGCCGTCGACGAGGACTACATGCAACACCTCATCTTCGAGGGTGGTGCGCCGGGCGCCGGCGACGATCCCGAGGAGACGCAAAGCCAGGACGGCCGCGGGGCGTTCACGCCGGCCGCTGGCTATGATCCCCATCAGGCGGCCTTCATGCGTGATTAGGTCGGCATCGACCTGGACGGATTCCCCCTCGACCACGAGTTCCCGGACGACTATGGGCTAGAGGAAGAGGACGAGTGCAACATTGAAGTGGAGCCTTTGTTCGAGGACGAGCTCGCCAACCAAACCGCCGGTCCTAAGCCGAAGCGCAAGAGGAAGCGCACGAAGGCGTACACAGCTGCCGAGGACAAGCTTCTTTGCGAGTGTTGGCGAGACATTGGACAAGACCCAAAGACGGGCGCCGAGCAAAAGCATTCAACCTTTTGGACTCGTGTGCACCGCGAGTTTCATGAGCGCAAGAAGTTTCCACCCTATCAATTTGTGAGCACGCGCGGGTGGGTCTCCATTTCCAAGCGGTGGAGGGTGATCCAACAAGAGTGCAACAAGTTTTGCGCCACCCTTGAGAGCGTCAAGGCCCGCCCCGTGAGCGGCATCGGCGTGCAAGACATGGTATGATAGCAAGCAAGCCGCCCTCTTTTGTGCCATCAAGATCATCCTTTTACGTCTTCATTTTGCTATCACTTGCCCATATGCTTGCATGGAAACATTTTATAGGCATTTCAAGCTTTGGAGGCATTCAAGGTTCAACACAATGGCAAGTGCTTCAACCTCTCCCATTGCTATCGGGTCATCAAGGACGAAGAGAAGTTCAAGGCACAATATGTCGCGCTCAAGGCACGTGGGGGGAAGGGCGCCGTGGAGGATGTTGGGGAGGGCGAGCCGGCATGGCCGCGGGGGAAGACCAACTCCAAGAAGGAGGACAAGCGAGATGCGGCCACCAACGCCTTGATCGCAAGCGTGGACGGCATGATGAATAAGAAGGACTCAAGAGAGGAGGAGCACCGGCTTTCAAGGCGGAGCAAATGGATGCTTTCATGGAGATCCAAAGGAGGAGGCTTGATCTTGACGCCGAGAAGCAAGCCAAGATGTTCGAGCTCGAGGCGGAGAAGCAAGCCAAGATGCTAGAGATTGAGGCCGCCAACGCCAAGACAAAGGCGAAAGAAGTGGCTCTTGCAAGCATGATGACCGGGGTGGAGATCATGAAGGTGGATCTCAACGCCTTGTTGCCAAGGAAGAGGCCGTGGTTCGAGAAGATGCAGGCTGACATGCTCAAGTTCGACGACGAGTGATCTATGACGTCGAGGGGCCATCTTTTTTGTATGTCGGCAAGTGTGCCGGCATGACCACGGGAGCCGCGATGGCGTGGTCGAACTCAAGTCCCACCATTTTTTTGTGTGCTGGCATGTGTGCCGGCCGGCTGGCAAGTGCGCCAGCATGAACTGTGGTGTTTTCTGAAGCCGGCATTCTATGCCGACGCTGGCATGGTGCCGGCATGAGACATGGCCGCTGGCATGATCGTCCGCGGGCCTTTTTTATTTAAAAGTTGAATGCGGACATGAAATGGGTCGGCGCGTTGGGCGCATTGCCGACCCAAATGCAAAACTGGACGGACGGCGGGCGGGCGACCGACCCAAACGGACAAAAAGCGGACAAATGCGCCGTCCGTTTGGGTCGCCCCATTGGAGTTGCTCTAAGCTCCTATGCTGTGCAGAAAGAAGTACCACCGATCCATACTGTTTCTAAGCTTCTGCCAGACCGAATTTTATCCACGAGATGGCATACGCAGGCTCATTTGGTAGCTGGTACAAACAAACCCGCGGTCAGTAAGTAGATGCAACAGGGGGCAGTCAGATGACACAGGTTATGTAGGCCGGTTTCATTTTAGGATCTAAAGTCTGATTGGTAAGGATAACACGAGGAACGAATCTGATCCTCTTTTGGTGAGGGAATTAGCTAATCATGCAAATGCAGGGGGTGTCTGAAAATTTCCTTCGTTCTTGCAGTACAGCTTACTGCAAGCGACTATAAAATCGGCAGGTAGCTAGCTAGCACTAGCAGCAGATCCAAACCGGACTACGGAAGCGAGAAAAATATGTATTCCTAGACTAGACTAGATAAAAAGACGGGGTGAGCATGGTAAGATCTTATAGGCGACGAATCTAAAAACTCACCCAGCGAAATTCCAGGTCTGGGAACCGCTCCGCTGCGGCGGCGAGGAGGAGGGCTCCGGGGTTCGGCGCGCAGAGGGAGTGATCAAACGGGGAAGAAGCAGCGAGTCTTCGTTTTGCTTGTGTGCTGGAATATCAACCACTCATCTTTGGACCGCGTAAGCGTCATCCCAGACGGGAGACGGCCGACAAGAGAATCAAGCGCGTTTGCTGAGATTAGACGGCCGTCAACTGTTGGCCTCGTAACCCGATTAGTTTTCCTTCCTTTCAAACGCTGCCATTCCTCCTCAGCATCTTTGCTTATGCCATCTGGCTTCAGAAAAAGGGCCGGCTATATGTAAGTGGTCTGAAAATTTTGTTTTGGTTAAGTCAATTTTCTGGGCTATAAGGTTAAGAACCAATGGATGTCCGTCTTTCTTCTTCCTCCAACCATTCCTCCTCTCGCAATATCAACTTACCAAAATTGCAAATTCGGTCAACTTGCATGTAGTTATTGTAAACAAGAATTTGCTCAAGGCAGTTGTTTACAGTGGTAGGGAAGACGACATTCTCTTAGTCGCTTGAATGACTTTGAATATTTACTGTTGAATGAAACCAATCCGATGGTAGAGATGTGACACATTCGAGTATTATTAGCCAATGGATATCTTTATCACTACCAAGATTCTATCACATGTACAATTTGAAAGATTTGGTTCGTCAGAAAATGTTATGGCAGAAAATTTTCAGATGACCTAAAACCTTCTCTCTCTCTCTCTCCTGCCTTTTTTTTCTGGATGCCCTATTTTGCATCAACTGTTGGAGATGCTCTAGTACACACTGTCGTGTTTATGGTCAAAGGGCAAGCAAAGCACAAATCCAAGTGCAAAAGTCCTCCAGGGCGACAAGTTATGCCAGCACACTATAGAAGTGTCAATCAGACATAATAGATGTTCATGAGCCACAAGATGATCATAACAACCCACTTCTACAGTTTTTAATGCAAAACTGACAGTCAAATTTCCACATGCAAGGATAAAAGAGCCAATGAACTGTGTACTACATAACAGGCACTTCAGATCTTGGGTGCTGCCACACTCACATCCAGAGTTCCCTACAGGCCGAGGCCAACAGTCCGGCCATCTCTCCGGCGCAGGCCTGCTACGTAGAGTTTCTCCAGGTCGGTGTCGAGCTCCTCCTGTTTCTTGACTTCCACTGGACCCTCCCCCTTGTTGACGGCCTTGTTCTCTTGAACCGAGGCAGAGGCATTGCTCTTCACACCCTACAATAGGCCATAGCCACCAAGGCACCCTCAGGCTCTAAGAAAGTGTTAGTGCATCACAGAGTAATTGTTGTTGCTCAGCTGAATTCAGGTCAGAATTTTATAATAAAATTATACATCTTCAAGGAATTACCATGAGTTTGTTGAATTTCTCTTGGCGTTCCCGATCAGAAAACAGATTCGAATCCCAGTGAGTGCTTGTCTGAGGCATTAGAATGAAGGTAAAAAATATGAAGCCAAAGTATGGTAATGCAGGAATAATGGAAGGAAAGAGGCAAAATAACAAATAGATGCTATCCATGATATACCTCTGTAGGGTTACTCTTTTTATTGCCCCAAAGCAGCTTTTTCTTCTGGTCAAGGGATAACCGCCCGGTTCCAACCCCAAATCCTAGAATGTTCTTCTTCACTGCAATTGAGCATGTAAGGAGGGGTCAATCATGCAAAACATTGCATAGCTCTGATCTGTCATGGAAGAGATTAACATCGTAGTCATACAATTGGACCATCATGGAACCAAAATTCTTGTGCTATCAGGGAGAAGTTCAGTCCAACAAATATACTATACCCATCGCACAAAGCCGCATCTTTAATAGGTGCCTCCATCAAATTTTAGAAAAAAACACAGAAGAAACTAAAGCAGCTAATGAGGACATAAATCCTTGAGATAATGCAACGATGGAAGAAAAAAATATTGACAACAAACTGAGGCAACTCACCTGATTCAGCAGCTTTCATTGCTACAACTTTTGCAGCGTTCAGATCATTCATGGTTTCGTCTTTATTTCCTGATGCAGAATTAACCAAAATTTTGTTTAAGGTCAAGAAGTCCATAATCTCATCTTAATAATAGAATAGTGCAGCGGTGTGTTCAGAATTAATAACAAGGAAAACAAAAATATATATTAACCAACCTCCTGAGGTATCCATTTCCATGTGCTGTGCATTTTCAACACCTGGACCAACAGAACTGAATAAGCTTCTTCTCTTCTCCCTAGTTTCTAGCTCAGGTTCTGCTGCACAGCTGCTTTTCTCAATTTCCTTGCCGCTTCTCTTCTTTAGAGCATCCTCCTGCTTGAACTTCTCCTTGTTTTTACTTTCCTTTTCTTCTGGATGCCTTCTGGTAGAGTTGGTTTCCTTTCTTAAATCAGCATCTTTGTCATACTCTGTGCCATCATGTCTAGGGTATTCACGTGGGGGCCCATGTTTTTCCTGATTCTTAGTCCTCTGCTCTCCCTTGACAGATTTGCCGCCATACTTGCTGTCAACATTTCTCCAATCACCATGTGATCTATCAGATGTGTCATCACGCTTTGAAGGATAATAGTAAGTGTCAGCCCTTGATTCCCGATCTGACCGAGAAGTTCTAGAATGGCTCCTGTCATTATCATCAGCTCGCTTATTATGATACCTCCTATAATCATCATGCCTCCTGGATTCACGAGGTGCTCCATAGGAATGCCTATCAGAATGCCTACCAAATTCATGACCTCTGCCTGGTCTGGCATGGTTAGAGTCATTCTGTAGAGCTGAGTTGTCTTTCCTTCCATTCTCACTCCCCTTAGAGTGGCCATCCTTGATTTCCACTGGACTGCGGCTCCTCCCACGTTTGGTGTCCATCCTGCACTCAGCAGCATCTATCAATTAAACAGCAATTCAACAGTTCAATAACATGCAGAATTAAATTGTTCTCCATTTATCATTACACAACACTATTAACACCTCCAGAATGTATATAATGCACTCCTAGGGGATACTGGGTGCATACTGTATGCACCAAAGGCTAGGGTGCAATCACCATGCACTGAAACTAATAAAAGTCACAACATATAGATTTTATTTATGCTAGATGTACTTCATGGACTACTTATGAATAAAATTTCAAGCACACCGCGAAAAAGTGAAAAATCCGATAACTTGATTTCTTACAAATGCTAGAATTTTCTTATTTGTTACTCTTAATACATAATAGTTGGAATTTCAAATGTTAATGGTAGAAGAGGAAAATCGGAAGTACATCTTTAGATTTTATCCCAGATTTTACAAGGATGGCAACTGCATCCTAAGCCTTTAGATTATACAATAGGGCCCTGGGGATACCTTCTAGTGAAGACTCAAAGTTAAAAAATTATTACATCCATCCGGCCTCACACTTCACTTACAAAGTTCAGTTGATTTGCCAGGGTTTTAGATGTCTGTGAAACAAGTGATGAGTATCTCAAATGGATTCCAAAAGGAATAACTAGGTGCTGCCTCTTCTACTTTCAATGAAAATAGATTCGGCATTGTACTCCCTCAAATTCTTCTTCCTCAAACGAAGTGGACTAGTCCAAGTTGGGGGATTTTTTAAGAAGGCAGGGGTACTGCTGATTCATTTCAGAGGACAATAATAATTGTTACAGAGAACAAATAAGCACCTGGAGCCCCAGGTGAGAGAAAAAAAGGATCAAAGAAGATTACTCGCAAACCAAGGGCTCATCGCCATGCACAGTTCCATCCCAAATAAAGGATCAAAGAAGATTACTCGCAAACCAAGGGCTCATCGCCATGCACAGTTCCATCCCAAATAAAGCTAAGCCACGCAGCAAGGATAATCATGCTTGATCTTCTCGACTAGCTGAGCTTCAGAGCAGGTGGTCTGGTCAAAGATACGCCTGCACCTCTCCTTCCAAATATGCCAGCAAACAAACGCAACATTTTGAATATGAAGCCAGTCAAGCGAGTTCAAGACAAATTCCCACCAGGCTGCAGCAGAGGGGTCTGGCTGCTCAGACCATATCGGACCAGACACTTTTCGTGATCGGGGCAGTCGACGATGAGGTGCACAGGCATTTCAGGCTCCAAGTTGGGGAATCAAGTAAAGAAGGAAGCAAAATAGTGCTGAAGTACAGAGTTATGTGCTTGGGCAGATGAGAGTCCAATAACAAAGGATAGGGGACTCGCCCTAGTGTAACAGCCAGCATGTTCTCATCCCAGAGGTGGAAGAGGCTACGAGGCTTACCAAGAGCTTTGATTATTCATCGATTGATCCAAACAAGATGCAGGCAGCACAGCTGCAGCCATTTAGAATGGACTTAGGTGAACAAAACTCTCCCTATCTTAAACTTTACCACACTATTCTTTCTGATTCCAACTCTTCCATTTTTTTTAACTTGACTGCTACTGCAGGCTTGATAGACTGCCACTGCGCCAAATCTAACAATGTAGTGATGTGGATAAATAAAAATTGGAATCCTATCCTAGTGAAGAGAATGGGATGGCTAGAAGTTATTAGAATTTACAACAAGGAGACAACGCCAATATCTAATCTCATATACTAAGTTGCTAATGAGTTGGATTTGCTAGGGGAGAGACGGTAGTACCTTGGGTAGTATATGTCTGATTTGAGCTCAAGCCAACCGCACCAAACATTTAGTACCACTATTTTGGCTAAAGTTTTGGTTGCCCATTTTTTGGCTAATGTTGGCAAGAAAAATGGACTAGAGTTGGCTATGGAGAACGAGCATGCCAAAATTTTGGCAGCCATCCAAGCAAAAGCCAAGATTTTGGTCATAACCAAAAATTACTAAGGCTGCTTTTGGTGATTAACCAAACAGAATACTCAGGGACTCTGGGTCACAATAGCTGAGAGCTTAACAGGACTTCAGGAAAGCCTTAAAAAACAGTTGATTGCTGAGTAAGTAGCTCAGTTAGTAATATTTGTCGGGTTAGCTGCATTGGGTGGTTTCCCTAGAATATTCAGGTTATGTGACTGCACTGGCTGCTAAAAATGGTCTGCAAATTATGGGTGCCCAATGTAGTAAATTCCCCACATGATCAGTCTGGAGGACCAATACTGTATACTACAGCATTTGGTTTGTCACGGAACATTGCATCCACTTCTCGACATTTTGTTGTCAGAGGAATTCATCCCAAGGGGAATTGCCGCCAAACGTAATTCACCAGAAGAAATCGGTGCGGAAGTGCTCAAAACCCAACAACGCAGGCGTCAGGCTAACAACATCGTACCGGAAAACAGGCCGGCGAAAGGCAGCAGCTACTCACCCAAATACAACCCTCGCTAGCTCGCGGTTGCGCAGCGTGCTTGGATGCTTGGGGCGGCGGCGGGGCGGTGGTCGAAGCCAACCGGTGGTTCGCGACGCGGTGAGGCGGAGGCCGGGTACCGCGGTGGCTATGGCTGGGACCGCCCGCGGCTAGGGTTGGCTACGGTGGGGTGGGTCGATCGCGTCGCCCTTTGCGTTTGGGAGATTTTGGAAGACGGGGTGCGCTTTGCGTCTGGTTTTTTGCGGCTTTTCTGAGCGAACTGGACCGGCCCATTCAGTTGTTGTACTGCGCTGTTCTTTTTTCGTTTCCTTTTCTTCAATTTTTTTTTGCTTTTCATATATTCACGAACTTACTAAAAAAATGTTCCCAATAATAAAAATGATCGGTATTTCCAAATATGTTCTCAAAACTCAAAAAATATTCATGATTTCTAAAATTGTTCAAAAAATTATACATTATTCAGATTTGAAAAAATGTTCTCAAAATTAAAAAACAAAACTATTTGAAAGTTTTAAATATTCAAACAATATTCTTTGTTTCCTTTTCCCAGAAATTAAAAATTATTAAGAATATCAAAATTTATTTGAAGTTTTCAATAAATGTTCAAAAAATCAAAAAAAATGTAAGTTTTAAAAAATGTATTTTTAAAAACGCATTCACTATTTCAAAATTACTCACATTTTTTTTAAAATGTACACTTTCTCAAAAAAATGAAATTTCAAAAAGTATCATAGAATCAAATTTTGTTCAGACAATGGGAACAAAAGGTTACAAAATTTGTGTCAGGTGCCGTTGCAGGCTATGGGGTTGTTCAACATGTTGGACAACTGAGGCAACAACACGAGCCTGATCCTCATGCGCCCTTCCTTAGTTCCTCTCTCCTCTGACAGGTGCCTCGCGCGGATCCACTACACCGGTGGCAGGCGGCTGAGGACGAGTAGCTCGTGCTCTGGCACGCATACAAGCTACTCGAGAAAATGTCTGAAGAAAAAATAGTCTTAAGGGAGAAGAGGGTTGACGTTGATGACTGAGTCCCACCTGTAATAACGACAAATATAATGGTCAAAGTTAATGGAGTTGACATTTTGTGCCACCCTGGGTTGGGCAGGCCTGTCATAATCCAGCTTTTTTCTAGTAACGCCTGTCATAATCCGGCTTAAACAACCCGAACCGGTAACTAACAAGAGTTGGTAGTTTTTAGCCAAAAATTAGAACCCATTTGATAGTTCTGCACGAAAAATTGTAAAGTGGTAGTCCAGTTGGACGAGTGTTTTTTTTTTTGTTAAATACTCAGCTTTTGAGTGCCCTCATTACGAGCGAGAAAGAAAAACCTGATGCTTTCCTGGATCGCTGAAGATGCAGAACCGAACAAAAATGCTTCGGAATGTGGTGAAAATAAAGACTGCTTTGGTGTTGAGGTGTTTCCCTTTTGGTTGTCATTTTGTTGTTGTGGACATTTAGCCCTAGACTTCCTTTTCGTTTATGTTTGTTTCTGCTGAGGTAGTACCCGCTGACCTCCGCGTGGGATGTGAAGAACGACAAAATGGAGCCAGGGCTGGGTGCCTTTTTCTTCAAAATTAACAAATCATATCAATGAGAATCTGAAATGACTCATCAAACATTGGTATACATTCATGCTCATGCCAGATATTACATGGTTCGCCAACAGGTAAGGATTTTACATGAGGAATCAAACATCTCCTATAACAAGACAAGCATGACAACATACAGTATGCTCAGGAGTGCACTTACATGTAATTGGAGTTTCAACTTCCAGAAATTTTGCAGCGAGGCGACTTCCAGAAAATCGTGTCATAATTTGACAGAAAGGAGAACTGCTATGAACCAGGATTTGACATATTGATTGAATGAGCGGTGAGAAGTTGGATGATTTCCATTTCATTTATTTCAGAAGTATTTGTACAATAATTGCGCTCTAAAGCAGGGGCAAGATGATGCTTCCTGGCAAATGTACTTGTATGGTAGCTGTAATCTAATCTGATGGGTGGGTATACAACTGTCCATCCATGGGAATTGTGGAGCCTGAGATCTTACTGAATCTGGCAGCCCTTGGTCTCTAGAGGGAACAGGGCGCAGGCAACTGCTGCAAGAAAGAGTACAAGATCGAAGACAAACACAGCTTCTTTCTGATGACAGCTCTCTAACAATCCTACAGCTATGAGTGGGGCAATCATGCCACCTATCCGGCCAAGAGAAGTCGCGACTCCCACTCCGGTGTTTCGACATGATGAAGGGTAGATCTGGACAAGAGTAATATGCAAGGAATAAGTGTTTGCCAGTTGTGTTCTACATTGCACATTTCTATGTATTTCTGACTAGTGAGTGCTAACTGTGTCAGATTAGCGCCAGAACGCATCATGACTCATGATCACTTAAAGTGAAGTACTATTGACCTATTTCTAATGTTATGGAGATGCGTCACTACATTGCAGCTTTTTATGTTGAAATGGATGCGGAGTTGTTCTCATTACCGGAGTTCTTTATCCTTCTTGGTACTGTATCACATAGTCCAAATATAATCAATATAGGAGAAGATTTAACAAATATAAAGATACGATGGAAAGTCATGGGGAATATGAAAATTGGTTGCAACTATTTCGTGTCATTATATCTTTAAAAAAATGAGAAACTTGTACTTGGCTACTAGCTAAATTATGTCCCTTGTTTGCTCGTAGACAGTGACATTGCAATTTCAATTTTCAAGCATGGATTACCAGTTGGTGATCACATAAGTTAACATATCATCATATACAATGATACTACAGATATATGTACTAACCTCAGGGCCGTAAATATAGAGAACAGCATAACTTCCTGTGATACAAGTCCGGGCACTGAATAGAAGGACGGTTGCTAAACCTTCTTCTAGAGGTGCAGCAAGTGGTGCGACGGAAAGAAGGCACAGAAAAGCAAACGCTCCCATTGACAGTTTGCGACCAACTTTATCAACCAATAGAGCCGCCAAAATCAGACCAGGAAATTCTGTCATGGAATAAACCAAAGCTTTAGCTATTTAATTAACAAATCTTATTGATTTAGGAAATGGTATTGTTCCAGTAATCCTGAAACCAGTTTTTAATCCAAACATTCAGAGATTAAACAGGTATAGGACGAAGACATTTCCAAATCAAGAGCAATACTCTATCTCCCACCCCCTCGAATATCTACTATTTTTTAGATTACTCATTGATATCTAATTGTATGAGGGCAGGCCTGGCGCAGTGGTGAAGTCCTCCCCACTTGTGCCAAGAGGTCCTGGGTTCGAACCAGCCTCTCTGCATTGCACTTTGCAGGGGTAAGACTAGGTTCCTATAATCCCTCCCCAGACCCCACCTTGTGTGGGAGCTTCTATGCACTGGGTCTGTCCTTATTGATATCTAATTGTATACACTTGTCTGTGCATGCAAATGAGCTGTGACAGCAAGGTCTATGATCACATTTGTTAACCAAACTCGGTGAATCAATGGTAGAAATAGATAGATAAAAAAATGAATACAAGATTTAAGATAATAATTGGCTATTTGTCAGAAGCTTTTTACGCACTTACCTGCAATACTTGTCACCAGGACATCTCTGTAGAGTCTGGCATCATTTTGCTGCCACAAATGCATTCCAACAGGTCCACATCTCCTTGGACCATTGCTTAGTTCCGATGTTAGCAATACTATACCATAGTAAGCAAAACAAAATGCAAAGTAGACAAACCAAAGAAGAAGTGTAGATCTAATCAGGCTTCGTGACACAAGTGTACGGAATGCATTAATAGATCTGGATATAGAGGAGCTCATGCAAACGTCAGTTGCAGCACTATCTTGTGAAAGAATCAGTGGTACTATTGTCTCCGCACCAACAACATCATCAGACCTTCTTTGTGGGGCAACTATTAAGATGCCAGAGGGCAGGGCCATGTTGTTCATTATTGATATTCTCTCCAAAATAAATTGAGCATCAGCTGTTCTACCTCTTGAGCAGAGGTACCGTGGTGATTCAGGCGTTATACCGTAGAAAATAAGCAGAATGAAACATGGTGTGGAAGACAACGCTATCAACCACCTCCATCCAAGTACTGGCATGATAGCCTGCAATAAGCATAGATGTCTTGAGTAGTTCCAATTTCCAACCATATTTGTGTCTCCTCTGGTTAAAGTGCTGATTCTTAATGATGGGAAATAACTTTTAACTAACAGAGAAAATACATGGAAAACATTCTGAAGTGTACTATACGGCACATTAAACATTACTGTTAAGATCCAGGAGGCTAGGATTACTATTAAACAAGTCACCCTTTTACTGTTAAATAGTTATTCTCTAGGATACTTTCCTGCTTATAATATTAAAAGAATAAAACCTAGAATAACACTAATAAATAGTGTAGACTGACAAATATGTGAAATTGTAAATTGACAGCAAACTGATAATTGGGCACTAAAGGGCAGGGAAATTAAAAAAAATACCCATGCAATAAGAGCCTGAAGGATTGTTCCAAAACTCCAGGTACAATGGAAGACAACCACCCAAGTACCCCTGTTTGCAGCAGGAACAAACTCTAGGAACCAAGTACCAAGAACATGACCAGCACCCAATCCCATACCGACAATAAAGCGGAGGGTTAATAGGCACATGTAGTTAGGTGACAAAGCACTGAGAAAACCAAATATGCCAGTGACAACCGCGGTGAATAGAAAACCAATCCTGACGATGAAAAGAATAAAATAAAACAATCTGTTAAATTTGTTTTGGGGAATCAAATACAGACATTATGAAGTGCAACATGAATCTTCAGTTCCTTTTTTCCCTCAATAATTCAAGATGAACTTCAGTATCATTTGTACTTAGCTACACTTCTTCAAGAAAGAAGCTTGCTTTGCTTCACAGAATAAATTCACCATAATATTCCCCTAAAGTTTACTTCGTATAGATGATGCATATGTATGCATTGTTTTTATTACCACAGGTGGGAGTTTGCATTCAGGGGGATAAGTTATTCTGATTTGGTTAATCCCGCAGAAACAAAAAATATCTCCGGAAATTTGTCGCTCTGACTGACAAAAGCCAATTGGTAGTTCATGATATATACTGAATAAACCAAAAAATGTTTGTCAGATTGTTTAGTATCATGCATCTGAGTTACTGTACATGGCATGTTATAAATAGTACTGGTGAATAT
>NC_041382.1:174691016-174737825 GCF_002162155.2 Triticum dicoccoides | reverse complement strand
TGTTCACTGATTTCAATCTGTATATTTGAAATATCCAAAACACCATATATTTGTGAACAGAGGGGGTATGTAATTTAGCCACAACCCACGGGCATTTTATGGCCTTGAAAGATTTGCAAGATCCAGGTTTGCTGGCTTGGACCATTCAATTCGAATTTAGAAGAGGGCAGATACTACAATTACTTATCAAGAGCCAAAGCACGCCCGACCTTCTGCCATATGAGTCTGAGATGACGCCCCCGAGGCAACCCCCGATGATCATCCCGGCGAAGACGACGCTGGTGATGAGCCCCTCCTGCTGGCCCGAGATTCCCCACTCGTCCTTCACGGATGGGCCGACGAAGGACAGCATCATGATCTCCATGGCCTCCGCGGTCCAGCCCACGCCGGCGTAGGCCAGCACCAGCGCCTGGAACCTCCCGAAGCCCACCTGGGACAGCGCGTCGTCCGTCGTGTAGTAGCCGCACTCCCCGCCCCTAGCCTCGCCTCCCGCCATTCCCTTCCAAAGAAACCGGCAGGGCGGTGCGCGGCCGTAGACTGGCGGGAGATTTCGGCGCAAGCGCCGCCGCGCCGGTGGGGGAAGAGGCGCGACTCGCTGGGGGCAGGGGAGGTTGGGTACGGACTATGGAGCCGTAGGTGAAGGGCGCCCAGTGCTGTCAGCCCATCATTTGTGTCTGGCGATGGGAAGGGCGTTGACTCCGAACGGCTGCCAACAGAATGGCCACGGAAACGGACAAGTAAAAGCATTCAAACAATTCTGAATTCCCTTTGTGATAAACATTGATAAATATCTCACACGCGGCACAATTTTTGTGACAAACATTGATGAGTATCTCACATGCGACACAATTTCGTGATGAAATGATATTCATGGAGGTATTGAGCAAAAACAATAAAATTGATGCTCCAAAAATGCCGTTTTATCACGAATTTTTGCACACAGATAAACACATCCATCAATGTTTATCACAAAATAATTCAGAATTTTTTAAATTTTTTACATTTTTTGAATTTTACTATTCATCCGGGTTCACGTGAGTTTGGAATTAGAAGAGCGCTTTCTCATAGAAATATATAAAAATAGAATAACAGCAAAGCTGGAAAAATTCTCACATTAAGAGCATCTACAACCAGACCCCCGCTCCCATCCGCGTGGACAGCCCGGACACTGCTCGGATCTAGAAACGCCGCCTAATCGGACTCCTCGGAACCAGCTGATATGTCTCGGCTATCTGGCGCCTCTCACATTCAGTTCATATGTGGGGCGGATATGGGGCGACTCGGAAAGCCAGGGCACGTCTGCCACATTGGACCGATCCATCTCGACCCTACAAAATCCCATCACTATCCCCATCTCGAACAAGACCCTAGCCATGTATCTCACTCCATTCTACTTTCAGTCTACTCCGCTGTAACGCCCTCGATGCGGCTATATCTCCCATGTGTCGAAGCACGACTTAGAGGCATAACCGCATTGAAAGCAATGTCGTAAGTGAGGTAATTTTCACAACAACCCATGTAATACATGAGGGAAAGAGATACATAGTTGGCTTACAATCGCCACTTCACACAATACATGAATAAAGCATTACATCATCCAGATACACACAAGGTCCGACTACGGAACCAAAATAAAAGAAGACTACCCCAAATGCTACACAGATCCCCGATCGTCCCAACTGGGCTCCACTACTGATCGACTGAAATGAAACAACACAAAGGACAAGATCTTCATCGAGCTCCTCCTGAGCTCAGCTGCGTCACCTGCACGATATCATCGGCACCTGCAAACTAGTTTTGGAAGTATCTGTGAGTCACGGGGACTCAGCAATCTCACACCCTCGCGATCAAGAATATTTAAGCTTATAGGTAGGGTAAAAGGTATGAGATGGAGCTGCAGCAAGCGACTAGCATATATGGTGGCTAACATACGCAAATGAGAGCGAGAAGAGAGGGCAAAACACGTTCAAGAAATCTATGATCAAGAAGTGATCCTAGAACAACCTACGTCAAACATAACTCCAACACCGTGTTCACTTCCTGGACTCCGCTGAGAAGAGATCATCATGGTTACACACGCGATTGATGCATTTTAATTAAGATCAACTTCAGGTTTTCTACGACCGGACATTAACAAATTCCCATCTGCCCATAACCACGGGCACGGCTTTCGAAAGTTCAAATCCCTGCAGGGGTGTCCCAACTTAGCCTATCACAAGCTCTCACGATCAATGAAGGATATTCCTTCTCCCAAGACAATCCGATCAGACTCGGCATCCCGGTTACAAGACATCCTCGACAATGGTAAAACAAGTCCAGCAAGACCACCCAGATGTGCCAACAAATCCCGATAGGAGCTGCACATATCTCGTTCTCAAGGCACACCGGATGAGCAAGACGTCGGATGGGCCAGCTCAGAGTTGCCCCTGGTAGCTCCGGACATCGCTCAGTTTGGGCCAACACTTAGACAAACACTGGCCCGGGGGGGTTAAAATAAAGATGACCCTTGGGCTAGCCTAACCCAAGGGAAAAAGAGGCTAGGTGGCGAATGGTAAAACCAAGGTTGGGCCTTGCTGGAGGAGTTTTATTCAAGGCGAACTGTCAAGGGGTTCCCATTATAACCCAACCGTGTAAGGAACACAAAATCCGGGAACATAACACCGATATGACGGAAACTAGGGCGGCAAGAGTGGAACAAAACACCAGGCATAAGGCCGAGCCTTCCACCCTTTACCAAGTACATAGATGCATTAATTAAATAAGAGATAGTGTGATATCCCAACAAAATATCCATGTTCCAACAAGGAACAAACTCCAATCTTCACCTGCAACTAACAACGCTATAAGAGGGGCTGAGCAAAGCGGTAACATAGCCAAACAACGGTTTGCTAGGACAAGGTGAGTTAGAGGCTTGGCTTAGCAATATGAGAGGCATGATAAGCAAGTGGTAGGTATCGCAGCATAGGCATAGCAAAAGAGCGAGCAACTAGCAAGCAAAGATAGAAGTGATTTTGAGGGTATGGTCATCTTGCCTGAAATTCCGCAAGGAAGAAGAACGAGTCCATGAAGAAGACAAACGAACGTAGTCGAACGGTTCCTCACAAACGCGACGTTATCGGAACCAACCCGAAGAAGCAACACCAGAAAGAAGCACACAACATAGTAAACAACCAACACATGAACATGGCATGATATGCGGGATGCGGTATGCGATGCATATGCATGATTTGGAAAGGAACGATTGAACCTGGCCTCAACTTGGAAATCCAAGAGTGCCACTGGAAAGGGGAGTTGATTTCGGTTGAAATCGATATAAAGATCACTGGAATCGGATGCATGGTTTGGAAATGGCAAGCAAAACAAATATGGCACCGGTCTGCGATAAACAGCAAGTAGCCTTCTAAATGCATCAAGACCAACAAGCTACAGCACTCTAACATAGCAACAAAATACATGGCAGGGATCCACTCATGATGCTTGACAAAAGATGAACACTGAGCTATGGCTAATTCACTCAATAGCAAGCTCAAACAGGCATGGCAAAAATGCAAAAGATAACAGGTTTCAGACTTAGTGAAATTAACAGCAAGTCAGAAATTTATCATCAGGAAGCAATCTTTAGAGCATGAAAACTACATGCTACAGGAACATATCATGGCAAGGCAAGGCATGACATGAAGCTACTCAAAGCATATAACAAAAGTCCCTTAGTGACCATGAGCCAAAAAGGATCAGAGAATACAATTGCAAGCATGTGAACATAGCAAAAACATAAACAGATTCAGGCTTAGTGAAAAACTGGAGCATGGCAAAACAGATAACAAGTAGGCATGTTTACGAGCTCGATGCACTCACTACGAGGCATTGCATGATAAACTAAGCATACACCCAGCAAATTGACATGGCATAGAAGCTATACATGGCAAGAACAACAACAAAGCATGCATGGATCAACAACTAAAAGCTCGGCAAAATCGCTAAACACGTTAACAATCTGCAAGGAACATTTTATAGCAAAAGTAGAGCTCGGTTGACTCAAGCTAGGTTACTCCATAATTGCAAACAAAGACATGGATGGATAGAGCACCACAATATCTACAAAACATCCTTACTGATCATCCTCAAAAGAGGCACGGATCACTAGGAAACAACATGAACATATAGCATAAAAAACAATAACAGGACAAGGACTTGGTGAAATTCCAAGTCCCTGAAATCAGCATCATTGAGTAAGCTACTTTGCATGCTTGTGCTAGTCACCACAAAGATCACAAAAATACATGGAATACACCCCTGTAAAGATGGCATGGCATATTTCAAAACACATGTAGAGCTCAGGATCATAGCATGCACACATTAATCATGGCAAAAATGACAAAAGTGCATTTGCTGAAACAGATCTGACATAATCATCACATGGCCCTCTTACAACGACATTTCGGGCACCAAGATGAGCTCAAATGAAAATGATGCAATGAGATGAAATGATGTACTCGTCGAGTCGAACATTTTGATATACTACGCGCACGAATCGGAGCCACGGATGCAGAGTTATGATATGATGAAGTTAGCTAAAAGTTACTGGGGCTTGGTGGAAAAATTACCCTTCGGGTCTAGGGTTGACTTTGGCACGGAAGTCGAGGCAGGACTGGATCTCGTCGGAGAGCTTGCCGGAGAGCGGGGAGACGACCGAAGAAGAGGGATCCGGCGAGGGGGCGCCTGGATCCGGCAAGGAGGAAGACGGGGAGGCCGGATCCGGCGAGTGACGGCGAGGTTCGCGGTGGCGGGAGCATTTGGCGGCGGAGATCGGCTCGAGGCGGCGGCGTGCACGCGAAAGCCGAGGCTGGCGGGAGGCGGCGGCGCAGTCGAGGCGAGGCGGCGGCCGGCGGCGAGCGAGCGGGGCGGCGCCGGCGAGCACAGGCGGCGGGGCGCGCGGACGGGCGGCGGGCGCGGCGCTGGGCCCGTGGGGCCGGACGCGGGCCTGGCGGGCCGCGGGGCGGATGGGGGCTGAGGTGGCGGCGCACTATTGGAGGAGGGAGGCGGCGGAGGCGACGTGGCGCCTCATGATTGGTCGGGGCGACGTGGCCGGAGGCGGTGGACGCGTCCGGCGGCGGAGTGGACATGTCGGGTGGCGCGCGGAGGAGGAGGTTAGGGTTTCATCTGCGCGAAAAATTCGGGAGGCACACATATTTATAGGTAGAGGGAACTAGGAGAGTCCAAATGAGGTGCGGTTTTCGGCCACGCGATCGTGATCGAATGACCGAGATGATGGAGGGGGTTAAGGTGGGTTTTGGGCCACTTTGGAGGGGTGTTAGGCTGCAACACACACGAGGCCTTTTCGGTCCCTCGGTTAACCGTTGGAGTATCAAACGAAGTCCAAATAGCACGAAACTTGACAGGCGGTCTACCAGTAGTAAATCAAGGCCGCAAGACAACTCTCGGTCCAATCCGAAAACGTTTAACATCCGTACATGAAAAGAGGTAGAAAGGGACACCGGGTGACATAGGAGCGCCGGATTGCAAAACGGACAACGGGGAAAATGCTCGGATGCATGAGACGAACACGTATGCAAATGAAATGCACATGATGACATGATATGGAAAGCATGACACGCAAGCAATGACAAGGCAACAACAGCGAATAACTGGAAGACACCTGGCACATCGGTCACGGGGCGTTACATTCGCCCCTCCTCATTCTCTCCAATCATCTCATGCGTGGCTAACAACGGGTCTAAGACCAGTCGGTCCGGATTCATCAGCTAGGAGTTCGTCGCCTGCTCGGACGAGGAGGAGAAAACCCTCCAAGTCGCGGCACGCCGCTCCCTGGAGGATACCGGAGCGCCGTGGATCCGCCAGTCAAGCGCCTTCACCACCACTCCGGTTGGGATCTAGCGGTGGCGGTGCTTCCAGCGAAAGCTCACGCTGTATGTCCACTTTGTCACGGCAGCTGACGAGTGCGGCTAGGCGGGTCCCCGATAGAAGGTTCCAGCACCCGGGCTCAACGTATCCCCGACATTGGGTCCTTGTCCCAGCAACGTCGGCCTCGGATTCTAAGGCCAATGGCAGCAATGCTTAAGGCCCCAGATGCCCCAGATGTGAAAGGTGCAAAGATGTGTTTGTGGTCGAGGCACAATGTGCCCGTGACATGGAGAGGGTGCATCATGCCGCAAAGCCTCACATGACGCGGAAAAGAAGGCCGAGGCCCGAGGAGGATTCCCATGCCTGATCCTAGCGAAGCGGCAAGTTGGGTTTGCCCATGGCCTCGCAACCTCCCCCGAAAAGGGGATGAGATGCCTAGTGCCACTTCTAACACATCCAGCTCCGGCCTCAAGCATATCAGGATCGACTCCTATTGCGTCTTCAATCTCTACTTCCATGATAACGAGGGCAAGGGAAGCCATAGGTGACGAACTTCCCCTATCTATATAGTCTTTAATCATGAAGAAACAATAGAACATGCCATCATTTTGGTAGTCTCGTGGTATGTATGAACTCCTCTGTGCAATGTCCGGACTATGTTTTTTTCGAAAAGGGGGTATCCCCGAGCTCTGCATCAGAACGATGCATACAACCATATTATTGATAAGCAAAGGGTTCAACAAAAGTCTTCATGTCTCAAGAAAGAAAAGACGCTCATAGAAAGCATAGGCAAAATAACAGGATAGCTACAACCGGCAGGCAAAAAGATAAGATAGGAAACTAAACATCTATCATATTACATGACCGCCATCGAAGCCGGTTGAAGATATCTCGTGCTACCGTCTCCCATCGGTTAGGTCCAGTAACCAAATATCATGTGCTACCGTCTCTATCCTTTTCATAAGAAGCCTTGAGAGTTTCATGAAAAGGTAACCTAATATGTTATTGTTGCTTCTCTTCGAAATTCAGATTGCCCCGGAAGATCTGAGTAAAGCTCTCAACTAGAGAGCTTGCTCTGTTTATAGTCTCTATTTCAGTCTGTCTCAACCCCGAAAATCCGAGCTCTCCCAGACCCCAGATCTCTAAGTTGAACACGAGAACAATGAACTGCTCTTTGCATGGTTTGGAATTGAAACCGGTTGCGGAATTCCAGTACTCCAAACTAAATCCGAAGTGTACAGGTACATCGTAGAGTGAAGGTAACCGTTGGATTTTGGGGACTTATATAAGCCGCCTCTTCTTCCCAACAACACATGGCCATTTGTATATGAGCTCTAACCACTATTGTTGACTTTCAGAGCTCGAGTACTCCTCCCAAACTACCCAAGTTTTAATCTTTATGTGGGGAAAGAAAGAGGAGACCTGCTTCATCGAGTTTGTTAATCTTGGAGTTGTGGGGACTCATAGATGATTGGAGTCGCTCAGAGGCTTCGTGATGTGCAAAATCTGTGGAAAAGTTTGTGGAGGTTAGATGCCACCTCAAGACCTACCTCTTAGTAGTTGATCCAAGCTTTGGTTGGCGGGGCTCAAGGAGACGAAGGCGAGACACTCGGTGTCGTTGGGGAACTTAGTGCCCACACCACTCCGACAAAGATTAAAGTCCCCTCAAGGACTTACTTTAGGATACATCACCATGCATCTGGATATTTTGTTCCCAAGCTTTATTACTTGCTTGGTGTGTTACTAGCTTGCTTACCATGTTTTATCTTGTTACGAGTGTTGTGCTTCATGTCATATTGGTTGATTCAGTTAGTTGCATCTTAGAGAACTTAGAATTCTACGATCCTTAAACCAACTAGGAAAGTTAAAAATGTAGTCGCCTATTCACTCTCCTCTAGTCGACATCTTTCATCTGTCACTTACTTATTATTGTTCTTTACTTTATGTGGTACAATGAACGGTGTGAGTTGGTAGATTGTTTGCGAGGTGATGACGGGTTTGACAAGTGTAGTATGCCCCGCCGTCGTGAAATTCTTTTTGATGTAGGTAACTAGCTTAGACGCTATTCTGTCATCTAGAGGCTGAAAGTCGACCCTTTTGAGATGCCACACCGAGAGTGGAAGGCAAGGTATTTCATAGGAAAGGAGGTGCACATGGCCGGCAAATTTTGGAAATGTCATCCAAGTTGAAGTGGTCGCAACAGGCAAGGAAACTGAGCTCATATGGAAGTTGATAGGCAATCCTGTCACCTCCCTGAAGCAATGCAAGATATTAGTAAGGTTGATCCCGAAACCGCCACATTGTCTGTGTAAATTGAGGTACTAACAATAATGTTGTGGCCCCTGATATTGTGAAGAAGTCCGTGTCGTGTTGCAAAGTCAATGATGTGCTGCAACAACTTTGTGGTGATGACAGATAAAAGCAGCGAGAGGGGTCGGGGTCACCTTGCCAAAGGCCACGACCATGGTTTATGGGAGGGTCGAGTACTTAAGCGAAAATATTTCACTTCTGCAACGAGAACATGAAGAGAAATCAACCAAATTGAGATTTCTCGATTACATAGCGAAAACCTAATTCAGACTACGTAACCAAGAAACAAGCCCAGTGGTTTCTCGGTTTCATCTTCAGCGCAAGGGCGCTTGATTAGATTCGATTTGAAAATTTTAAAATGCGAGAGTAAGATGTCAGAAATCTTGGTATCCAAAGAAAGGTCGCTAATAAGTTACGTAGTCTCGGAATCCGTGACTAAAATCTTGGCCCAGAATGGAGGGATCCTCGCAGTTGATGATGCAGAAGCTGTTCAGTATATTTATTTTAGTCTCTCGCTCTCCTTCTGCGACAAATGTCACTGTATTCATTCAAGCAGTAGCAGGCGATGCCATTTTGCCAGACTTGAAAGAGCAAAATGTGCAGATATGGTGTCCCCGTCTTAAAGCTTATCCGCACGGAGCAGGGAGCACTCACTTTCACATGCTTGTGCAGGTTCGGACCGATCGATGGCGCTGCCTCCCAAAAAGAATTACTAGAAACTTTCCTGTAGCATCTCTTTAGAAGCAATGGCTTTGCGCTGCATTTGTGGCATCTCCTTCGGCATTGTATGACAGTATGAGAACTGGCGCACTTGGCAGACTGGCTGCAACACTGCCAACATACCTGCCCAGGCAATTGTCGTAATTTTTTCTTCCTGTTTACTGCAGATGATCAACTGTTTTTCGTGAAGTTCTTGTAAAAGAAAGAGAGACTTAATCCGATTCTTTCTTGGTCGACCAAGCTAGCACTGGATCGATAACCAAGATGTGGAATTATGTACTTGGAAGTACCTTCTGTTACAGAATGGCAACGCCAACGTTGTCAGGCGTTCATCAGCGTGCGCATTGGGGCTAGTAAACGAGCCATTCTGCCTTCTGCCATGCCACGGACAAGCAGGGGGTCCCCGGCGCAATAGACCGTCCCCGAAACGGAGGAATCTCCGCGGCAACGAGACGCTGAGACCACGTAGCCGAGGAGCCCCCTGCCGGGCAACCCGATTGTCACCGAGTGTATGTATGCGAGGCATGCCATCTCTGCCATGATCGTTACTGCGCCATCACCCTGCATGGGCTTGGGATCGCAGAACTGCCGACATGGGCCACCCGCCTTCTCGGAGCTCGTTTCCATTGTGTTGGCCTGATAAGATTGTTCGAGACCCTCCCGTACGTACGCCCCTCGGCCCTCACCCACGAGGTTGCCGTTTCGAGGATCCTGCTGCTGTGCATGGTTTCATGGCGATCGGGAGCCATTTTCACTGTGCTGATTGCAACGCCAACACTGCCGCGCACATGCATGCCCCCCTACTCCAAGAGGAGATAAATGTTGGATTAGCCAACAGGTTGCTCGTCGCTCCAGTGTTGCTGTCCCTTCCACGGCGCACCGCCCGCAGAACGCACGGCTCGTCGCCGTCGCCGCCGCCGCCATGTCGTCGTCGGCGTCTCGGCCAGCTCTCGGCCTCGACGAGCGGCTCGGCTACGTGCAGTGCAGGTTCTGCGCCACCATCTTGCTGGTACGTACCATTTGGCTCTCTCTCGTCGCGTCACAGTGTGTGCGCAGAAGCTCACTTAGACTCGCTGCCATGCGTACGTGCAGGTGAGCGTGCCGTGCAGCGGCCTTCTCAAGATGGTGGCCGTGCAGTGCGGCTGCTGCGCCGGCGTCCTCTCCGTCAGCGTGGCTTCTCCCCCTCCGCCGCCGCCGCCGCCGTCCGTCGAGCTGCCTCTTCAGGTCAGCCTTTGCTTCCGAAGTAGCTTTGCATGGGCATCATACAGGGGTAGGACATTGTCCGCATGCTTCTTTTCAGCTTCGACTGTAGTCTGTATACCAAACTGACGGGTGGAACAGGAGCTGGGCATTGATCCGCCGCCGAGAGAATGGTCGGACGACAGCAGCGCCGGCAACGACAACGACGACGACGGGGAGGGAGAGGTCGTGGAGAAGAGTGCCACTGCCGTCAACAAACGTAGACAAACTTACCCGTCTTTTCTTGTGCACCGGCAGACAGATCATGAGCTATGCTTCTTTTGCAGCGCCGGTGAGGAAGCAGCGGACGCCGTCGGCATACAACTGTTTCATCAAGTAAGAAATAAGCATGCAGCCATAACATTTGACAAGCATTTCATGTGAGAGGCCATTGGAAGCTTTTAACATATTCACCATGTTCTCAGGGAAGAGATAAAGAGGATTAAAGCCATGGAGCCTGACATCACCCACAAAGAAGCATTCAGCACGGCTGCTAAAAACGTAGGTATTCATGTCTCCACTAAAGAAACACCTTGCGATCATTGATGTCCATTTGCATTTTCATCCAAAGCTTCGTTCATGTGATCTGGAAATTATAATTGGTTGTTGTGATGCAGTGGGCTCACTTACCCAGAATTCAGCACAAGGGAGACTGATGAAACTGCTGCCGGCTTCACGTGCAAACTGCAAAAGGAGGGGGGAGCAAAATTAGTTTCCATGCAAGTGAGACAGTGAATCCTCTTTCAAGCAGAGTGATTTGCCTCTGTTAATAGCCAAGTCTGCTCTATTCTGCGAGAACATAACTATGAGTTAACCCACCTGATTAAAAGTATGGTTTGTCAACACCTTCGTTGAACGGCACAGGATGTTTTATGCAATTATAAGCTGATTTCGTGAATCCTCAGACAGTGAATTCTATTGGTACAGATAATCATAGCTTCTTTAGCAATTTTGACTAACATACATGATTCCTCTGTCGTTCCACGTCAGTACAAAAATGGAAGCATAACAGGAAATGTCGCATTTAGTTTAGATTACACAAAGACCCCAAACTTCTAGTATTTGTGATCCGAGCTTGTGGGTGAAGCATCACTCTTTTGATGCTGGCATCAGCCGGAGCCTGTCCTCAGAAGGACCTTTCGTCGGATTCTTCTCCTCCGATAGAAGGGCCTGCAGGTCACTCCCATTTGCCAAGCTGTTGAACTCCACTGATTTGGAGGGCAGAGCAGGATAACGACGCTGGCAAAGGGTCATGAGCCTCTTGATCGACTGAAGGTACTTGCGAGTGGTCTCGTCGTTCATGATATGAGCCACACTGTTCGTGTAAATCTTCTCTCGGGCAGAACGCTCGTGGATACCAACCATAGTGACTCCAATAGGCCATGGCGCGTTGCCAATGGCCAGCTTGATGTATTGGTCCATTGCTTGCAAATAATCACGCTTCATGCAGCAGTCCACAATAAAGAGCAATGCTTTACGGATGTCATCGGGAAGAACCTAAACACAGAAGCAATAATTGGCGTCAGAAATGCCAAGCAGTTTCAGTCAGGAGAGGGTCAACATAACGTAGGCATGGAAGGTACAACATAAAGTTCATAAACACTCTTCACAATTCAGATGTGAGCATCACAATTCAGCACGAGCAGGTTCTTTAATGAGAAAGTGAATCCATGTATAAGAAAAGAGTTTAAGAGGAAGCTGAATCCATAAAAAGGACCATCAAAAGTCGCTTCCTCAAAAAGGTCCTTAACTGCTAGCAGAATATGCGCAAAGTTCAACTGAGCCCTTCTTTTTTTAGATTCAGAACTATATCGGGGCCAGGTGGCTAGCTACATCACAATGAATCAGAAACCACACTGTATGCCAGAACATGCACAACACAGATGAAGAATGAGAACAAAGAAGCAAAAATTTAAAGGGGTTTGAAAAAAAAAAGGTTAACCGTTGGCTTTTGAGTCGGGCCTTGAAATTTCGTTTGATAATAAACAATTAAGCCCCAGGCTGCGTCTTCACCAAAATTGTTTTCATCATTTTACAAGAGCACCCTCCCTATAATAGGGATGAATTGATTATGTGTGTGTTTCCTGATACAGCCGTACAGCTACTCTTTACACGCATAAGAGCTATATTAAACTTGAAACTAACACCAACAAAAGAATACCAAGCATACAGTCATGACTTGTTACACTACTCAGAGTACATGGTTTTTAATTTGCATATCCAGCATACAATGAATCAACTAGTTAATAAGAAGTATACTGTAAAAATGAGAGGATTTTCATAGCTAGATATATTATGATTTATAGTGCAGAAGTAACAACAAAACAGTGTGATCCTTGGCAGAGTGAAACAGATATAAAGGAGCAGATGCAAAAATGTTGTGCAAAACTGCAAAATCAATGCAAGTTTAGCATCACACTAACTAGGAAGTAGCATGTCTACCATGTGTCATGGATATATAAGAGATATTTCATAGTGAAGTTATATCATTACAGCTTTATAAGCTGGCCTAAGGTACAGAATATATAGTGATCCTCTGGCACTACCAGCATTGAGAAGTTCATAAGCTTCATTGAATCTCTAGCAAATGTGATTCACATAATCACAAGATCTTAGTGAGATAGACTGAAGTCATATGGTCATAAGAAACTATGTAAATACAGCCAGGTTACTATGGTCATAAGAAACATTAGATGACCATTTATAACTATCTGCTATCATTACATTCAACTGATGACCAGATGTAGGCCCCTTTTCCTTAATAAATTTATTTATGTGATGATGTTGCTCCGGTTACCCCTATTTTAGTCTCGGTATACATGCATAATTTATATGTAAAATATGCATGACAATGACCATCTCTTTGATCAGTTTTCCATTCCAAAATACTCTAAGACTTCTTCAGGCTGCAATGCAAGAACCAAGAAGGATTTGAGCAGAAGGTTGAAATTGTATTAGATGTCAAGTTTTGTCATCTCCTATTTCTAATACAACTCTTAAGTTCTACACAATAGCACTCGTCACTTTACCCGTGATTCTGAATTTTGCAGGTACATCATGTCATCGCAAGCATAATTTCAAATCCCAATTCACCCCACTCTTGCACAATTACTTTAATTCGTAACTGAATGAAAATAACATCACACAATTTAAGAAACCAGCTGACAGAACACCAAAATATGCTCACCTTCTTCCTGCAGAACTCAAACAGGGGACTGAGATACCGCGCACACTGCTTGAACGTTGCAAACATTGACTTTCCCTTTGCCGAACGCTTCTCCAGCTCTGTCATATCATCCAGCTCCTGGTTCCACTCATTGAGCAACCTCTTGAAGAAGACTAAGATCTTGTCTTCGTCACAAAGCTCCTCAAACTTGGTCTTCATTCGCTTTGAGTCCTTGTCTGCATCAGCATCATCCCCACTCCTCCGGGCATCCCCGTCCCCTTCATCCACATCGTCTCCCAGGGCGCCGCCCTCACCTCCATCACCAGCACCTACACGCTTGCCTTTGCCCTTGCCATAGGCGTCTCGACCAGCCTTCTGCCGCATGCGGAGCTCAATCATGTCACGGAGGAAATCGTTGGTCTGCCCCTCTGTCATCTCAAGGTCGTCAATGTCGTCAATCGCTCCGGACTTGAGCACGAGCTTGAGGCGATCAAGGCGGTCGGCGTCGTCCTCCCCAAATAACGTGACCGGCTCGCGGAGCACCCGGAGGCGCCGCATGACCTCGTTCCGCGGGAGGACGAGCTCATCAATGCGGCGCTCCTCGGAGTGGAGCGTATCCTCCGGCGGGGCCTTCTTCCCCGCGAGGGCGGGTGGAACAGAGGCCGCGGCGGCGGAGGAGCTAGGGTTAGGGTTCCCGCCCCCGGCCTGGGCGGGGTCGGCGTTGGAGTTGGTAGGGTCGGAGGCGGCGGAGGAGTTGGGGGTGGGCACAGAAGGAACCTTGGCGGGGATCTGGCGGCGCTTCTGGAGCTGCTTGTCCTCCAGCTCCGACCGCCGGACAAAGTTCTTACCGCCGAAGTCGGCCGTCGCCGCCTTCCGCTTCTTCTCCAGCTCCTTCCTCAGGAGATCCATCTCGACGGCGATGCAGCGCAAGGCTCCTCGCCGCTTCCCGGAGACGGAGATGGAGATAGAGGGGGGCAGGCGGCGCCGGTGTGGCTTTCTGACACGGCGGCTACGACTCCTCTCAGCCTCCGGTACGCACCGGAGATATTCTGTTTTTTTTTTTTAGAAATCGGAGAGATTCTGTCGAGTTTTTGGTCCTTTGAACAACAAAGGTGGCCAAATGGGCCCATCCTGGCGTGCTGACCCGATAGCCCGCGTGCCCGACGGCGTGGTGAGTCTAGCTTGGCACGTCGATAATTCGGTCGTACCGGCATGTGGCCCGCTTAAGGCCGTGTTGGGCTGCGAAGCTGGGTACGAGTGCTGGCACGGCACGACCCGTTTCGTTTCTTTTTAATATTTATACAACCCAATAGACTGAATATATTAAAAAAACTTAATAAGCTGAATTCTACGCGGGCCACCGGGCTAAACGTACCTCCATGCTGGCCCTTTTACTAAGTGGCCGTGCCTGGGCTAGGCACATGTGTCGGCCCATATAGTTGGTGTGCCTGGGAGGGTCGTGTCGTTCCTGACCCATTTAGCCCAGGTTGGGCCAGGTCAGCCCACCTGAACAGGTCTGCTTTAAAAAAAATCATAATTCGTGCACATGCAACATATGTGTAGTCTTTTTTTTGCGAGGAACCATAGGGTATTTTATTCCAGAGTGATAGAGTTACAATCTTCAGCAACTAGCTTGCTAATACATGGGGGAGGTTGACCCAACCAAAAGGCTGTGCTATCCTCACATCTATCAAAATTAGCTAAACAATGTGCAACCCTATTCTGATCATAAAGAATTTTAACAGGAATAACTACCCTATCATTCAAGAACCTTTTGATCTCCGCCACCAAGTGTCCATATGCCGACCTATCCAATGAATCATCCCCAAGCATCTTGAGAGCCACCGCACAATCAGACTGAAAAACAATAGTGGCCTGAGAATGCTCTATCGCCAGCTTCAACCCTTCCATCATAGCTTGCAGTTCTGCCTCGAGAGCTTCATTGCAGTGAAATAGTTTGCGGTAGGATGCGAAGATAACAGTCCCGGTCATGTCACGAAGAATCATTCCCGAGCCCGCTGACCCGTCCGTAGGGTCAAAAGAGCCATCCACTGATAACGCCACCTGGTGCACCTGTGGAGGAGGCCAAGGTTTGCGAGGTGCATATATTCCAGATGGGGGTCTATGTGTAGGTTCATAAACCACCGGAGCTTTCCCTTTCATAATTTCCTCAACACTGAGCGAGATTTGTTGGAAGGTGTTATAGTAACTTGCCAAGAACAAGCAGGAAACCTCGAGTGGAGGGATAGATTTACCATGAGTGAATTCGTTCCGCAGATGCCATATACGCCATAGTACCATAATGATTCTGCTCCTGATCTGCTCGTTTGATTTCGGTAGGAGGTGGAGCAGCCACTCTGAGCCCGTACACTGGATATCTGTTCTGGGGGGAAGTGGCCAGACTAGCCGCATAGAATCCTAGAGCATAGCAGCATTAGGGCATACAAGTAACGCATGAAATGAGGACTCCTCCTCCCTTTGACAGAGGTTGCAGCAGGCGGATGTACCAATATGTCGACGAAACTTCTCAACATTTGTTGGAAGTGATCCCGAAATGACTTGCCAAGCAAAGTGTCTCATCTTGGGGGGGGGGCATCCGCAGACTAGACAAGCTTCCACAACGGTCGGTCACCATTAGGGTTAGAGCTCGACGCACCCGGACTGAGATAATCTCTTATTGAAGACATTGCAAAGTGGTAGGCACTCTTGACAGTAAACTGCCCCGATCTGTCCCAAGGCCACGATACAAAGTCCTCCTGCTGGCGCGGGGAAGTGCGGATCTTCAGTATTGCATCTACATCAGCCTGGTAGAAGAACTGTTGTAGCAAGTTTAACTTCCAGTTGCCGCGATCATCAAGAAAATCCTGGACTCTATTGAGGCGGCAGTTGCCTCTTGGCAAGATAGGAGTAAATGGGGGACCCCTAGGGATCCACGGGTCCCTCCACGTTCCGATGCTAGCCCCATTGCCCACTCGCCAGAGTATTCCTTTCTTCACCAATTCTAGTCCATGCTCAATGCCCTTCCACACCGCCGAGGAGTTCGACGGAAAAACTGTATCCACCAAGTTCCCGTTAGGGTAATACTTGGCTCAGAGCAGTCGGGCACATAACGATTCTGGATTAGTGAGAAGCCTCCAGGCTTGTTTAGCCAGAAGAGCCTGATTGTAAGCGCGCATATTCCTAAAACCAATGCCTCCTTGAGATTTAGGGAGAGTCAAACGCTCCCAAGCAACCCATGCCATCTTTTTCTTTCTGTTTTCCACCCCCACCAGTATTGCCTCATCATCTTTGTTAACTCATCACAAACCGACATGGGAAGTTTGAATATACCCATAACATAAACTGGGATGGCTTGGGCCACCGCTTTTATAAGCACCTCCTTACTTGCAAAAGACGAGTATCGTTCACTCCAATTCATCAAGCACTTACTCAATCTAGACTGCAGAGATTCAAAACATCCCTTATGCATGTGCCCCTTTGGAACCGGGAGGCCCAAATACTTTGGTTCAAACTCCTGTTGAGTAACATTCAGAATTTGTTTCACTTCCACCACAACTTGATTTGGACAATTGTCAGCAAACAGGATGGAGCACTTTGAGGGGTTGATAATTTGACCCGTAGCTAAAGCATAAGTACTCAAAACATCCTTGACAATCATCGCCGAATCCGTAGTAGCACGGAAGAACAGAAGGGAATCATCTGCAAACAATAAGTGTGATATAGCAGGGGCTCTCCTACTAATTTTGATAGCCTCAAGTCCTCTATGTTGGACTGCCTCATGTAATAAGGAAGACAAGGAGTCAGCCACAAAAAGGAACAGGAAGGGTGATATGGGGTCACCTTGACGTAAACCACACGAAGGAGAGAACTGCTCCAGTAGCCGGCCATTAAACTTGACAGAATACTTGACCGATCTGACACACTCCATTACTAGATCAACCCACCGTGGGGCGAAGCCCCACTTCAAAAGAGCACGCTCCAGGTAGTCGCAATCAACACGGTCATAAGCCTTCGACAGGTCCATCTTATATGCACAAAAATCATTATTTCCTGAAGAAGTTTGGATATGGTGGATACACTCAAAAGCAATCATCGAATTATCTGAGATTAAG
Source organism: Triticum dicoccoides (assembly GCF_002162155.2). NCBI lineage: Eukaryota > Viridiplantae > Streptophyta > Magnoliopsida > Poales > Poaceae > Triticum > Triticum dicoccoides. The sequence continues at coordinate 174,720,416 of NC_041382.1, read as the reverse complement.
CGTCCCGGGATGAGCGCGCTTTGATTTTCTGAAATGAGATCCACAAGGCACGGTCTGAGCCTATTCACCATACATTTTGAGACTATCTTGTAAATCACATTGCACAGAGAAATAGGACGGAAATCCTTCAACGTCACCGGGTGTTGAACTTTGGGGATCAGTACAATACACGTATCATTGACCCCTTCTGGCATATGGCTTGTGACAAAAAACAGTCGAACCGCGGCTATGATTTCCTCTTTCAAGCAACCCCAGTTCCTCTGATAAAACCGGGACGGGAACCCATCCGGACCCGGCGCCTTTAAGGGTCCGATTTGGAACAAAGCATCAGATATTTCATCATCAGAAAAAGGCGCGAGGAGACGTTCATTCATCTTAGTCATAGGAATGAATTTCCTCATTTATATTGTTGTTGTGATGTCTGGTTGCTTGATTGTGGGTTCTTATGAATAAACTATTTTGTTGTTTATGGGTAATTGATAGGCTTCATTGTTGTTAATCTTTTCCTCCTAATAAGCTTTCCTTATATATATATACATACATATACATATATACTAATAAAGCGCCTATTAGTGCTTCTGGTGGTACATCGTCGCTGTTTTTACGATAAAGTCCTTGTGATTTAGAGTAATAAACCCGCAGTCCATATAATAAAGTCAATCGAACCGGTATGACGAGAAAGAAAAAAAAAGCAGCCTCCCGATCTAGCTCGTACGCCGCCGCCTCGTGCTCTGCTCCTCCCCGAGGCCCCTCGCTCGATCTGGACCAGCAGGTCCCGAGCGCCTCGGCCTGCTCCTCACGCCGGCGTCCCGCGCCACTGCCGCCGACCTCCAGCCGTTGTCCATTACCCTCTCCCCCACACTCTATCTCTCTTCTTCTCCCTTTCTTTTCTCTCTCTCAAATCTTGTCTCTGTCAGGAACGACAGCGCCATGGATCCCGATGTGAAGCTTCACTGCAGCCTGATCTGACCTGGGAGGGGGTCGCGTTGCGCTCGGGTGCCGCATCAGGTGGCGGTGGCGAGGTGGGAGGGGAGCACGGAGATGGGCGCGCGGAGACGGAGGAGGAGAAAAATGGAGAGGCGGGGAGGCTACGCTCGGGGTCCGCATCAGGCGGCGACAGCGAAGCGGGAGGTGCGCACGGAGACGAAGGACCCGAGAATGGAGGCGTCCGGGAGCGAGGACTTCGCCGGCGTCAAAGCCACTGCCAGGCGGGACGCGCAGGCGCGCGAGGGGTGCATGGCTCCTCTCCTGGTGCGGCACACGAGGGAATGAGGTGGGGATCGAGCTGCCGGCACACCACCCGCCGTTCACCCTTGCTCCACACTTCGTCGGAACTCCATCTGTTGGTTCTGCACTTAGGTATTCACTGAAGCAAACTTTGTAATTTCCTGATATATCTTAATGATTGTTGAAGCCAAACTCGCATCTCATCTGCTTTTTAATAGTTTTGCATAATTTACTTTCTTGAACTGATGGTCTGAACTCTGAAGTGGTGTCTTATACATGGTTAGATAATGTAGTGGGGAATTTTTCTGATGTACAACCTATATATCAGAAATGGTTGAGCTTGGAATGATCTGTCCCGGTTATTAGTGTTTGTGTTCCTGTAGATCAAATATCTATTTGTAATTTTGGATTAGTATATTTGCTTTGAGAGTCATAATTGCATTTACTGTTTTCTTTTTGGCGCAAAAAGAAGTAGTTAGTGTTAAACATATGTTAGACAGAGCTACTTACCAATGGCAATTTGTCTGGAGATCTGATGTTTTTTGTACATTGTTGTGGCTGAAAACCTGAAACGATTTGTGTAACTGATAGTCTGTTGCTTTACTTCTACACTGCTTAATTAACCTGCGATTAATTTTGATATTTGATTTTTGGCAAGAATCATCGGACTATAGATTATTGATCATGCATGAAACGTTTTAAAGGAAGCGAATCTACATTTGCATGCTCGGTTTGAAGACTTGCCAGCTGGGTGAAGAAGCTTTCTGACAAACATCCAAATCACTCTAATAGGCCCAAGTTGAGCATATGTTAGATGGTCTGGATGACATGGATGGTGTCGAGGATGTCCCTTTTGATGAGCTCATAGGCATGCAAGGCTTAGTATTTCACTTGGTTGAGAATGCAATTACAGTAAGGATCTCTTCTTTGTCTTATTTTAGTTAGACAAATGTGTTTCCTTCATGTTTACATGTATCTGATTTTGTTTCATTTTATTTTCTTAAGATATGTATTACATACAAGTCTGATGGATTCAAGAGAATGAAGAGTAAATAATACTATACTATAAATACGTCAACTACAGATAACCCTCCCAACTACAATGTTGCACCTGACAACCTCCTACTCAACGAGGCCAAGCTATCTGCAGGGGACCATGCCCCTGGACGTTCCTAAGAGGTATGGACCTAAGGATGGTCTTGCTTGCACTATATTGTAGCAATATAATCCATAATGTGTGCAGTTTGCTTTCTCCCTTTCTCCCATGGACTCTGAATATGATATCCACCGTCCTTTGTAGGTTCATTAGTTTACTTTTTGTTGACGCAAAAATTAATATGTAGTTGTAACCGCAGGTGTGCTGCTGGATGACCTTCTTGCTGCTGAAACAACAAATGCTTGTAACTGCAGCTCCTGCTAACATGCAAGCTGGATGAGCACCGGGCATATTTGCTACGATGATGAACAAACATGCAAATGACTACAGAAACAACAGCTGATGGAGCTGTGGTTCTTGGAAACCCAGTTGCTCCTCCTGTTAATGGGGATGTGTATGCGGATATCAGCCCTGAGAATGTTGTGGTCCAGTGACACCGAGGTTTGCATTATTTCTGTCCTAGACTTGTGCAGACCATCTTTCTATGGATGGTCTTCTGTTCATATTAAATGTGAGCTACCGCGTACTGAGATGTGTTTCGAACTTATTTTGTGTGTGTGCAGAAGATAGTGCAAATGTGCTAATTATTTGGTTGAAGCATCTGCTGCAGAGGTTGAGGTAATTAGTGCTACTTTAGCTGCTATAAAGGCCAGACAAGTTGGAGATGAGATGAGCATTTTATCATATTGCTTTGCCTGTAATAACCAAAATTGATTGATTTAGTTTCACACAACATAGATAATTATATCGTCAGGTTCAATTTTACTTATGAAAGTTGAACATTTCTTATCTTGTTAGATTTCCTCTTTGTAAGTTCTAGGACTTTAGTTAATTGAATATCTTAAGGCATGCATGCCAGAACTTTCCAGATGGTAACACTTGATGCAATTCTGTTCCTACTATTCTTACCTGATACTACCTAGACGACCTTCAAGCATCAATAACTTAATCCTTTTAGGTTTTCTACTTCTTTCTCCAGTACAGACATAATATTGTTTGGTGCTTCCCAATATTTGGACGTGAAAGTAGAGAAGCTTTACATTTCAAGAAATGTTAGATTATCAATAAGAAAATATGGTCCAAGCCGGACTACTACTTCTAAATGTTTTGTTTTTCACCGAAGGGGATATTTTACTTCTCCTAATCATGGTCGCCGTGTAACCCGATGATAGTAGGATGGTAAATAACTACATCCTTTTTCGGCATGGCAAAAAAAAATACATCCTACCCATTTGATGATTTGCAACTGCAGCTGAACAATAATGAAAGAAAAAAGAGTACATGCTTTACATAATGTACCTACAACAACAATAGGTTGCCCCACCAAACATCACCAGAGGACTGAGAAGGAAAACGACGCTTCCTCAGTCAGGTTCTATTGGCCGTTGTAGCATTAGCATGATGAAGATTCTGGAACAGTGCATGACATGTCCAAGCCCAAGGTCTTCCCTTAGTGTGAAGCACCTGAGCTGGCGTCGAGCAATATCCCTTGAATATTATTTCATTGTGTTCTTTCTAGGTGTGCAACCATATCAGCTGCACCAAGGAGCTCCATGCACGGGGCACGGCGGTACTACTTCCCACAAAACCTATTATAAACAGTGTGCTAGCTACCAGGAATGTGCAGATTCATGGAAGAGCTTTGTGCAAAAAATTAGGAGAAAGAGAAACATAAGAGACATTTCAGCAAGTTTACTTATGGAGGCAAAAAATAATTCTACTTATCACTGTAATACGAGTTGTAATAAACGAGAAAAGACGTGTGATATTATCTTTTTTCTCCCATTGCAACGCACGGGCATTTGTGCTAGTCTCTACCTACTAATAAACCACGCATCGCTTCTGGTCGTACGTCGCTGGTGTTTTTGCGAAAAAACCCCGCCGTTTCTTTGAAATCAACCTGCGGTCCTTGTTTAAGTGGTACTCAGGAAAAACGATTCATTTTTGCGTAAAAGCCCCTGTCATTTGGACTATTGAACGCGCGGTCCAAGCAGTTCTGTAGAGAAAAAAGGAAACACAACCACACACAGAGCACACGGGCTCGCCTCCTCTCCCTCTCGCCTATGAAGTCATCGCCGCCGCCGCCGCCCATGCCGGCTGCTTCCGGCGCCTCCGGCGCAGCGCGGCACGCCCCAAGCTGCCGACGGTTCGCGCCTCCCTCCCCTCCACCCAGACTCTCTGCTCCCGGCCTCTACAGCCCGCTCGCAACCACACACCCATGGCTAGGGTTTCGGGCATGACTTCGCCGGCGTGTCTCCGGTGGTCCCAGGTTCGTCCTTCCTTCCTTCTTGGCCGAGATCCGCTGCCCATACACCTCACCTTCTCTTCATATTCTCTGCTGGAGATGCAGTTGGGGCACGCCATGGGAGTTCCCCATCCATCACGGTCGCCGTTGTCAAGGGATTCTTCAAGGAGATGTCAAGGACGCCATGGACATGCAGCTCCTCAAGGTTTTATCCCTCCTTTCCTCTGACATCAAGTTGTAATAGTACATTAATCCAAGCAACTGTTTTCAGATCAATTATGGAATCAATCTCATGATGGTTGATGCTTGATGCAGCGGAGGATTGGGCCTCGCATTATTTTTTCCAGAATTGGGTGTGGGTACTCTCTAAACTGGATTGAGTGAGCTAAATCTGTGCATCAAAATTGTAGTCTGTAGCTTTATGTGTTACGTCTTAAGATTGAACTTGAAGATTGCTTTTGGGAGTAGTTTTAGTTGGTAGATGTTTCAGGCTCCAAATACGCACACATTATGTGCTTAATGTGTGGCATAAACATGATCAGTTTTATGCTTAGAAACCAAACCACTGTCCACCCATTTTATTTCTTCATGCGTATTTTGTGTTGAAATCAGATCACCGTTCACCTGTTCTCGTACTGTTGTCTTTAACTTATTTTGCCGATTCTCAATAAAATGCTCAGTTCAGGATGTGATTTTCAGTTTTAGGCATTTGATACTTTTGGCACTGAGCAAAAAAAATTCCTCTGAGCGTGTACCTTCAAATGCAAAGTTCTGACTATGATTTCGCATGCGATCACACCGCCGTCGGTCGCTCTGCCTACCGAGTGCCACCCCGCCGCCTCCCCCACTCCCCCCACCTGGGACCTCACCGCCCGCTCTATCTAATATATTTTCCAGTTTTCTTATAGTCGCCAATACAAATGTCCGCTTGAGTGTCAAAAGGCAGCAGGGATAATGAAAAAAGTGTATGGGTTCGTTGCTACATTGTAGTAGTTATGTACATCTCAAATTTTCAGCCCAGGATTTTTATTTTGACTGATGTGAGTATTTCTTAGTCAGTCTTCATCTTCCAGCTTTGACTGAAAATAACTCTCCTGAAAACTGTTGGCAATACTCACAATGTGATCTACAAAGAAACATTTGATGATCTTGCTTGATAACTTACCGGCGGGCAGAAAATATATCATGTTAGTACCATTCGTAAGCAAACATGTACCTTATTTCTGCTTAGATGTTCTCTGTTTCTTATTTCATAAGTGTTTTGCATTCCCTATAGAAGCTGACCGGCCAAATTTATGTTTACTACACTAGCATAGTCTCTCAAGTACTGCACTCCAGCAGGCCACCCAACCCATATTTAAAATCGGGTACTTTTAGTTCTGACTGCAGTCATATAGATATTCATGTATAAAATTGTTTGCCTTTTGTTCTGGTTAAATCCAGTGATGGCGCTCTAGGTGATCATGCTTCTTAGCCGCTATTAGCGGGCGAAGGCGCAGCGTGTACAAGTATATCTTTCCACATAGAAAATAATTCATCTACACAAGCCTTCAGAACAGGGTAGATTTCCTAGAAGGCGACACCAAATAGATCAATTTTGTACCCAGGTTTCCTTTCAAGCTTAGAATTATCAAATTCTACTACAGTTTATATTTGATGCATGAAATTGACCTCTTAGCAATCACCGGTTCAACAATCTTTGTATTATATGCAACCATCAGGCTTATGCATATAATCGTTCAGGTCCTGATTTTTTAAATTAAATATTCTTAATGTTGAGCATTTTTTTTTTACAGATTCAGTTCATTATTCAGGATCACAAGAGTCCAATTCTTATGTGGTTCAGGAAGCACCAATGATAATATGAGTTAGACGGCTATACAACTCGACTTATCTACTGAAACAAGATGCTTAGCGGATCAACAAGATGCTTACAGATATAGAATAGCAGGAGGGTGAGGTGTGCGTATAACATGGCAAATGATAGACCCGGTGAAGAAGGAATGACAGTTGTGCAGAGGGTTAAGGGGTGTGGTTACAACGTGGCAATAAGAGAAAGACCCGGTAAAGAAGGATTGAACGTTGTGTGGGCTTTCCATGTATGAATACTACTGGCAGTGTTACAGTGTGCTGATATGTGCTTTGTAAACAGCAGGCCAAGTGGTCCATTAGAAAAGGGCTGGATAGATTATCAAACAATGAGGGAAGCAAGGAAGAGTTCGGGACGACGGCGTAATGATTAGCCGTCTTCAAGTAGAAGATCCGGACAACCATAAGGGCGTGTGATTTTTTTTTCGATGCAATGCATGGGCGCCACGACCGACCTCAACCTTCGGATTTTACAGTACTGTAGTATTCATAGAAGTCTACTTTTTTGTTTGTATTCGTAGTAAATTATAGTTAATTGATGACTAACCTGATGAAGGATTTACTGTCTTATAGCTTCTATAATTTACCGCACTATAATTTTTTTGATTGTTTGAATTTAGAGCGACCTTATGTTTGAATTTACACTACCCTGTAACTTCTGTAATTTATAGTAGTAGCCTAAAGGTTGTGATTTTTGTATTTTACAGTGATAGATTTTACACTATACAGTTACCTGAATTTATAGTGCTACACTTTTTACTGGAAGAACTATTTGAAGGATATTGTGAGAGTACTGACCTACAATTTGTCTTCTTGGTGTGACTGTAGTTTCCTGATTGTGTAGCTATTCTGTCCCCTTCTTCCTCCATCCTCTTTCTCGTTCTTATCTGATCATAAAGCACACATTGTTACTGGTTGTTTCTCCTTATTTTTACTGAAGTTCCAGTATCTTTGTTGTGATCTGGTTGTTACTGACTGGAATTTTAGTAAAATGATGTTGGGGAATGTTGCAGAAAACAAAAATTTTCCTACTCGTTTCACCAAGATCATCTAGGAGTTCATCTAACAACGAGTGATTAGTTGCATCTACATACCTTTGTAGATCGCGCACGGAAGCGTTCAAAAGAACGGTGATGATGTAGTCGTACTCGACGTGATCCAAATCACCGATGACCAGCGCCGAACGGACGGCACCTCCGCGTTCAACACACGTACGGGACGGGAGACGTCTCCTCCTTCTTGATCCAGCAAGGGGGGAGGAGAGGTTGATGAAGATCCAGCAGCACGACGGCGTGGTGGTGGATGCAGGGCGTCACAGCAGCAGGGCTTCGCCGAGACTACGAAGGAGAGACGTAACGGGGGGAGGTGGAGGCGCCAGGGGCTGGTGTATTAGGTCCCTCCTCTCCCCCACTATATATAGGGGTGCCAAAGGGGGGTTGGTGCGCAGCCTAGGAGATCCAATCTCCTATGGCCGGCGGCCAAGGGGAGGTTTCCCTCCCCCCCAAGGCACCTAGGGGTGCCTTCCACCACTAGGACTCCTCCTAGGGGGAAACCCTAGGCGCATGGGCCTATAGGGGCTGGTGCCCTTGGCCCATCTAGGCCAAGGCGCACCCCCTACAGCCCATGTGGCCCCCCCGGGACAGGTGGCTCCACCCGGTGGACCCCCGGGACCCTTCCGGTGTGGTCCCGGTACAATACCGATAACCCCGAAACTTGTCCCGATGCCCGAAACAGCACTTCCTATATATAATTCTTTACCTCCGGACCATTCCGGAACTCCTCGTGACATCCGGGATCTCATCCGGGACTCCGAACAACATTCGGGTTTCTGCATATACATATCTTCATAACCCTAGCGTCACCGAACCTTAAGTGTGTAGACCCTACGGGTTCGGGAGACAAGCAGACATGACCGAGACGACTCTCCGGTCAATAACCAACAGCGGGATCTGGATACCCATGTTGGCTCCCACATGCTCCACGATGATCTCATCGGATGAACCACGATGTCGAGGATTTAATCAATCCCGTACGCTATTCCCTTTGTCTATCGATATGTTACTTGCCCGAGATTCGATCGTCGGTATCCCAATACCTCATTCAATCTCGTTACCGGCAAGTCACTTTACTCGTACCGTAATGCATGATCCCGTGACCAGACACTTGGTCACTCTGAGCTCATTATGATGATGCATTACCGAGTGGGCCCAGTGATATCTCTCCGTCATACGGAGTGACAAATCCCAGTCTTGATCCATGTCACCCAACAGACACTTTCGGAGATACCCGTAGTCTACCTTTATAGTCACCCAGTTACGTTGTGACGTTTGGCATACCCAAAGTACTCCTACGGTATCCGGGAGTTACACGATCTCATGGTCTAAGGAAAAGATACTTTGACATTGGAAAACTCTAGCAAACGAACTATACGATCTTGTGCTATGTTTAGGATTGGGTCTTGTCCATCACATCATTCTCCCAATGATGTGATCTCGTTATCAATGACATCCAGTGTCCATATTCAGGAAACCATGACTATCTGTTGATCAACGAGCTAGTCAACTAGAGGCTCACTAGGGACATGTTGGTGTCTGTTATTCACACATGTATTACGATTTCCGGATAACACAATTATAGCATGAATAAAGATGATTATCATGAACAAGGAAATATAATAATAATGCTTTTATTATTGCCTCTAGGGCATATTTCCAACAGTCTCCCACTTGCACTAGAGTCAATAATCTAGTTACATTGTGATGAATCGAACACCCATGGAATTCTGGTGTTGATCATGTTTTGCTCTAGGGAGAGGTTTAGTCAATGGATCTGCTATATTCAGGTCCGTATGTACTTTACAAATCTCTATGTCTCCATCTTGAACATTTTCACGAATGGAGTTGAAGCGACGCTTGATGTGCCTTGTCTTCTTGTGAAACCTGGGCTCCTTGGCAAGTGCAATAGCTCCAGTGTTGTCACAGAAGAGCTTGATCGGCCCCGACGCATTGGGTATGACTCCTAGGTCGGTGATGAACTCCTTCACCCATATTGCTTCATGTGCTGCCTCCGAGGCTGCCATGTACTTCGCTTCACATGTAGATCCCGCCACGACGCTTTGCTTGCAACTGCACCAGCTTACTGCCCCACCATTCAAAATATACACGTATCCGGTTTGTGACTTAGAGTCATCCAGATCTGTGTCGAAGCTAGCGTCGACGTAACCCTTTACGACGAGCTCTTCGTCACCTCCATAAATGAGAAACATTTCCTTAGTCCTTTTCAGGTACTTCAGGATATTCTTGACCGCTGTCCAGTGTTCCTTGCCAGGATTACTTTGGTACCTTCCTACCAAACTTACGGCAAGGTTAACATCAGGTCTGGTACACAACATGGCATACATAATAGAACCTATGGCTGAGGCATAGGGGATGACGCTCATCTCTTCTATATCTTCTGCCGTGGTCGGACATTGAGCTGAGCTCAATTTCATACCTTGCAACACAGGCAAGAACCCCTTCTTGGATTGATTCATATTGAACTTCTTCAATATCTTATCAAGGTATGTGCTTTGTGAAAGACCTATGAGGCGTCTCGATCTATCTCTATAGATTTTGATGCCTAATATATAAGCAGCTTCTCCAAGGTCCTTCATTGAAAAACTTTTATTCAAGTAGGCCTTGATGCTGTCCAAGAGTTCTATATCATTTCCCATCAACAGTATGTCATCTACATATAATATGAGAAATGCTACAGAGCTCCCACTCACTTTCTTGTAAACGCAGGCTTCTCCATAAGTCTGTGTAAACCCAAACGCTTTGATCATCTCATCAAAGCGAATGTTCCAACTCTGAGATGCTTGCACCAGCCCATAAATCGAGCGTTGGAGCTTGCACACTTTGTCAGCATTCTTAGGATCGACAAAACCTTCCGGCTGCATCATATACAATTCTTCCTTAAGGAAACCATTAAGGAATGCCGTTTTGACGTCCATTTGCCATATTTCGTAATCATAGAATGCGGCAATTGCTAACATGATTCGGACGGACTTCAGCTTCGCTACCGGTGAGAAAGTCTCATCGTAGTCAACCCCTTGAACTTGTCGATAACCCTTAGCGACAAGCCGAGCTTTATAGATGGTCACATTACCATCCGCGTCTGTCTTCCTCTTAAAGATCCATTTATTTTCTATGGCTCGCCGCTCAACGGGCAAGTCAGTCAAATTCCATACTTTGTTTTCATACATGGATCCTATCTCGGATTTCATGGCTTCTAGCCATTTGTCGGAATCCGGGCCCGCCATCGCTTCTTCATAGTTCGAAGGTTCACCATTGTCTAACAGCATGATTTCCAAGACAGGGTTGCCGTACCACTCTGGTGCGGAACGTGTCCTTGTGGACCTTCGAATTTCAGTAGGGGCTTGATCAGAAGTATCTTGATCATTAACTTCCTCTCTAGTCGGTGTAGGCACCTCAGGAACATTTTCTTGAGTTGCGCCATTTTCCGGTTCAAGAGGTAATACTTCATCAATCTCTACTTTCCTCCCACTTACTTCTTTCGAGAGAAACTCTTTCTCCAGAAAGGACCCATTCTTGGCAACAAAGATCTTGCCTTCGGATCTGAGGTAGAAGGTGTACCCAATAGTTTCTTTTGAGTATCCTATGAGGACGCATTTTTTCGACTTGGGTTTGAGCTTTTCAGGTTGAAGTTTCTTGACATAAGCATCGCATCCCCAAACTTTTAGAAACGACAGCTTAGGTTTCTTTCCAAACCATAATTCATACGGTGTCGTCTCAACGGATTTCGACGGAGCCCTATTTAAAGTGAATGCGGCAGTCTCTAAAGCATAGCCCCAAAAAGAAAGCGGTAAATCGGTAAGAGACATCATAGATCGCACCATATCTAACAAAGTGCGATTACGACGTTCGGACACACCATTTCGCTGAGGTGTTCCAGGCGGCGTGAGTTGTGAAACTATTCCACATTTTCTTAAGTGTGTCCCAAACTCGTGACTCAAGTATTCTCCTCCACGATCTGATCGTAGAAACTTGATTTTCCTGTCACATTGATTTTCAACCTCACTCTGAAATTCCTTGAACTTTTCAAAGGTTTCAGACTTGTGTTTCATTAAGTAGATATACCCATACCTACTTAAATCATCAGTGAGAGTGAGAACATAACGATAGCCACCGCGAGCCTCAACACTCATCGGATCGCACACATCAGTATGTATGATTTCCAATAAGTCGGTTGCTCGCTCCATTGTTCCTGAGAACGGAGTCTTGGTCATTTTACCCATAAGGCATGGTTCGCACGTGTCAAATGATTCATAATCAAGAGACTCTAAAAGTCCATCTGCATGGAGCTTCTTCATGCGTTTGATACCTATGTGACCAAGGCGGCAGTGCCACAAGTATGTGGGACTATCATTATCAACCTTACTTCTTTTGGTACTCACATTATGAACATGTGTAGCATCACGTTCGAGATTCATAAAGAATAAACCATTCACCATAGGAGCATGACCATAAAACATATCTCTCATAAAAATGGAACAACCATTATTCTCAGATTTAAAAGAGTAGCCATCTCGAATTAAACGAGATCCCGATACAATGTTCATGCTCAAAGCTGGCACTAAATAACAATTATTAAGGTTTAAAACTAATCCCGAAGGGAGATGCAGAGGCAGCGTGCCGACGGCGATCACATTGACCTTGGAACCATTCCCGACGCGCATCGTCACCTCGTCCTTTGCCAGTTTCCGCTTATTCCGCAGCCCCTGCTTTGAGTTACAAATGTGAGCAACTGCACCGGTATCAAATACCCAGGAGCCACTACGGGCACTAGTAAGGTACACATCAATTACATGTATATCACATATACCTTTTGTTTTGCCGGCCTTCTTATCCGCTAAGTACTTAGGGCAGTTCCGCTTCCAGTGACCGCTTCCCTTGCAATAAAAGCACTCAGTCTCGGGCTTGGGTCCATTCTTTGGCTTCTTCCCGGCAGCTTGCTTGCCGAGCGCGGCAACCTCCTTGCCGTCCTTCTTGAAGTTCTTTTTACCCTTGCCTTTCTTGAACTTAGTGGTTTTATTGACCATCAACACTTGATGTTCCTTCCTGACTTCTACCTCTGCTGATTTCAGCATAGCAAATACTTCAGGAATGGTCTTTTCCATCCCCTGCATATTGAAGTTCATCACAAAGCTCTTGTAGCTTGGTGGAAGCGACTGGAGGATTCTGTCAATGACCGCATCATCCGGGAGATTAACTCCCAGCTGAGTCAAGCGGTTATGCAACCCAGACATAGTGAGTATGTGCTCACTGACAGAACTGTTTTCCTCCATCTTACAGCTGAAGAATTTGTCGGAGACTTCATATCTCTCGACCCGGGCATGAGCTTGGAAAACCATTTTCAGCTCTTCGAACATCTCATATGCTCCATGTCTCTCAAAACGCTTTTGGAGCCCCGGCTCTAGGCTGTAAAGCATGCCGCACTGAACGAGGGAGTAGTCATCGAAACGTGCCTGCCAAGCGTTCATAACATCTTGTTCTGCAGGGAGAACGGGTGCGTCACCAAGCTGTGCTTGTAGGACATAATCTTTCTTGGCAGCTATGAGGATGATCCTCAGGTTCCGGACCCAGTCCGTATAGTTGCTGCCATCATCTTTTAGCTTGGTTTTCTCTAGGAACGCGTTGAAGTTGAGGACTACGTTGGCCATTTGATCTACAAGACATATTGTAAAAATTTTAGACTAAGTTCATGATAATTAAGTTCATCTAATCAAATTATAATGAACTCCCACTCAGATTTGACATCCCTTTGGTCATCTAAGTGTTACACGATCCGAGTCGACTAGGCCGTGTCCGATCATCACGTGAGACGGACTAGTCATCGTCGGTGAACATTCTCATGTAGATCGTATCTTCCATACGACTCGTGTTCGACCTTTCGGTCTCCGTGTTCCGAGGCCATGTCTGTACATGCTAGGCTCGTCAAGTTAACCCTAAGTGTTTTCGCTGTGTAAAACTGTCTTACACCCGTTGTATGTGAACGTAAGAATCTATCACACCCGATCATCACGTGGTGCTTCGAAACGACGAACTGTAGCAACGGTGCACAGTTAGGGGAGAACACTTCTTGAAATTTTTGTAAGGGATCATCTTATTTACTACCGTCGTTCTAAGTAAACAAGATGCATAAAACATAATAAACATCACATGCAATTATATAAAGTAGTGACATGATATGGCCAATATCATATAGCTCCTTTGATCTTCATCTTCGGGGCTCCATGATCATCTTGTCACCGGCATGACACCATGATCTCCATCATCATGATCTCCATCATCGTGTCTTCATGAAGTTGTCACGCCAACGACTACTTCTACTTCTATGACTAACACGTTTAGCAATAAAGTAAAGTAGTTTACATGGCGTTCTTCAATGACACGCAGGTCATACAAAAAATAAAGACAACTCCTATGGCTCCTGCCGGTTGTCATACTCATCGACATGCAAGTCGTGAATCCTATTACAAGAACATGATCAATCTCATACATCACATATATCATTCATCACATCCTTTTGGCCATATCACATCACATAGCATACCCTGCAAAAACAAGTTAGACGTCCTCTAATTGTTGTTGCATGTTTTACGTGGCTGCTATGGGTTCTAGCAAGAACGTTTCTTACCTACGCAAAACCACAACGTGATATGCCAATTGCTATTTACCCTTCATAAGGACCCTTTTCATCGAATCCGTTCCGACTAAAGTGGGAGAGACTGGCACCCGCTAGCCACCTTATGCACCAAGTGCATGTCAATCGGTGGAACCTGTCTCACGTAAGAGTACGTGTAAGGTCGGTCCGGGCCGCTTCATCCCACAATACCGTCGAAACAAGATTGGACTAGTAACGGTAAGCATATTGAACAACATCAACGCCCACAACTACTTTGTGTTCTACTCGTGCAAAGAATCTACGCAATAGACCTAGCTCATGATGCCACTGTTGGGGAACGTAGCAGAAATTCAAAAAATTTCCTACGTATCACCAAGATCTATCTATGGAGAGACCAGCAACGAGTAGAAGGAGAGTGCATCTACATACCCTTGTAGATCGCTAAGCGGAAGCGTTCAAGTGAACGGGGTTGATGGAGTCGTACTCGTCGTGATTCAGATCACCGATGATCAAGTGCCGAACGGACGGCACCTCCGCGTTCAACACACGTACAGCCCGGTGACGTCTCCCACGCCTTGATCCAGCAAGGAGAGAGGGAGAGGTTGAGGAAGACTCCATCCAACAGCAGCACAACGGCGTGGTGGTGGTGGAGGAGCGTGGCAATCCCGCAGGGCTTCGCCAAGCACCATGGGAGAGGAGGAGGAGGGAGAGGGGCAGGGCTGCACCAACGAGAGATCAAATCGCGTGTTATGGGCAGCCCCTAGGCCTCATATATAGGGGAAGGGGAGGGCTGCGCCCCCTTTAGGGTTTCCCACCCCAAGGGGCAGCGGCCAGCCTCCAGATGGCATCTGGTGCGGCGGCCAAGAGGGGGGAGGAGTCCATCCTCCCCAAGGCACCTCGGAGGTGCCTTCCCCCTTGAGGACTCTTCCCTCTAGGGTTCCCTAGGCGCATGGGCCTCTTGGGGCTGGTGCCCTTGGCCCATGTAGGCCAAGGCGCACCCCCTACAGCCCATGTGGCCCCCCGGGGCAGGTGGCCCCACCCGGTGGACCCCCGGGACCCTTCCGGTGGTCCCGGTACAATACCGATGACCCCGAAACTTGTCCCGATGGCCGAAACAGGACTTCCTATATATAAATCTTTACCTCCGGACCATTCCGGAACTCCTCGTGACGTCCGGGATCTCATCCGGGACTCCGAACAACATTCGGTAACCACATACAAGCTTCCTTTATAACCCTAGCGTCATCGAACCTTAAGTGTGTAGACCCTACGGGTTCGGGAGACATGCAGACATGACTGAGACGTTCTCCGGTCAATAACCAACAGCAGGATCTGGATACCCATGTTGGCTCCCACATGTTCCACGATGATCTCATCGGATGAACCACGATGTCAAGGACTCAATCGATCCCGTATACAATTCCCTTTGTCTAGCGGTATTTTACTTGCCCGAGATTCGATCGTCGGTATCCAATACGTTGTTCAATCTCGTTACCGGCAAGTCACTTTACTCGTTCCGTAACACATCATCCCGTGATCAACTCCTTGGTCACATTGCACATATGATGATGTCCTACTGAGTGGGCCCAGAGATACCTCTCCGTTTACACGGAGTGACAAATCCCAGTCTCGATCCGCATAAAACAATAGATACTTTCGGAGATACCTGTAGTGCACCTTTATAGTCACCCAGTTACGTTGTGACGTTTGATACACCCAAAGCACTCCTACGGTATCTAGGAGTTACACACTCTCATGGTCGAAGGAAGGGATACTTGACATTGGCAAAGCTCTAGCAAACGAACTACACGATCTTTGTGCTATGCTTAGGATTGGGTCTTGTCCATCACATCATTCTCCTAATGATGTGATCCCGTTATCAACGACATCCAATGTCCATAGCTAGGAAACCATGACTATCTTTTGATCACAACGAGCTAGTCAACTAGAGGCTCACTAGGGACATATTGTGGTCTATGTATTCACACGTGTATTACGATTTCCGGATAATACAGTTATAGCATGAATAAAAGACAATTATCATGAACAAGGAAATATAATAATAATACTTTTATTATTGCCTCTAGGGCATATTTCCAACAGTCTCCCACTTGCACTAGAGTCAATAATCTAGTTCACATCGCCATGTGATTAACAC
This sequence comes from Triticum dicoccoides, assembly GCF_002162155.2. Taxonomy (NCBI): domain Eukaryota; kingdom Viridiplantae; phylum Streptophyta; class Magnoliopsida; order Poales; family Poaceae; genus Triticum; species Triticum dicoccoides. The sequence continues at coordinate 174,704,075 of NC_041382.1, read as the reverse complement.
TCACAGGTCACATCGCCATGTGACTAATACCCAAGAGTTTACTAGAGTCAGTAGTCTAGTTCACATCACTATGTGATTGACACTCAATGAGTTTTATGTTTGATCATGTTGCTTGTGAGAGAGGTTTTAGTCAACGGGTCTGAACCTTTCAGATCCGTGTGTGCTTTACAAATCTCTATGTCATCTCCTAGATGCAGCTACCACGCTCTATTTGGAGCTATTCCAAACAACTGTTCTACTTGGAGCTATTCTAAATTATTGCTCCATTATATGTATCCGGTCTCTCTACTCAGAGCTATCCGGATAGGTGTCAAGCTTGCATCATCATAACCTTTACGACGAACTCTTTTACCACCTCCATAATCGAGAAAATTCCTTAGTCCACTAGTTACTAAGGATAACTTTGACCGCTGTCCTGTGATCCATTCATGGATCACTCTTGTACCCCTTGACTGACTCATGGCAAGGCACACTTCAGGTGCGGTACACAGCATAGCATACTGAAGAGCCTACGTCTTAAGCATAGGGGACGACCTTCGTCCTTTCTCTCTATTCTGCCGTGGTCGAGCTTTAAGTCTTAACTTCGTACCTTATAATTCAGGCAAGAACTTCTTCTTTGACTGATCCATCTTGAATACCTTCAAGATCATGTCAAGGTATGTGCTCATTTGGAAGTATTATTAAGCATTTTGATCTATCCTTATAGATCTTGATGCTCAATGTTCAAGTAGCTTAATCCAGGCTTTCCATTGAAAAACACTTTCAAAATAACCCTATATGCTTTCCAGAAATTCTACGTCATTTCTGATCAACAATATGTCAACAACATATACTCATCAGAAATTCTATAGTGCTCCCACTCACTTCTTTGGAAATACAAGTTTCTCATAAACTTTGTATAATTCCAAAATCTTTGATCATCTCATCAAAGCGTACATTCCAACTCCGAGATGCTCACTCCAGTCCTTAGAAGGATCGCTGGAGCTAGCATACCTTTTAGCATCCTTAGGATCGACAAAAACTTTCTGATTGTATTACATACAACCTTTCCTTACGAAAACTGGTAAGGAAACTCGTTTTGACATCCGTCTGCCAGATTTCATAAATGCAGCTAATGCTAACATGATTCCGACGGACTTAAGCATCGCTACGGATGAGAAAATCTCATCGTAGTCAACTCCTTGAACTTGTGAAAAACTCTTCGCCACAAGTCGAGCCTCATAGACGGTGACATTACCATCCACGTCCATCTTCTTCTTAAAGATCCATTTATCTTAATGGCTTGCCGATCATCGGGCAAGTCCACCAAAGTCCATGGATCCGTTCTCGGATTTTATGGCCTCGAGCCATTTATCGGAATCCGGGCCCACCATCGCTTCTCCATAGCTCGTAGGTTCATTGTTGTCCAGCAACATGACTTCCAAGACAGGATTACGTACCACTCTGAAGTAGTACGCATCCTTGTCATCCCACGAGGTTTGGTAGTGACTTGATCCGAAGTTTCATGATCAATATCATAAGCTTCCACTTCAATTGGTGTAGGTGCCACAGGAACAACTTCCTGTGCCCTGCCACACACTAGTTGAAGAGACGGTTCAATAACCTCATCAAGTCTCCACCATCCTCCCACTCAATTCTTTCGAGAGAAACCTTTCCTCGAGAAAGGACCCGATTCAAGAAACAATCCATATTGCTTTCGGATCTGAATTAGGAGGTATACCCAACTGTTTTGGGTTTCCTATGAAGATGCATTTTATCCGCTTTGGGTTCGAGCTTAATCCTGAAACTTTTTCACATAAGCGTCGCAGCCCCAAACCTTTAAGAAACGACAACTTAGGTTTCTCTAAACCATAATTCATACGGTGTCATCTCATCGGAATTACGTGGTGCCCTATTTAAAGTGAATGTGGTTGTCTCTAATGCCTAACCCATGAACGATAGTGGTAATTCGATAAGAGACATCATGGTACGCACCATATCTAATAGGGTGCAACTATGATGTTCGGACACACCATCACACTATGGTGTTCCAGGCGGTATTAATTATGAAACAATTTCCACAATGTCTTAATTGTGTGCCAAAACTCGTAACTCAGATATTCATCTTTATGATCGTATCATAGACATTTTATCCTCTTGTCACAATGATCTTCTACTTCACTCTGAAATTACTTGAACCATTCAATAATTCAGACTTGTGTTTCATCAAGTAAACATTCTCAACATCTACTCGAATCATCTGTGAAGTAAGAACATAACGATATTCACTGCATGCCTCAGCACTCATTGGACTGCACACATCAAAATGTGTTACTTCCTACAAGTTGCTATCTTGTTCCATCTTACTGAAAACGAGGCTTTTCAGTCATCTTGCCCATGTGGTATGATTTGCATATCTCAAGTGATTCAAAATCAGGTGAGTCCAAACGATCCATTTGCATGGAGTTTCTTCATGCATATACACCAATAGACATGGTTCGCATGTCTCAAACTTTTCAAAACGAGTGAGTCCAAAGATCCATCAACATGGAGCTTCTTCATGCGTTTTATACCATTATGACTTACATGGCAGTGCCACAAGTAAGTGGTACTATCATTACTATCTTATATCTTTTGGCATGAAAATGTGTATCACTACGATCGAGATTCAATAAACCATTCCTATAGGTGCAAGAGCACTTATTTAGGTTTAATACTAATCTTGATGGTAGAGGGAGCGTGCGATGCTTGATTATATCAAACTTGGAAACACTTCCAACACATATCGTCAGCTCTCCTTTAGCTAGTCTCCGTTTATTCCGTATCCTTTTATTTCGAGTTACTAACACTTAGCAACCGAACCGGTATCTTATACCCTGGTGCTACTAGGAGTACTATTAAAGTACACATTAACATAATGTATATCCAATATACTTCTATCGACCTTGCCAGCCTTCTCATCTACCAAGTATCTAGGGTAATTCTGCTCTAGTGACTGTTCCCCTTATTACAAAAGCACTTAGTCTCGGGTTTGGGTTCAACCTTGGGTTTCTTCACTGGAGCAGCAGCTGATTTGCCGTTTCATGAAGTATCCCTTCTTGCCCTTGCCCTTCTTGAAACTAGTGGTTTCACCAACCATCAACAATTGATGCTCCTTCTTGATTTCTACTTTCGCGGTGTCAAAAATCGTGAATACCTCAAGGATCATCTTATTTATCCCTGATATGTTATAGTTCATCACGAAGCTCTAGCAGCTCGGTGGCAATGACTTTGGGGAAACATCACTGTCTCATCTGGAAGATTAACTCCCACTTGATTTAAGTGATTGTTGCACTCAGACAATCTGAGCACAAGATCAACGATTGAGCTTTTCTCCCTTAGTTTGCAGGCTAAGAAAATCGCCGGAGGTCTCATACCTCTTGACGTGGGCACGAGCCTGAAATCCCAATTTCAGCCCTCGAAACATCTCATATGTTCCGCGACGTTTTGAAAACGTCTTTGGTGCCTCTACTTAAACCATTTAACTGAACTATCACGTAGTTATCAAAACGTGTATGTCCGATGTTCGCAACATCCACAAACGACGTTTGGGGTTCATCACACTAAGCGGTGCATTAAGGACATAAGCTTTCTACTGATCGCATAATCGCCACTATCAACTTTCAACTATAATTTCTCTAGGAACATATCTAAAACAGTAGAACTATAGCGCGAGCTACGACATAATTTGCAAAAGGTCTTTTGACTATGTTCAGGATAATTAAGTTCATCTTATGAACTCCCACTCAGATAGACATCCCTCTAGTCATCTAAGTGATTACATGATCCGAGTCAACTAGCCCGTGTCCGATCATCACGTGAGACGGACTAGTTAACGTCGGTGAACATCTTCATGTTGATCGTATCTACTATACGACTCATGCTCGACCTTTCGGTCTCCGTGTTCCGAGGCCATGTCTGCACATGCTAGGCTCGTCAAGTTAACCCTAAGTGTTTTCGCTGTGTAAAACTGTCTTACACCCGTTGTATGTGAACGTAAGAATCCATCACACCCGATCATCACGTGGTGCTTAGAAGCGACGAACTGTAGCAACGGTGCACAGTTAGGGGAGAACACTTCTTGAAATTTTGTAAGGGATCATCTTATTTACTACCGTCGTCCTAAGTAAACAAGATGCATAAACATAATAAACATCACATGCAATTATATAGTTGTGACATGATATGGCCAATATCATATAGCTCCTTTGATCTCCATCTTCGGGGCTCCATGATCATCTTGTCACCGGCATGACACCATGATCTCCATCATCGTGTCTTCATGAAGTTGTCACGCCAACGACTACTTCTACTTCTATGACTAACGCGTTTAGCAATAAAGTAAAGTAGTTTACATGGCGTTCTTCAATGACACGCAGGTCATACAAAAAATAAAGACAACTCCTATGGCTCCTGCCGGTTGTCATACTCATCGACATGCAAGTCGTGAATCCTATTACAAGAACATGATCAATCTCATACATCACATATATTCATTCATCACATCCTTTGGCCATATCACATCACATAGCATACCCTGCAAAAACAAGTTAGACGTCCTCTAATTGTTGTTGCATGTTTTACGTGGCTGCTATGGGTTTCTAGCAAGAACGTTTCTTACCTACGCAAGACCACAACGTGATATGACAATTGCTATTTACCCTTCATAAGGACCCTTTTCATCGAATCCGTTCCGACTAAAGTGGGAGAGACTGGCACCCGCTAGCCACCTTATGCACCAAGTGCATGTCAATCGGTGGAACCTGTCTCACGTAAGAGTACGTGTAAGGTCGGTCCGGGCCGCTTCATCCCACAATACCGACGAAACAAGATTGGACTAGTAACGGTAAGCATATTGAACAACATCAACGCCCACAACTACTTTGTGTTCTACTCGTGCAAAGAATCTACGCAATAGACCTAGCTCATGATGCCACTGTTGGGGAACGTAGCAGAAATTCAAAAATTTTCTTACGTATCACCAAGATCTATCTATGGAGAGACCAACAACGAGTAGAAAGAGAGTGCATCTACATACCCTTGTAGATCGCTAAGCGGAAGCGTTCAAGTGAACGGGGTTGATGGAGTCGTACTCGTCGTGATTCAAATCACCGATGACCAAGTGCCGAACGGACGGCACCTCCGCGTTCAACACACGTACAGCCCGGTGACGTCTCCCACGCCTTGATCCAGCAAGGAGAGAGGGAGAGGTTGAGGAAGACTCCATCCAGCAGCAGCACAACGGCGTGGTGGTGATGGAGGAGCGTGGCAATCCTGCAGGGCTTCACCGAGCACCTACGGGAGAGGAGATGTGTCACGGGAGGGAGAGGGAGGCAACCAAAGGCCTTAGGTATGATTGCTCCTCCTTTTCCCCACTATATATAGGGCCAAGGGAGAGGGGGGAGGCGCAGCCTTGCCCCCTCCTCCAAGGAAGGGGTGCGGCTAAGGATGGGGAGGAGTCCATCCTCCCCAAGGCACCTCGGAGGTGCCTTCCCCCTTTAGGACTCTTCCCTTTTTCCTTTATCTTGGCGCATGGGCCTCTAGGGGCTGGTGCCCTTGGCCCATGCAGGCCAAGGCGCACCCCCTACAGCCCATGTGGCCCCCCGGGGCAGGTGGCCCCACCCGGTGGGCCCCCGGGACCCTTCCGGTGGTCCCGGTACAATACCGATGACCCCGAAACTTGTCCCGATGGCCGAAACAGGACTTCCTATATATAAATCTTTACCTCCGGACCATTCCGGAACTCCTCGTGACGTCCGGGATCTCATCCGGGACTCCGAACAACATTCGGTAACCACATACAAGCTTCCTTTATAACCCTAGCGTCATCGAACCTTAAGTGTGTAGACCCTACGGGTTCGGGAGACATGCAGACATGACTGAGACGTTCTCCGGTCAATAACCAACAGCGGGATCTGGATACCCATGTTGGCTCCCACATGTTCCACGATGATCTCATCGGATGAACCACGATGTCAAGGACTCAATCGATCCCGTATACAATTCCCTTTGTCTAGCGGTATTTTACTTGCCCGAGATTCGATCGTCGGTATTCAATACCTTGTTCAATCTCGTTACCGGCAAGTCACTTTACTCGTTCCGTAACACATCATCCCGTGATCAACTCCTTGGTCACATTGCGCATATGATGATGTCCTACCGAGTGGGCCCAGAGATACCTCTCCGTTTACACGGAGTGACAAATCCCAGTCTCGATCCGCATAAAACAATAGATACTTTCGGAGATACCTGTAGTGCACCTTTATAGTCACCCAGTTACGTTGTGACGTTTGATACACCCAAAGCACTCCTACGGTATCTAGGAGTTACACGCTCTCATGGTCGAAGGAAGGGATACTTGACATTGGCAAAGCTCTAGCAAACGAACTACACGATCTTTGTTCTATGCTTAGGATTGGGTCTTGTCCATCACATCATTCTCCTAATGATGTGATCCCGTTATCAACGACATCCAATGTCCATAGCCAGGAAACCATGACTATCTTTTGATCACAACGAGCTAGTCAACTAGAGGCTCACTAGGGACATATTGTGGTCTATGTATTCACACGTGTATTACGATTTCCGGATAATACAGTTATAGCATGAATAAAAGACAATTATCATGAACAAGGAAATATAATAATAATACTTTTATTATTGCCTCTAGGGCATATTTCCAACACTATGAGGATGATCCTCAGGTTTCGGACCCAGTCCGTATAGTTGCTGCCATCGTCTTTCAGCTTAGTTTTCTCTAGGAACGCGTTGAAGTTGAGGACTACGTTGGCCATTTGATGTACAAGACATATTGTAAAATATTTAGACTAAGTTCATGATAATTAAGTTCAACTAATCAAATTATTAGTGAACTCCCACTTAGATTAGACATCCCTCCAGTCATCTAAGTATTACATGATCCGAGTTAACTAGACCGTGTCCGATCATCACGTGAGACGGACTAGTCAACATCGGTGAACATCTTCATGTTGATCGTATCTACTATACGACTCATGCTCGACCTTTCGGTCTTCTGTGTTCCGAGGCCATGTCTGTACATGCTAGGCTCGTCAAGTCAACCTAAGTGTTTGCATGTGTAAATCTGTCTTACACCCGTTGTATGTGAACGTCTGAATAAAACACCCGATCATCACGTGGTGTTTTGAAACAGCGAACTGTCGCAACGGTGCACAGTTAGGGGGAACACTTCTTGAATTTATTGTGAGGGATCATCTTATTTACTACCGTCATTCTAAGTAAACAAGATGCAAAACATGATAAACATCACATGCAATCAAATAATAAACGTGACATGATATGGCCAATATCACATAGCTCCTTTGATCTCCATCTTGGGGCTCCATGATCATCTTGTCACCGGCTTGACACCATGATCTCCATCATCATGATCTCCATCATCGTGTCTCCATGAATTTGCTCGCCAACTATTACTTCTACTACTATGGCTAATGCGTTTAGCAATAAAGTAAAGTAATTTACATGGCGTTTCTTGATGACACGCAGGTCATATAAAAGAATAAAGACAACTTGGCTCCTGCCGGTTGTCATACTCATCGACATGCAAGTCGTGATTCCTATTACAATAGCATGAACATCTCATACATCACATATAGATCATTCATCATTCATCACAACTTTGGCCATATCATATCACAAACCACTTGCTGCAAAAACAAGTTAGACGTCCTCTAATTGTTGTTGCAAGTTTTACGTGGCTGAATTAGGGTTCTAGGAAGAACGTTTTCTTACCTACGTTAAAGCCACAACGTGATTTGTCAACTTCTATTTACCCTTCATAAGGACCCTGTTCATCGATTCCGCTCCAACTAAAGTAGGAGAGACAGACACCCACCAGCCACCTTATGCAACTAGTGCATGTTAGTCGGTGGAACCGGTCTCACGTAAGCGTACGTGTAAGGTTGGTCTGGGCCGCTTCATCCCACAATACCGCTGAAGCAAGAAAGGACTAGTAACGGCAAGAAAGTTGACAAATCTACGCCCACAACAAATTGTGTTCTACTCGCGCAAGAAGAACTACGCATAGACCTAGCTCATGATGCCACTGTTGGGGAACGTTGCAGAAAACAAAAATTTTCCTACTCGTTTCACCAAGATCATCTAGGAGTTCATCTAGCAACGAGTGATTAGATGCATCTACATACCTTTGTAGATCGCGAGCGGAAGCGTTCAAAAGAACGGTGATGATGTAGTCGTACTCGACGTGATCCAAATCACCGATGACCAGCGCCGAACGGACGGCACCTCCGCGTTCAACACACGTACGGAACAGCCACGTCTCCTCCTTCTTGATCCAGCAAGGGAGGGAGGAGAGGTTGAGGGAGATGGCACCAGCAGCAGCACGACGGCGTGGTGTTGATGGAGCTGCAGTACTCCGGCAGAGCTTCGCTAAGCACTATGGAGGTGGAGGAGGTGTTGGGGAGGGAGAAGGAGGCAACCAAAGGCCGAGGCGTTCAGGTATGAAGTCCCTCCTCTCCCCCCACTATATATAGGGGTGCCAAGGGGGGGTGGCCGGCCCTAGGAGATCCAATCTCCTAGGGGGTGCGGCAGCCTAGGGGGGTTTCCCTCCCCCCCAATGCACCTAGGAGGTGCCTTACCCTCCTAGGACTCTTCCCCCCTAAAACCCTAGGCGCATGGGCCTATGTGGGGCTGGTGCCCTTGGCCCATTAGGCCAAGGCGCACCCCCTTACAGCCCATGTGGCCCCCCGGGACAGGTGGACCCACCCGGTGGACCCCCGGGACCCTTTCGGTGGTCCCGGTACAATACCGATAACCCCGAAACTTGTCCCGATGCCCGAAACAGGACTTCCCATATATAAATCTTTACCTCCGGACCATTCCGGAACTCCTCGTGACGTCCGGGATCTCATCCGGGACTCCGAACAACATTCGGGTTACTGCATATACATATCCCTACAACCCTAGCGTAACCGAACCTTAAGTGTGTAGACCCTACGGGTTCGGGAGACAAGCAGACATGACCGAGACGACTCTCCGGTCAATAACCAACAGCGGGATCTGGATACCCATGTTGGCTCCCACATGCTCCACGATGATCTCATCGGATGAACCACGATGTCGAGGATTCAATCAACCCCGTACGCTATTCCCTTTGTCTATCGATATGTTACTTGCCCGAGATTCGATCGTCGGTATCCCAATACCTCGTTCAATCTCGTTACCAGCAAGTCACTTTACTCGTACCGCAATGCATGATCCCGTGACCAGACACTTGGTCACTCTGAGCTCATTATGATGATGCATTACCGAGTGGGCCCAGTGATACCTCTCCGTCATACGGAGTGACAAATCCCAGTCTTGATCCATGTCACCCAACAGACACTTTCGGAGATACCCGTAGTCTACCTTTATAGTCACCCAGTTATGTTGTGACGTTTGGCATACCCAAAGCACTCCTACAGTATCCGGGAGTTACACGATCTCATGGTCTAAGGAAAAAATACTTGACATTGGAAAACTCTAGCAAACGAACTTATACGATCTTGTGCTATGTTTAGGATTGGGTCTTGTCCATCACATCATTCTCCTAATGATGTGATCTCGTTATCAATGACATCCAGTGTCCATAGTCAGGAAACCATGACTATCTGTTGATCAACGAGCTAGTCAACTAGAGGCTTACTAGGGACATGTTGATGTCTGTTATTCACACATGTATTACGATTTCCGGATAACACAATTATAGCATGAATAAAGACAATTATCATGAACAAGGAAATATAATAATAATGCTTTTATTATTGCCTCTAGGGCATATTTCCAACAAGTTCCGCTTCCAGTGACCGCTTCCCTTGCAATAAAAGCACTCAGTCTCGGGCTTGGGTCCATTCTTTGGCTTCTTCCCGGCAGCTTGCTTGCCGGGCGCGGCAACCTCCTTGCCGTCCTTCTTGAAGTTCTTTTTACCCTTGCCTTTCTTGAACTTAGTGGTTTTATTGACCATCAACACTTGATGTTCCTTCCTGACTTCTACCTCTGCTGATTTCAGCATAGCAAATACTTCAGGAATGGTCTTTTCCATCCCCTGCATATTGAAGTTCATCACAAAGCTCTTGTAGCTTGGTGGAAGCGACTGGAGGATTCTGTCAATGACCGCATCATCCGGGAGATTAACTCCCAGCTGAGTCAAGCGGTTATGCAACCCAGACATAGTGAGTATGTGCTCACTGACAGAACTGTTTTCCTCCATCTTACAGCTGAAGAATTTGTCGGAGACTTCATATCTCTCGACCCGGGCATGAGCTTGGAAAACCATTTTCAGCTCTTCGAACATCTCATATGCTCCATGTCTCTCAAAACGCTTTTGGAGCCCCGGCTCTAGGCTGTATAGCATGCCGCACTGAACGAGGGAGTAGTCATCGAAACGTGCCTGCCAAGCGTTCATAACATCTTGTTCTGCAGGGAGAACGGGTGCGTCACCAAGCGGTGCTTGTAGGACATAATCTTTCTTGGCAGCTATGAGGATGATCCTCAGGTTCCGGACCCAGTCCGTATAGTTGCTGCCGTCGTCTTTCAGCTTGGTTTTCTCTAGGAACGCGTTGAAGTTGAGGACTACGTTGGCCATTTGATCTACAAGACATATTGTAAAATATTTAGACTAAGTTCATGATAATTAAGTTCAACTAATCAAATTATTAGTGAACTCCCACTTAGATTAGACATCCCTCCAGTCATCTAAGTATTACATGATCCGAGTTAACTAGACTGTGTCCGATCATCACGTGAGACGGACTAGTCAACATCGGTGAACATCTTCATGTTGATCGTATCTACTATACGACTCATGCTCGACCTTTCGGTCTTCTGTGTTCCGAGGCCATGTATGTACACGCTAGGCTCGTCAAGTCAACCTAAGTGTTTGCATGTGTAAATCTGTCTTACACCCGTTGTATGTGAACGTCTGAATAAAACACCCGATCATCACGTGGTGTTTTGAAACAGTGAACTGTCGCAACGGTGCACAGTTAGGGGAAACACTTCTTGAATTTATTGTGAGGGATCATCTTATTTACTACCGTCGTTCTAAGTAAACAAGATGCAAAACATGATAAACATCACATGCAATCAAATAATAAACGTGACATGATATGGCCAATATCACATAGCTCCTTTGATCTCCATCTTGGGGCTCCATGATCATCTTGTCACCGGCTTGACACCATGATCTCCATCATCATGATCTCCATCATCGTGTCTCCATGAAGTTGCTCGCCAACTATTACTTCTACTACTATGGCTAACGCGTTTAGCAATAAAGTAAAGTAATTTACATGGTGTTTCTTGATGACACGCAGGTCATATAAAAGAATAAAGACAACTCCTATGGCTCCTGCCGGTTGTCATACTCATCGACATGCAAGTCGTGATTCCTATTACAATAGCATGAACATCTCATACATGACATATAGATCATTCATCATTCATCACAACTTTGGCCATATCATATCACAAACCACTTGCTGCAAAAACAAGTTAGACGTCCTCTAATTGTTGTTGCAAGTTTTACGTGGCTGAATTAGGGTTCTAGCAAGAACGTTTTCTTACCTACGTTAAAGCCACAATGTGATTTGTCAACTTCTATTTACCCTTCATAAGGACCCTGTTCATCGATTCCGCTCCAACTAAAGTAGGAGAGACAGACACCCGCCAGCCACCTTATGCAACTAGTGCATGTTAGTCGGTGGAACCGGTCTCACGTAAGCGTACGTGTAAGGTTGGTCCGAGCCGCTTCATCCCACAATACCGCTGAAGCAAGAAAGGACTAGTAACGGCAAGAAAGTTGACAAATCTACGCCCACAACAAATTGTGTTCTACTCGCGCAAGAAGAACTACGCATAGACCTAGCTCATGATGCCACTGTTGGGGAACGTTGCAGAAAACAAAAATTTTCCTACTCGTTTCACCAAGATCATCTAGGAGTTCATCTAGCAACGAGTGATTAGTTGCATCTACATACCTTTGTAGATCGCGCACGGAAGCGTTCAAAAGAACGGTGATGATGTAGTCGTACTCGACGTGATCCAAATCACCGATGACCAGCGCCGAACGGACGGCACCTCCGCGTTCAACACACGTACGGGACGGGAGACGTCTCCTCCTTCTTGATCCAGCAAGGGGGGAGGAGAGGTTGATGAAGATCCAGCAGCATGACGGCGTGGTGGTGGATGCAGGGCGTCACAGCAGCAGGGCTTCGCCGAGACTACGAAGGAGAGACGTAACGGGGGGAGGTGGAGGCGCCAGGGGCTGGTGTATTAGGTCCCTCCTCTCCCCCACTATATATAGGGGTGCCAAAGGGGGGTTGGTGCACAGCCTAGGAGATCCAATCTCCTATGGCCGGCGGCCAAGGGGAGGTTTCCCTCCCCCCCAAGGCACCTAGGGGTGCCTTCCACCACTAGGACTCCTCCTAGGGGGAAACCCTAGGCGCATGGGCCTATAGGGGCTGGTGCCCTTGGCCCATCTAGGCCAAGGCGCACCCCCTACAGCCCATGTGGCCCCCCCGGGACAGGTGGCCCCACCCGGTGGACCCCCGGGACCCTTCCGGTGGTCCCGGTACAATACCGATAACCCCGAAACTTGTCCCGATGCCCGAAACAGCACTTCCTATATATAATTCTTTACCTCCGGACCATTCCGGAACTCCTCGTGACATCCGGGATCTCATCCGGGACTCCGAACAACATTCGGGTTTCTGCATATACATATCTTCATAACCCTAGCGTCACCGAACCTTAAGTGTGTAGACCCTACGGGTTCGGGAGACAAGCAGACATGACCGAGACGACTCTCCGGTCAATAACCAACAGCGGGATCTGGATACCCATGTTGGCTCCCACATGCTCCACGATGATCTCATCGGATGAACCACGATGTCGAGGATTTAATCAATCCCGTACGCTATTCCCTTTGTCTATCGATATGTTACTTGCCCGAGATTCGATCGTCGGTATCCCAATACCTCGTTCAATCTCGTTACCGGCAAGTCA
>NC_041382.1:174680376-174690517 GCF_002162155.2 Triticum dicoccoides | reverse complement strand
AACACAGGCAAGAACCCCTTCTTGGATTGATCCATATTGAACTTCTTCAATATCTTATCAAGGTATGTGCTTTGTGAAAGACCTATGAGGCGTCTCGATCTATCTCTATAGATTTTGATGCCTAATATATAAGCAGCTTCTCCAAGGTCCTTCACTGAAAAACTTTTATTCAAGTAGGCCTTGATGCTGTCCAAGAGTTCTATATCATTTCCCATCAAAAGTATGTCATCTACATATAATATGAGAAATGCTACAGAGCTCCCACTCACTTTCTTGTAAACGCAGGCTTCTCCATAAGTCTGTGTAAACCCAAACGCTTTGATCATCTCATCAAAGCGAATGTTCCAACTCTGAGATGCTTGCACCAGCCCATAAATCGAGCGTTGGAGCTTGCACACTTTGTCAGCATTCTTAGGATCGACAAAACCTTCCGGCTGCATCATATACAATTCTTCCTTAAGGAAACCATTAAGGAATGCCGCTTTGACGTCCATTTGCCATATTTCGTAATCATAGAATGCGGCAATTGCTAACATGATTCAGACGGACTTCAGCTTCGCTACCGGTGAGAAAGTCTCATCGTAGTCAACCCCTTGAACTTGTCGATAACCCTTAGCGACAAGCCGAGCTTTATAGATGGTCACATTACCATCCGCGTCTGTCTTCCTCTTAAAGATCCATTTATTTTCTATGGCTCGCCGCTCAACGGGCAAGTCAGTCAAATTCCATACTTTGTTTTCATACATGGATCCTATCTCGGATTTCATGGCTTCTAGCCATTTGTCGGAATCCGGGCCCGCCATCGCTTCTTCATAGTTCGAAGGTTCACCATTGTCTAACAGCATGATTTCCAAGACAGGGTTGCCGTACCACTCTGGTGCGGAACGTGTCCTTGTGGACCTTCGAATTTCAGTAGGGGCTTGATCAGAAGTATCTTGATCATTAACTTCCTCTCTAGTCGGTGCAGGCACCTCAGGAACATTTTCTTGAGTTGCGCCATTTTCCGGTTCAAGAGGTAATACTTCATCAAGCTCTACTTTCCTCCCACTTACTTCTTTCGAGAGAAACTCTTTCTCCAGAAAGGACCCATTCTTGGCAACAAAGATCTTGCCTTCGGATCTGAGGTAGAAGGTGTACCCAATAGTTTCTTTTGAGTATCCTATGAGGACGCATTTTTTCGACTTGGGTTTGAGCTTTTCAGGTTGAAGTTTCTTGACATAAGCATCGCATCCCCAAACTTTTAGAAACGACAGCTTAGGTTTCTTTCCAAACCATAATTCATACGGTGTCGTCTCAACGGATTTCGACGGAGCCCTATTTAAAGTGAATGCGGCAGTCTCTAAAGCATAGCCCCAAAAAGAAAGCGGTAAATCGATAAGAGACATCATAGATCGCACCATATCTAACAAAGTGCGATTACGACGTTCGGACACACCATTTCGCTGAGGTGTTCCAGGCGGCGTGAGTTGTGAAACTATTCCACATTTTCTTAAGTGTGTCCCAAACTCGTGACTCAAGTATTCTCCTCCACGATCTGATCGTAGAAACTTGATTTTCCTGTCACATTGATTTTCAACCTCACTCTGAAATTCCTTGAACTTTTCAAAGGTTTCAGACTTGTGTTTCATTAAGTAGATATACCCATACCTACTTAAATCATCAGTGAGAGTGAGAACATAACGATAGCCACCGCGAGCCTCAACACTCATCGGATCGCACACATCAGTATGTATGATTTCCAATAAGTCGGTTGCTCGCTCCATTGTTCCTGAGAACGGAGTCTTGGTCATTTTACCCATAAGGCATGGTTCGCACGTGTCAAATGATTCATAATCAAGAGACTCTAAAAGTCCATCTGCATGGAGCTTCTTCATGCGTTTGATACCTATGTGACCAAGGCGGCAGTGCCACAAGTATGTGGGACTATCATTATCAACCTTACTTCTTTTGGTACTCACATTATGAACATGTGTAGCATCACGTTCGAGATTCATAAAGAATAAACCATTCACCATAGGAGCATGACCATAAAACATATCTCTCATAAAAATGGAACAACCATTATTCTCAGATTTAAAAGAGTAGCCATCTCGAATTAAACGAGATCCCGATACAATGTTCATGCTCAAAGCTGGCACTAAATAACAATTATTAAGGTTTAAAACTAATCCCGAAGGGAGATGCAGAGGCAGCGTGCCGACGGCGATCACATTGACCTTGGAACCATTCCCGACGCGCATCGTCACCTCGTCCTTTGCCAGTTTCCGCTTATTCCGCAGCCCCTGCTTTGAGTTACAAATGTGAGCAACTGCACCGGTATCAAATACCCAGGAGCCACTAGGGGCACTAGTAAGGTACCCATCAATTACATGTATATCACATATACCTTTTGTTTTGCCGGCCTTCTTATCCGCTAAGTACTTAGGGCAGTTCCGCTTCCAGTGACCGCTTCCCTTGCAATAAAAGCACTCAGTCTCGGGCTTGGGTCCATTCTTTGGCTTCTTCCCGGCAGCTTGCTTGCCGGGCGCGGCAACCTCCTTGCCGTCCTTCTTGAAGTTCTTTTTACCCTTGCCTTTCTTGAACTTAGTGGTTTTATTGACCATCAACACTTGATGTTCCTTCCTGACTTCTACCTCTGCTGATTTCAGCATAGCAAATACTTCAGGAATGGTCTTTTCCATCCCCTGCATATTGAAGTTCATCACAAAGCTCTTGTAGCTTGGTGGAAGCGACTGGAGGATTCTGTCAATGACCGCATCATCCGGGAGATTAACTCCCAGCTGAGTCAAGCGGTTATGCAACCCAGACATAATCTTTCTTGGCAGCTATGAGGATGATCCTCAGGTTCCGGACCCAGTCCGTATAGTTGCTGCCATCGTCTTTCAGCTTAGTTTTCTCTAGGAACGCGTTGAAGTTGAGGACTACGTTGGCCATTTGATCTACAAGACATATTGCAAATATTTTAGACTAAGTTCATGATAATTAAGTTCAACTAATCAAATTATTAGTGAACTCCCACTTAGATTAGACATCCCTCTAGTCATCTAAGTATTACATGATCTGAGTTAAACTAGACCGTGTCCGATCATCACGTGAGACGGACTAGTCAACATCGGTGAACATCTTCATGTTGATCGTATCTTCTATACGACTCATGCTCGACCTTTCGGTCTTCCGTGTTCCGAGGCCATGTCTGTACATGCTAGGCTCGTCAAGTCAACCTAAGTGTTTGCACGTGTAAATCTGTCTTACACCCGTTGTATGTGAACGTCTGAATAAAACACCTGATCATCACGTGGTGTTTTGAAACAGCGAACTGTCGCAACGGTGCACAGTTAGGGGGAACACTTCTTGAATTTATTGTGAGGGATCATCTTATTTACTACCGTCGTTCTAAGTAAACAAGATGCAAAACATGATAAACATCACATGCAATCAAATAATAAACGTGACATGATATGGCCAATATCACATAGCTCCTTTGATCTCCATCTTGGGGCTCCATGATCATCTTGTCACCGGCTTGACACCATGATCTCCATCATCATGATCTCCATCATCGTGTCTCCATGAAGTTGCTCGCCAACTATTACTTCTACTACTATGGCTAACGCGTTTAGCAATAAAGTAAAGTAATTTACATGGCGTTTCTTGATGACACGCAGGTCATATAAAAGAATAAAGACAACTCCTATGGCTCCTGCCGGTTGTCATACTCATCGACATGCAAGTCGTGATTCCTATTACAATAGCATGAACATCTCATACATGACATATAGATCATTCATCATTCATCACAACTTTGGCCATATCATATCACAAACCACTTGCTGCAAAAACAAGTTAGACGTCCTCTAATTGTTGTTGCAAGTTTTACGTGGCTGAATTAGGGTTCTAGCAAGAACGTTTTCTTACCTACGTTAAAGCCACAACGTGATTTGTCAACTTCTATTTACCCTTCATAAGGACCCTGTTCATCGATTCCGCTCCAACTAAAGTAGGAGAGACAGACACCCGCCAGCCACCTTATGCAACTAGTGCATGTTAGTCAGTGGAACCGGTCTCACGTAAGCGTACGTGTAAGGTTGGTCCGAGCCGCTTCATCCCACAATACCGCTGAAGCAAGAAAGGACTAGTAACGGCAAGAAAGTTGACAAATCTACGCCCACAACAAATTGTGTTCTACTCGCGCAAGAAGAACTACGCATAGACCTAGCTCATGATGCCACTGTTGGGGAACGTTGCAGAAAACAAAAATTTTCCTACTCGTTTCACCAAGATCATCTAGGAGTTCATCTAGCAACGAGTGATTAGTTGCATCTACATACCTTTGTAGATCGCGCACGGAAGCGTTCAAAAGAACGGTGATGATGTAGTCGTACTCGACGTGATCCAAATCACCGATGACCAGCGCCGAACGGACGGCACCTCCGCGTTCAACACACGTACGGGACGGGAGACGTCTCCTCCTTCTTGATCCAGCAAGGGGGGAGGAGAGGTTGATGAAGATCCAGCAGCACGACGGCGTGGTGGTGGATGCAGGGCGTCACAGCAGCAGGGCTTCGCCGAGACTACGAAGGAGAGACGTAACGGGGGGAGGTGGAGGCGCCAGGGGCTGGTGTATTAGGTCCCTCCTCTCCCCCACTATATATAGGGGTGCCAAAGGGGGGTTGGTGCGCAGCCTAGGAGATCCAATCTCCTATGGCCGGCGGCCAAGGGGAGGTTTCCCTCCCCCCAAGGCACCTAGGGGTGCCTTCCACCACTAGGACTCCTCCTAGGGGGAAACCCTAGGCGCATGGGCCTATAGGGGCTGGTGCCCTTGGCCCATCTAGGCCAAGGCGCACCCCCTACAGCCCATGTGGCCCCCCCGGGACAGGTGGCCCCACCCGGTGGACCCCCGGGACCCTTCCGGTGGTCCCGGTACAATACCGATAACCCCGAAACTTGTCCCGATGCCCGAAACAGCACTTCCTATATATAATTCTTTACCTCCGGACCATTCCGGAACTCCTCGTGACGTCCGGGATCTCATCCGGGACTCCGAACAACATTCGGGTTTCTGCATATACATATCTTCATAACCCTAGCGTCACCGAACCTTAAGTGTGTAGACCCTACGGGTTCGGGAGACAAGCAGACATGACCGAGACGACTCTCTGGTCAATAACCAACAGCGGGATCTGGATACCCATGTTGGCTCCCACATGCTCCACGATGATCTCATCGGATGAACCACGATGTCGAGGATTTAATCAATCCCGTACGCTATTCCCTTTGTCTATCGATATGTTACTTGCCCGAGATTCGATCGTCGGTATCCCAATACCTCGTTCAATCTCGTTACCGGCAAGTCACTTTACTCGTACCGTAATGCATGATCCCGTGACCAGACACTTGGTCACTCTGAGCTCATTATGATGATGCATTACCGAGTGGGCCCAGTGATATCTCTCCGTCATACGGAGTGACAAATCCCAGTCTTGATCCATGTCACCCAACAGACACTTTTGGAGATACCCGTAGTCTACCTTTATAGTCACCCAGTTACGTTGTGACGTTTGGCATACCCAAAGTACTCCTACGGTATCCGGGAGTTACACGATCTCATGGTCTAAGGAAAAGATACTTTGACATTGGAAAACTCTAGCAAACGAACTATACGATCTTGTGCTATGTTTAGGATTGGGTCTTGTCCATCACATCATTCTCCCAATGATGTGATCTCGTTATCAATGACATCCAGTGTCCATAGTCAGGAAACCATGACTATCTGTTGATCAACGAGCTAGTCAACTAGAGGCTCACTAGGGACATGTTGGTGTCTGTTATTCACACATGTATTACGATTTCCGGATAACACAATTATAGCATGAATAAAGACGATTATCATGAACAAGGAAATATAATAATAATGCTTTTATTATTGCCTCTAGGGCATATTTCCAACAAATGAAACACTGTAAAATTCATCAAAGCTGAATATGTGATACACTTTAAAAGTTACTCTTTATTTGTAGTGAGATGATTGTAAATTTCAACTGAAGCCACTGTATTTAAAGCTTCATGACGACGAAATGTTTAGTATGTGATTAGTTCATCTTGTGTTGGTCATTGTACAGCAGGTTGATGATGACTTTACGGCAGCCTAATTATGAATTTATACTATGTTTGTGTTCAGGAGTTTCTTCCACAAGTATCAACTTCAGATCCTTGAGAATGCCATGAGAATTTCAGGTTTTCTTCCAATAGTATTATGAAGAAAACAAAATTGTCAATAACCTGGAGAAGCTCGTGAGAGTACTGTCCTAGCAGTGTTGCTTTTTGGGCCCTTTCATTGCTTGCTCATGGATCATAGAGCGCATAGGTCATACACGTGCCATGTTTGTAATGCCTGAAAAAATTGGTTGAATGCCCCTTTATTTTCAGTCAAGTTTTTTTTTTCAGTTGGTGTCAGATTTTTACTGGTTGGTATATTTGATTGAAGGCCAATTCAATTTCAGTCGATTGTAATATAGACACTCCTTTTTTTAATACCAAAGTGTTCTCTATGGGGGAAGCCTATACGGCGCTTCCGCGCGCTGGGCGTTCTCATGCGCAAGCCCATTTTTTGTTTTTTTATTCGTATTTTCTTTTTCTTTCTTTTTTCCTTTCATTTTCTTTTCTGTTTTCCTTTTTCTCTCTTCTTTTCTCATCTTTATTTTTCACTTTTTTTGTGAAATTTCTTTTCAAATTCGCAAAGATTTTTTTGTTCATCGAATTTCAAAAAATGTTCATCGATGTAAAAAAAGGGTTAATCGAATTCAATTTTTTCATCGGATTTAAAAACGTTCATCAAAATTTGTTCACCGACCTAAAAAAAATTCATTAAATTAAAATTGTGTTCATCATTTTCGAAAAATGTTCAACAAATTCATTTTTTACCGAATTAAAAGTTTTTATTCAAGTTTAAAAAATGTTCATCATTATTAAAGAATGCTTATAATTTTTTCCAAAAAATAAAAAATTGTTCATATTTTTTGAAATCATGGACGTTTTTTGAATTAAAGAACTGTTTTTGAGAAGTCAAAACGAACAATGTTTTTTGCAATTTTAGAACCTTTTTGTAATCACAAATCATTTTAACATAAAATAAAAATGAAAAGTACAACAAACGTATATATCTAAAAATACCCAACATAGTAAAAATCGTTTTATAATAAGCACACAGTTATATGTATATATTCACACTTTTTAAAAACTGGTCAAAATTCCCAAGAGTTGTTACATTTAAAAAATGCATTTAGAAATGTTCAGAAAAATGCTTTTTTTTATAAACCATTTTGTTTTATTAAAAAAGTTCATGTTTGCCGAAAAGAAAAGAAAAAGATTTAGAGACTATTCCATAAATTATTCTTCAATTAGCCGAAGAATGTCGAGGTGGCTTCTTAACGACCAGTATTCAGCCGAGAAACAATAATCATGTTTATTAGAACGGAATATAAGAAATGGTGCGTAATGATAAAGAACTTCAGGACTTCATGGAGTCCAAGGTTTGTTGGGTGCGACGTTCGGCGAATAAAGTTGCCCATGTTTTATTTTCGAGCCTACCAGCGTGATAACTTTAATAAGTCACAATGATTCCAATCCAAAAGTTGTACCTATTGACACATTGAGTAGATTTTGCAAGATTCCATGCCCGTTGCAACGCACGGGCATTTGTACTAGTCTTTCCCTCTTTCCCTACTAATAAAGCAGGGAGTGCTTCTGGTCGTCCGTCGTCGTCAATTTGTAAAAAAGTCCCTGTGATTTTCTATAATCAACCCGCGGTCCTTTTTAAAGTGAGAAAAACGGTTCGAGCCCAGATCTGCAAAAACATCCTTCCGTTTTCTGAAAATTATACCCGCAATCCCTCTTTAAGTGATATCTAAATAAACGATTCGGTTTTACAAATTAACCCCTGCTCCGTCTCCAGTCGCGGCGGCGCAGGACTTACTCATGCCCTCCCCGCCGTTCCTCCCGCCGCCTGGCCCTCGCCGGCCCTCCGCCCTGTAGTGGGGCGCCCGAGCTTGGGCGCGCCGCCGCCGCGTCCGCGATGGTCCTAGATCCTACACGGAGGGCCTCCTCGACCTTCGATCCCCTCGCTTCAATGGCGGCGCCCCCGTCCTTCCATTGACCGCCCGATTCCGGCCAACTCCAGCGCCTTCCTCGGGATGCCGCTCACGGGAACGGATCCCCTCGGCGCCCCCTACCAGCTCGCCCTGCAGCCGGCCTTCCCTGCCGCCCCGGCGAGCCCCTTGGCCACCGAGGAGACGATTTGCGCCGCCCGTGAGCACCTCTCCTGATTCCTCTCTTCCCTCGCCCGCATCGGCAGCACCAGTAGGAGCACGCTGCCCTGCCGCCCCCGCCCTGCCGCTCCCGCCCTACCGCGCGCCGTCGGCCATGGATGCGGCCTAGAACTGCTGTCGTCCCTGTCCTGCGATGCGCCGATAGCCATGGACCAGCCGCGCGAGTAGGAGCACGCCACGGCGGCTGCCATGGATGCGGCCGAGAACTGCTACCGCCCCTGAATTGCAGCCGCGCCGCACCTGCCGTGTGCCCTTATCCTGGGCATGAGGCTGCTGCCGCCCAGTGCTGCCGCTGGGGCGTGCTACTACTCGCCTCTCCGGTCCGCTGGTGCCTCCCGCTCGGGCGGCGTACCGGGCCGACGGGGAGGCACTGTGTGCGTTCGAGCTGCTGCTCGAGTCGCCTCGCCAAGCAAACACCAAGTCTGGGAAGGCCGCAAGGGGGAGCACTGGAAAGACACGCCGCCGCCGCCGCAAGGGTTAGCCTCTGCTTCCATGTTTCATGAGGGCGGCGCCATTGTTTGGACTTATGGTGCAGCTGCTGCGTCCTGTTCGAGAGAGAAAAGAGAGGGTGATGAGAGAGAGGGTAGAAGGAGAGGGAGAACCGCGGAGGAGCTGGCTCACCGGCGAGGTCCTGCTGCTGCTTCAGATCTCCGTGCGGGGGGTCGGGTTCGAGCTCCTGCGAGCACTCTCGCCACTCGGGCGCCTGGTATATGGGAGACTGTTTTGTGCAAGGGAAACTGAAAACGAGATGAAGATTCAGGCTTTTACAAAGGATAAAAATAGACCACGTGTAAGCACACCAGACAGTAGTTGCACGCGTCGCTAAGCACTGCTCGGGATGTCACACGAAGCCACCAGACTTCACACGCGGCGACCACGCTGACCAAACGAGCCACATGAGAAGGGGAGGATTATTAGAATCAGATCGGGTGCACTCCACAACAAGGAGGAAGGAAAGATACCAGCCAAACCAGGGCAGAACCGACAGAGGTGTATTTTGCTGGCACCGATTTTACATCCTGATGTGCATGCAATAATAATTGGTAGCGCCCTTGGATTAACATGCACTTGCATATTAAATTACTTCCGGCCTAACAATAATTAACGGGCAAAGCAAATACCAAAATATGACATGTGCAGAAACTGGAATCAAAATTTTGATGCACATACAATTCTCAAAAAAATTGAATACGTGTCAATTTTTCTTCCGTTGCAACCACGGGCCTGTTTACTATCAATGCAGTTTGATCAATTCTACTCCCTCCGTTCGGAATTACTTGTCTCAGAAATGGATGTATCTAGAACTAAAATACATCTAGATACATTCATTTCTACGACAAGTAATTCCGAACGGAGGGAGTACCAGATAGTACCTCCGTGTGGAATTAAAAAGCATGTGAGCCAATTCTCTGGAACCAAGGCACGGTGCAGCTTTTAACATAATTTTTATTCCGTTGCAACGCACGGGCCATTGTCCTAGTCCTAGTCCTAGTCCTATCCTATCCTATCCTATCCTATCCTATATATATCTATATCTATACCTTATTTTTATTTTTATTACTATTTTTTTACTAATAAACCAGCGATTGTTTCTGGTCGTACGTCGTCGGAGTTTTTGCAGAAAAGTCCCTCCACTTTTTAGATATCAACCCGCAGTCCTCCTAATATGTAAAAACGAACCGGTACTGCAAGGGAAAAAACAACGCACGCCCCGTCTTGACCTCCCTCAAGCACGCCGCCACCCCCTTCCACTCTGCCGCGCGCCGCCGGCCGCCACCCCCTGCCACGCTGCTGCGCACCGCCGGCCCCTGCCACGC
>NC_041382.1:174667441-174679816 GCF_002162155.2 Triticum dicoccoides | reverse complement strand
CCGCACCATCCCCCAACTCCTCTCCCCCCTCCTCCTCTGCGTCCACCGCTCTTAAGTCGGCCACGCCCTCGAGGTGCTCCCCCATCATCCCGTTGCGGGCTGCTGCTCCGGGCCTGCTTCCTCTCAGCTCCCGTCGCTGGAAATTGGCGGCACCACCAGCTCTCCTGTCTCAATGTCCCCAAGTACCAGGTGCTTGCTCCCAGATCCGCACTATATACCCAATTTTTCCTTGATTGTGCAGATTTGTAAAAATTTCGATTTGGAGACGTGTTAGGATAACCTTGTGAATTATTGCTAACCTTACAAGATGGAGGCAAGGAAGGCCTGATTGTTGCTGAAGCCGAGCTCATAAACGTCTCACGTATGTGGTTTTGTGCTATTCTGAATCTTCTTCTCTGAAGGGTGTAGTTTCAGTTTCACACAAAAAATGTATTGCGCTTGCAGTGCGTACCAATTTACAGTTTACCAATGTGTATACGTGTTCATTTGATTTCACTCCAGTTTACCAATGTGCATACGTGTTCATTTGATTGCACTTCAGTTTACCAATTCTTTTTACTGATTCAATTTCAACATAATGTATGTATTGTGCCCTCTAAACCTGAAAATTCCTACTTTTGGTTGATAAATCATGTTGTTCTCAAGACTCAACTATGGCTGATCAGAACATTAGCAACCTTGAAGTAGCAGTTCTGTTATGTTTCAGAATTTACTTAGAATTGTAATTTGAAAAGAGCATGAGTTCTGGGCTTTATTCTTCACCATGATCTTTAAGTGTGTGCGTGCAACCATAGCTTCCATCATCATTACCTTAGGTTTTTATAATATACTCCCTCTGTAAACTAATATAAGAGCGTTTAGATCACTATTTTAGTGATCTAAACACTCTTATATTAGTTTACGGAGGGAGTATTTATTAGTGATTACTGGAACTCTTTCTTATTATTACTATTGATTTTCGCATTATCTGATTACTCCATCAATGAATCACCCTTTAATTGTATCTTTACGTAAGGTTAAACTTTTTTTTGTACCCGCAAAAAAAAACTTCTTTTTTTGTTTCCCTCAAGCATACCAGGTCAAGCATGTAGAAAAGTTGAATGTTTAATACTTGTTAGATAAGCTCAGGTTCAGCAGTTTCAGAACATTTTCGTTATACAAATAGTGCTTCAGGTCAAGAAGATGTATTAGTTTTGAATTCTCCTTGTGAACACCTCCTTACTTCAGAGCATCTAAATAGTGATGTACCCACTGCAGTTAGGACTTAGGATGTATGAGAACTTTTAAAGACATTTTTCTATAGTTAGGTTAAGAGATATATGACGGAGATGCCAGTGGTTGTGCCTGCCTTATCCAAAAGCCATATATTTTTGCAAAAATATATTATTACTTGATGAGGTATTTCGAGTTTGACCTCAAAAGTAAAGTAATGATGAATCAGGAACTTCATCTAATCCTCACCCTAAATAGCATACTCCTTATGCTACTATTCTTTACTAACGATGAACCAGGACCTTCAATTAATTCTGACCCTAGATAGCATGCACCCTCTGTTACTATTATTCATTTAACGGCTGGCCAAGTGAGCTGCAGGAGCAAGAATTGCAGGATCAAAACAAAAACCCGATGAAGGATATAATGTCAATGTGATTTGTTGCCAACGCCAATTCTCTACTAGAGCTCTATGTGCAGCAACAGAAAGTATGACTTCATCACGAAAACATCTTGATCCTTCTTTTTTCGTACTACTATTCTATAGTAACAAAACACACCATCAAGTTCCCAGGATATCTTGGTCATTTTTCTGTTCTGTAAAACAAAACATGTTTAAAGGATTATCAACTGTGGCTGAAAACCTGTACATCCTTTGCTCATCTAGAAAATGGAGTTTAGCCTTACAAAGAAGAAGCAGAAAAGAAACTCGGAAGTCTAGTTTATGCGCCTCTGCCTGTATGTTTACAACTTGCAAGTGGCCTGAATTTATCAGTTGTTGATAGATGAAAGGCCAACCAATTTATGCCTAACATTTGTGTCTCTACATTTATGCACTACCATTATAGAGCTCAAGGCATCATCAGCTGCACCACCAAGCAGGTCAAGAAGTTTGCCTATGGTGAGTGCCTGTTTGGTTATGTGTTCGTGGCTTTGTGCGCGACACCTGTTTGTTGTTTCGCCTCGGTCGTTTTGTCCGGTGTCCTGCAGTGTTGAAGGTGTTCCGGGAAACAATGGTTGGCGCGGCGTTCACCAGTTAACGGTACACCACACCGTCGCCGCCACCGATGGCATCACCAATGTCCGTCCGTCGAGGTTCACGACATTGTGAGATTGAAGACAGAGTTGTGTGTTCTGCTTTGTACATTGGAGCGGCCCATGACTAAGTTGGTCAGATTGTCCTGTGCATATACTTCTCAAGCAGATACGACCCAATCAAGGGCTCCTCTTTGTGTATCTCTCCAAGTATTGGTCTGAGTTTCCAAGTCCTAAGTTAGCAGCAATGCAGACTATGCAGCGCCATTACGTGCATGCTCAGTGCATCCAAGTGGTTTTCTCCCGCGGGGAGCGAGCGTGCCAGCCGCTACATGAGGCATAGTTGCAATCTTAGTTTCCAATTTATGACCAAACAGCAACCTAGCATGGATATTCCGAGTGCATGATTTTATGACTTGATGGTTGATTTAGTAGAGCAGGAGGTGTTCCAGTTATTTGAAAGATATAGGTGGTTGTTTCTATATATGAGGCTGCCCCGAGGAAATCTGTGGTGGTCTGGCCATGAAGCTGTTTATTTCCTCGATGACATTCAACTTTGTCACCGGTAGTTCTTACTGCTACTCATCAGGTAGATAACTCTGTATCCTTAAAATTCTCTCCTCTATATGAAATATTCATTAAATTTAACTCAAATATCCAGTTCAAATTTTTTATGTTATGTCCACACTTTCATCAAGCTAGATTTCTTGCATCTGTAAGTGAATTCGGCTACACTAATCTTGAATTCTTTCAACAATTTTAGTACTTCAAGTCGTCAACAGAAAAAAACTATGATGCACATTGTGGGCAATCATGGAGAGCTAGATGATGTTTGATAATAGCTACTGGTATGATCCTCTTTTTTCATATTTTCACCCAAGGTCTATCAGTCACTCCTGCCGATCTTTCACTATTTGAGAACCAATGGACAAAGCATTCAACTTGATTTTGTTTCCAGTCTGTATCGATTAGTCATTCGTTGAGTAACTTGGGAGACCGCAGGGTTTTGTACATGTTCAGTTATGCACTACTTGACAAGGTACATGAATTAGAAGAAAAGAATCATGGCAAGCAAACCAGCTGACAAATCATATTGATTTCATGGTATTTTATTACTACATTTGGGTGGAGTATCTTTGTTTTAAGTGCCATTAATTCGAAATTGTCCTGCTATACTTACTTCCCTTTTCTATTTGTTGAGACAAAATTTTGAGAATTAAATAGGCAGTGAATTCAATATAATCTGAGACGTCTATAACCTTTGTGCAGGTCTGACATGAGCAATGCCGGTCTTCTGGGATTGGAAAGGTGTTTCGTGAAGCAACAATCATGCTACAATCAAATTTAATGGCTATTACAGCGGCAGAAAGGAGGAGGACGGCCTCCTGATCCAGCGGGCCTGGGGGCGCCCAGCCAGGGCGTCGACGCGCTCTGTCAGCCTCCCCACGACGCGCTCACCTGCTGCTCCATCCTACGAGCACCGCCATCCTCTGGGCGCCGACGGGCCAGTAGTGTTTGCCCAGCTATGCGTCCAGGCTACGGAAGGCGTGGGGCTTGCTGGTCAAGTAGGTTGCGCCCTCTCCATCATGATGTCCTCCCTCACTGTGAGTGTTAACTGATTAATCATGCACATCCATTTAAACAAAGATTCAGAAAAATGTTTGATTCACTAATTAATCAACCAGTAAAGGACCAATTGTTTAATCCTACTAGCTAGACACTCCATCCATCCAATCCAGTGAGTTTAAATTTATTAATTTTTTACATCCTTAAATTATAAAGAGTAAAGAAAAGATTTAGGTGTTGGAGGAGTAGTCAGCAAGTGTTGTCTGCAAACCGAATCCAGTTTCTGTGGAGAACATTGATTTGCCACCTCAGCTCAGTCCTATTGAACGGATTGATTACTCTATGAAATAGTAGTTAGCCCATAATAGTAATTCCACTCCAATATTGGAGGAAGTGTTGATTGAGCTGAGAAATTTACTTGACGATGAAAGGAACGGCTTGCTTCCAAATTTGCAAAATAACTTCTCCAAGCTCTCAGAAGAGAAGCAATAATGTGACTCCAAGGTGTCCCTCTGAGAGAAAAGCTACCAAGGTGTCCCTCTGAGAGAAAAGCTAGAGATGCTTTGGCGGTGGCAAAATAAAGGGAAGTAATTGCTATGGACGCCAGCCAGTCAGGTGTTCATCTGCCTATTTGATTAATGTTTTCTCCTCTTAATACTACTTCCGTTTTTCTTCTTTAGAACCCTTCTTTTGTACTCCTACAGATAGCAGATGAAAAGAGAAGGATGAAGAAGTCAAGCTATTGGAGAGGTCAATTGAGGAGCTCGATAGTACTTTATTTGCTCTCGAATGTAGCTTTATTCAGTTTGAGTGAATTTTGTGGCCTAACTGTTGTAGCTATTCATTTTTTTCATGCATTCTGAATGTTATTACACACGCATGTTGGTATAAAACTCATGTTGTTATGCCTGCGTTATGACAAGAACTTTCCCAGATTTTTGTGCATAAACATACACATGTGGACTAAACTCTTTCCCTTATTTTTTGTTACTTGCTCAGCCAATACATATCTAATATAGTTATTTTCATATACTTCTAATCCCTGAAAACACAATACAAATCCTAAAAGAAGTTAGTTTTTGTAATCATCGGAGATTTTGCAAAAAAGTACCTATGCTTTTTGGTATTTAACCCGCAATCCTATTTTAAGTGGATCTGATAAATTCGTTTTTACAAAAAACACCCTGAATTTGCCGGTGTCCGCCGCCTCCGACCGCACCCTGCGCCTCCACGCGCGATCTCGCGCTCGAGCCTCCCCGCCGCCCCGCGCCGGCCGCCGCCCATCGCATCGTCCCTCCCCGAACCTCACCGCCGGCAGCCTTTGCCCCTCTCCTCCGCTTCCCTCCCAGATCAAATGGATCCCCCACCAATCCATCTCTCTCTCCCGCGACCCCTCTCTCTCTCCCTGGACACATCTCCGCCGCCACAGATGCCGGCCGATCCCGGCATTCTCCGGCGACTTTCGACACCACGCAGCACCGGCCCGGGCTCGCCTCGCTCCGCTGGGTCTTTTCCGCCAGCGGGATTCGCCGCTCCCGGCCACCAGCGATGACGTTAAGCCCTCACCATGTCTAGGGTTTCGGGCGCCTCCACACTGGCGTGGCTCCGGCGCCTCCGGCGGATCCTCTCCGACGCCCATCGCGCCCCCACAGGCATCTCCGTGTCCAGGATGCTGCTCCTGTGCCCGCTGGCCATGGGGTGAGTTCATCTTCTCCCCTATCTCTCCCCCCTTTCTCCCTCTAATGTCTGGTTTGATCCTCCATGGTAGATGTGCAGAGCAAGGATTGGATGCTTGAGGAAGGAGGGGTCGACCTTGCCTTGCTGCAGCTTGGGATGCACCACCCATGGAGCTTCCTCCTTTCTATCTTCAGCTGAGTTCGCCCCCTCCTCGGCTCTTGTTCGTGGCCATCAGAAAATGTGTTGTATACTGACGTATTTCAAACTGAAAACAATGAGTGCCAATACAAGATGTATAGTAACCCCTTGTGAACTCGATTCGTATTGGGTAGTGAATCGTCGTGAACCAAGGAATTGCAGGTAGCTATGCTTCGTTCTTTTATCCGGTTATTATTGAATGAATTTGTGGTCCTGTACATCACTTGATGCCTGGAGAGACGTTTTCTTTCATTATCCATAAATTTCTTATAGAAAGTGAATACCGTGAAGAAATATATGTATGTATGTGATATTAGATGGATACAAATCATGTTCCTGTAGGTGAAATAAGCAAAGTAATCACCAAGTTCCCTATGATCTATCTGACCAAATAAATTAAGTATCTATAGTTCATATTCTGTTGTGAGATTGTTTTAAAATGTAGTAATGGACGTACGAGCAACATTGATTATTCGATTCTTATTTGACCCATCGATACGCACGATCACAGGTACAACAATGCTTGGCATTCAGGACGCAACGAAGCAGGAAAAATCAAAGGTGGATCTTGCCCAGCTGATAAACAAGAAGGACACCGACCTAAGGGTGATTACAGTGGGCGGAAAAGGTGCTGATCTTGGGCATACATCGATCATCCGGGCAGTTTACAAGGATCCAGAGATCAAAAACAATTTTCCGTGCCGAGCATGGGTGAGGTTGATGCATCCTTTCAGTCCAGAAGACTTCATTCAAAGTTTAGTAGAGCAGCTTCACGCATCCGAAGGAGTTGACATTCTGCTGGAAACAAAAAAGATGGGGAAAGAGTTAGCTGAGGAATTCAATGGATATTTCAATGCTAAGAAGTTCCTGATTGTGCTTAATGACTTATCAACCATTGAAGAGTGGAATCGGGTTAAGAGGTGCTTCCCAAACAATAAGAAAGGGAGCCTGATAATAGTGTCTACAAGGCAAGTTGAAGTTGCAAGCTTATGTGCAGGACAAGAAAGCATAGTATTTGAGCTCAAGCAGTCGTCTGTTGATCAGAATATTAATGCTTTCTATGAGAAGGTAACATTCAAAGTTCTACTGCTTGTCCTCTTCTGAATTATACAGCAAGACTCGGTTATAGTGTGGCCTTCGAATCAGAACTACAATATTGACTTTGTAGCTGCATGGTGGGAATCAGTTTTTGTTATCACTGATCCTTCCAAACTGAAGCTTAGAGAGATCAAAATGTTACATGCTGAACGGCCAGGAGTGAACTACTCAAGTCGTCCGACAGTGTCCCACGCCGACCTCCGGTGGATCTCCTCCCGGATCAGACCTAACCCCCGCACTACTTGGGGCCCTCCCCCATGCCATTGCAGCCCTCAGCTACGACGCCCATTGCCTTCTCGAGATCAACAACCACCTGCAAGAAAACTGTTCGATCAATCGACCCAACAGACAGGAGGTAATTCACTAATTCAGTTTTTTGTTCCTTTGGTGTTTCATCTGGCACTAATTTTATGTGAAAGTCTTCATTTATGTACTGCTCATGTTTTGTACATTATGATTGATTATATTAGCCTAGAGAATGGGGAGAAAGAGGAGGAGATGTGGTTGTCAGCACGGTGTTGAACCACCGACGCGGCGGAAAAATGAGCATGTGTTGTGCAAGAGGAGATCCACACTGCCAGCATGTGTCTCTTCAACCAGTATGATCACGTCCTCGTGTGCCTTCGCCCGGCTGATCCGGTGACGGCAATTGTCATCTTCTTAAAATTTAGATGGACATTTGGATGTTCTTGATTTTTTTTCTTCTAAAATGAACATAACTGTCAGCTTCTTTCTTGGGTAATCAAACTCCGGTGGAATAATAGTATAACTCGTGTTTTTGTTTTAGGTCTTGCGCATCTGGTGTACCCAAGGCCGTCCACATGCGTTTTGAACATTCATTAGGTGTTTATCGTCTAGCTGAGGAGGCTATGAACAATCTGAAAAAACTAGGTTTGTACCATGAAGCACATGCTCTAGAAATGCTATACATGTTCTCCCTTATGTTCTTTTGGTAATCCACTTCACAACTGACTAAATTGCACCACTGCCTGACCTGTGCTATGTATGAATTTGAGGATTTACTTGAGAAAACTTCTACTGAAGTTAATGATTCCCTGTCAAATCCGCGCATATGTAACTGCAGCAAGAACTGCTTGTGATGTGCAAGCTAGGATCAGCTTGAACGTCTTATTGAATGCCTTCATGGAGACAACGGTGATACGTTCCAAGATTGTATTACCTTGGCCCGACTTAAGTAAGTTTCTACAATTAGCTTAATACAGGACAGTGCATCATTGAGCTGTGTATATCTGCTTCATTTTACATGACTGGACTTGCTTGCTTTACAAAAAGATTGCAGCCAATTTTTTTTCCTTTGACTATGGCTTCATAGATCTCTCTGAATCTTAGGTTTCATGTTACTCACCACTGTTTCTATCAATGGTGCAACTTAGGTTTGAAGATTATTTCTCCAACCATGTGGACCAGCTGAATTTTACTCTCCCTGAAGATTCAGTGACCAGCTCTGGTGCTCCCTTTGATCTGGTCTGCAGCAAGTACACTGCCTGATCTTAGTTGTTGCCAGCATCGTGGTTTGGAAAAAAGTGGTGTACGAATGGCTTCTGAGGATAGTTTGCACCAAGTACTTAAGGTCAGCCTACTTATGCTGTTGTAAGCACAACTGTTCAATTTTAAATCATTAGGAAGTGAGCATAGCTTCTTTTAGGTTCTATAATTATTAGATGGCTTAAGTAGTGCCCTGTTGCTCTGTCAGTTCTCTGAAAAACATTCAAGAAGGGAGCAATCTTTTACTTAATTCGGAAGCTCTTCATTGTCATTGTTAATATTTCATTGCTTTCTATATATTACGCAGCTACACATATGGCTGCCTTAATCTCTTTACTCAAGACAAGCATAATATGAATACCCTATTATGATGCCCCTCATGTCCTTTTGTTGTTTGCCTTGCCAATTTTGCTACACTATTGTTACATTGCATCCAGATTGCTCACAATGTGGCGGGATCTCAGACCTTTCTACTGAACTGAACTGAACAGAGATAGATAAATCCATAATTATTTTTTCTAAAAGTAAGGGCAAGTTCCTAAGAGGATACAAAAATCGCATGATCGGCTGTTCTCGACGTGGCAGTATTTGGGATAATTTCAGGTCATTTGGACCACGGGTGGGTATAGCTTGTAATGTGACATCGGTTCTTGAATTAGTTGTTTCATGCCATTTGGAATGTTTAGAAAACACACTGTGTCAGTTGGTATACTTAAATGTCTGGTTTCATTCATTATCACACCGTTGAATTTATAGGTATTAAAAATTAAATGTGGTTGCATCCAATATTTATTTCTATTGGTTGTTAATCTGGTCTACTCTCTGTTTCTTACAAGAAAAAGCTACTCTATGTTTCTTTCTTACAATGATCCAATAAGATATGTGAATCTTAGAGGCACAAAGGAACATATATATCTATAGCAAAAAGCACAAGCGATTAAGAGGACATATAGTGATTGGATGAGCTTCACGTCCATGCCCCTGCTGCATATCATGTCTCCCAGGTGTAGGTATTAGCTTCCTGCAGTTCTATTTTTGTATACAGTAATACAGGTGTGTATTGAACACCATGGGTTAGAGCTAGAACTTTTTCATGAGTTAGTGTACGGTCATGTTTGGATCGATGATCCGTCTGAGTTTTTTTGATAGCATCAGCCATTTGAGTTTATCACACCTGTTAGTTAGACCATGACATGGATAAATCTACGACCTTATAATGGAAGGTGTGTACGGCTATACTGTAGCTACCCAGATGAGTTTCCTCAAGTCTGATGATCCAAGTCTTTGTATAGGTTTCAGTACGTAAATGATCTTGAAGATTATGACTTCAGTAGGAAGGTTAGAGGCAAAAGTATACAAAGTTACAGTCAGTAGACCAATAATTACACTTTATCGACAAAATATTAGTTTCAGTTTGATTTTCCTTTATGCATCATCATGTACTGAACTTTTTTTGTGGTGATTTTGCCAACAACGTAAAGGTATAGATGTGTGTTTCTTCCGTCATGCTAAATTAAACAGAGTTGGAACTATTTGTTATGATAGAACGACGACTATAGATGTAATGAAAAACAGAGTAACAGACGGTTTGTTCTCAAGAATTGTAGAATTCATCTAAGACACTGATAGAAACTTGAAGAGCATATAATAGCTCAGGCCCTTGTTCTATCTCCCTTCTATGTTGACTTGTTCATTCATCTAAGCACAAATTCAGTTTCAGTGACTAAAGGTATCTGTAAGTTCCACTTACATTTTCTTCACTTTCTGATTCGAGCGTGTGTGGTACACAACTCAAACTATCCATATGATAATTTAATTCTAATGACTCTGCAAGCATATGCGATTTGATCTGGTGGGTTAATTCTAATGACTCTGCGGGCATCTGAGGTTTGTCCTGCTAGGTTGTTATGATGCATTCTGGATGACTTCACTACTAAGTCCGAGATCTGGGAACGAAACAAATTTCAGGGCAACTAACATGATCAACCAGCATCAATGAAACTGACATACAATTTATCGCCACTTGGATTTGCATACTAGCGACAGACATGATTTGTAAGGAGGAAACTAGATGAGGACAGTTCTGGTCTGATGCTTCAATAGGGATGCCTAGGTAATTATGACTGGATGTGTTTACAAGATATGCTTTTAAGTGCATGAGGTTGCAACCTATAATGGTACACTGTAGACCTTCATTTATTGAAATAGACGAGTGAAATTTTTATGATTCAAATATTTAATTTAGCTGTCTTTCCCATGTGATTTACCAAATGTAAATATTCATTGATTTTGTTAGGAAGTCAATAGTTTATTTACGATGTTTTAATACTTATGGCTATCAACGATGCATACAAAGAAAGATCAGAAAGTTGTATGTTTGAACAGGTAATGACACTAAAATTGGGGTGAAACCCAAAATGGTTTCAAAGTAAAAACAGTTTGAAACCAAAGAGAGTTGAGTGGTATAAAGTATACAAAGTTGCTTCTTAGGTTTGCCAGAACGCAATGATTTATTTTAGAGCCATTGCAATGCACAAACACTTTTGAAATATATAATTATGCAAAAATGGGGGAGAGTAGTTCCATGTACCGCGTATACAGGGGAGAATCACAAAATAGACAATATTGTCTATATTTATGACCTCATTGCAACACACGGACAATTAATTATAGATGAACAAGCACAATGACAAGTCAATTTCTTCGGGCAAGAAAACATTGGGTTGGAAGACAGGAGAAAACATTGCGTTGGAAGACAGGCTGGTGAACGCTCAGGCTCGAGAATTGTCGAAAGTTCTTCTATCTCTATGACATTTACACGCCTAATTCCTATGCATCATACATTCTGTTAGCCCGTTGCAACGCATAGGCATATCTTTACCTACTAATAAAGTGGCTATCGCTTTTGGTCGTCTGTCATTAAAATTACTCTCCAAGTTGATAAAAATTACCCATCAATGCCATCCGTAAGTGAAAAACGATTTGTTTTTTCGGACAAAAATCGCCGCCTCCTACGCTGTTTTATAGATGCGAGTCGAGTAAAAGTCAATGAGCGATGAGTGGCAGGGTGGTTGTCCTATTGCTCCTTTAGCGATGAGACTTGGGTTCTATCCCCAGTTTCTACAATTTTATCGTTCTTTTTTCACGCATGACCCATCTATGCATTCATGGGCCGGCCCATATGCGGGGCTTTACTCTCCTGTTTCTTCTCATTTTACTTTTTTGTCTTTTCTGTTTTCTTTCTTCTTTAAATTAATTTGGGATCTAATATTCTAAAGTTACGAGTTTTCAAACAAAATGTTTGAGAAATCATACAATATATGTGAATTCAAAAATATTTAGAAAATCATAAAAAAATTACAGATTTAAAAAATGTTGGTGGTTTTGCAAAATTGTTTGTAATATTATAAAAGAATCACAATTTGGAAAAATGGTC
This sequence comes from Triticum dicoccoides, assembly GCF_002162155.2. NCBI lineage: Eukaryota > Viridiplantae > Streptophyta > Magnoliopsida > Poales > Poaceae > Triticum > Triticum dicoccoides. The sequence goes on along the minus strand of NC_041382.1, from coordinate 174,668,088 downwards.
GAGAAATAAAATCATGTTCATAATTTTGAAAAAAATTAGCGTGTAGTCAAAACATATTCAGAAATCTGAAAAAAATGTCCATGACATTTTAGAAAATGTTCACAAAAAAATTTATTTTTAAAATTTGTTCCCCAATTTTTAAAAAAATTCATCGATTCAAAAAAGTTTGTTGAGTCAAAAATGTTAATGAATTTGAAACCGTTTCAAACATTTTAAAAAGTTTGTAAACAAAACTAAAGCTCATTATTTTTTTTAGAAAATAAAAAGGTTCAAAAAAACATGTTTATAGATTCGAAAAACTGATCACTGATTCAAAAGTATTTTATGTTTAGGATTTGATTAGTTTTCTGAAAGTCTTTATATGTTTTGGCGTTGGGAGTAGTTCGTAGTCAATGAGATTTGTTTTAAAAGTTTTAAATATTCTCTTGTGCAACATAATGATAAATGTGGTATGCACTGGCAAACTCATAACCTTGTGATTTACTGCATCAAATGCATTATGATCACGTGAACATCACGATCATCGGTTAGGGTGAGAAAAAAAATAAAAACATGATGATCCATTGTGTTAAAATAGAGTACGCTCATGTGTCAGAATACTGAGTCATATTTATTTGGTTAGCCATAATTTTTTATCTCCCATTACA
>NC_041382.1:174662716-174667349 GCF_002162155.2 Triticum dicoccoides | reverse complement strand
ATAAATATTAAATATCTTTACCTACTAATAAACCAGCTATTGCTTCTGGTCGTCCGTCGTGGTTGTTTTGCAAAATAGCCCCTCAGTTTATAGGAAATCAACCCGCACTCCCTGTTTAAGTGGATCTGAGAAAACGCTTCGATTTTACAAATTAAACCCTACATGTTTTAGAATTACGCCCGCACTCCTTTCTTCATCCTATCCGGTGGCAGAGAAGGTGGAAGGGGGGCAGCTTCGGTTGGGTTCTCGTCGGCGAGCTCGTCGGTGGGGAAGGTGCCCGCCTCGTTGGACGACGGCCGTCTCGGAATCCCCCCGCCTTCGGCCCTCTCGGCCTCTCCAGGTGGACGTGAGCGCCAGCGACCGCATCTCCAACATCCCGCCCGCGGCCAGGAATGGGGAATGGGCCGAGGCGTCGCGACGGAGGCCGATAAGGCGGCCGGCCTGCACGCCTGGGGCACCGGACCAAGCACGGCAGCATCGGCGCCGCCGTCGTGGGGCTCTTCAAGATGTACTGCAAGATGGCCGCGCTGCTCGGGCGGCACAGCCGCAGCAGGGCCCTCCTCGCGGACCACGCGCCGGCGGTGACGCCCTTCGGGCGCCGCCGCGGACGGCTGAGCCTGGCCATCCACGAGAACACGCGGGCGCCGCCGGCGTTCCTCATGGAGCTGCCCATGCTGGCGGCCGCGCTCGCGTTATCGCTGGTCTCTTTCTTTCTTGAGCATCCATGAGAACGCCCCCACACAGCGCGAGGGGAGCAAGTGGCCGAGGTGCCGATGTGGGGCGTGCGAGCTCGGCCGCGGAAGCGCTTGTGTAGTGTGTACCGTGCTTTCAGCGTGGTTGCTGCCGACGATGTGCTCCTCCTCGGGAAAGAGGACGTGGGGAAGCGGAGGCCCCGACGGTGAGGCGACCTCACCTCCCACCCCGACCTCGGGCGGCGCTACTCCCGGACCAGACCCAACCCCAGCGCCACTTGCCATTGCAGCCTCCTGATGCGACATCCATCGCCTTCTTGAGATCTGGCGGCCACCTGCACACCAAGTGTTCGGTCAATCGACCCAACAAACAGGAGGTAATTCGCCACCTCCTCGTCGAGATTCTTTGACAGCCACGCGCCGCCGCCTGCCGCCATGTTGCCATCCCTGTCGAGCTTCTTTGGTCACGTGTCACGTCGCTATCTCTTGACACGCCCGCACACCGCTGCCGCCGTCAACAGGTTTTCCGCCCCGCTTTCCCCAGCCATATCATATCACAGTGCGGTTAATCACTTCCGATCCTCGTGTATGTTCGTCACTTTGGTGTTAGCAGCTCAGGAGTTTGTGTAACTGCGTCAAAATTGGCAGTAACAACCGTGGTGCTCATCCTGGCCAGAGTTTCAGGTTTCTGCAGATTTTGCAGTTCATTGCAAAGCAGATCAATGTAAATCTTCAGAAAATGTTTAGTTTGATATAGTGTTAACTCTCACTTTGCTTTATGTCAATCTGATTCCTGTTTAGGCAGTGTGCGTGATAGTGTTGCGGGATGTATATGAATGAGTATGGACGTGCTTGATTTTGATGTGTAAGCACATGTTTCTGCAAAAAGAAAAAGAAAAACAACTATTTAATAGTGTGATGTCCATAGTGCTGCTACCAACTGTTCTACCTGAAATTAGTTTCTAGCTTATTAAGTTGTCTGGTAATAGCCTATACAGGTAACCGGAATTCATGTATAAATTTCTCTGTCTTTATGACTCACATAACTACAACTGAAGTAGAACAACTTAGCAAGGAAAGAAATAGCTAGATGAGAAATCGAGTGGTCTCCACGCTGCTTCTGCTGCTGCTACTGGCTGCAGTATGTGCTTATTTAAAAAATAAGCACATATATGAATTCATTAGGGTTTGGTGTCTTGGCGTTTCCTGAAATTTGGTTACCCAGAGCAGGCTGCTATGGTGAGGTTCTGAATCCAGAAAGTGAAGAGCAAGCTTGATGGATATATCTGAAGATGACATACAGTATGGTCTTCCCGTGCTTGTTTTATTTTAATTTCAATAAACAACACATTCCTGCCAAATAGGTGTTTATTTTTATGCCTAAAAGTATGTGCTTTCTAGAATAAGCTCCATGTTATATAAGCATTGCCTGTGTTGAATGCTCCTAAATTATAGCACACATTTGCAGGTTCATATATGCATACTGTACAATTGTGGTAGAAGCACTTGTTCTTATTCTTTTGTCTAATTAGAGTTTTAAATTGGTATGGTAGATGATTTCTCTAGCTCCATATTAGTTACAAAATATGAGCTTGTGAAGGGACAAATTTCTAGCATTTGCTTCAAATCTTATATAATTTTTGAAATAGATCCCAAAACTATTTAATCAGATGCTACTTGCACATTTTTCTGTTTTACTAGATGACGGTGCTCACAAATATCATGCTACTATATTCGGCCTACGATAGAGTATCTTCATGAAGTGCTTTTGATATTCCATTGTGTTTACTAGATGACGGTAAATCATTTTGAACTGTTGTGTTTCCGGTGACACCTAAATACATTGGTCGATCTGCACCATGCTCTGCTCCTATTGACTGCTGATCACAAATCAGAACCCAATCTTAGATCTATTTGATTTGTTTTGTTTAGTGTTGGATGGTGCCAATTAAAGAAATTGTACTGTCATTCATCAATTTACTAATCAGTCTGGCCTGAATTCATGAGTTCTGTGTGTGAGAGAATCTGTGCTCGAATGCGTTGTCACCTGGACTTTAAATCTTATCCAATGGTTTGGTCATCATTCCGTTGGCTGTTTGACTGGAGCTCATAGGAGGAGATGAATCTAACTGAATCTTCTTAGCTTAGAAACAAAAGTCGTTCTCTTGATGAACAAAGAACAATTGCTGTTAATTTGTCAGCCATTGTGTTCCTTCTTGTACTGTAAATATAGTTTAAAAATTTCACAGTTTTACATATGTTCACACTATCATTAATTCAAAAAAATATGTTCACACATAAAAAAAGCAAAAAATTCCAAAAAATGTGTCACATCCCTAGCTGCTGGTAGTGCTCTAGGCTAGCTTCATGTGTGCATCATGTCTATATTTTTGAAACTTGAATTGAGGAATTTTGAAAGCCTCAAAACCCTAGATAAAAGAAGGGCAAAAACCCCAAAAATCTCATTCATTGTTCCAAAATGCTCTTCCTAAATGTTTGATAATTTTTGGCAAGGGTTCTGGTCCCAACCAAAATATTGAACATTTTAGGAGGATTTATTTTTGTGACTCTGAATTTAATTCATTAGCTATTTGAATTTGAATTATATTCATATAATTAGAATATAATTTCAAATACCCCTGAAATATTTTATAAGCTTTTGGAAAAGTCCATCTAGCAATATAAAATATTCAGAGGAGCTTTGGCATTGTTTGAATTATTATTTTTAATTCAAAACAGTGGCAAAAGAATTAAATAAAAGAAAAACAGAACAGAAATAAAAAAAAGAGAGCAGAAGGACTTACCTGGCGCCACTTACCTGGCCCAACACTGTGCAGCCAGCAGCGGCCCAGCCCACCTCCTCCCCCTTGTCATCTTCCTCCCCTCGCACCGAAGCAGCTCGGTGGCGAGCGCCGATGCCGCCTCGGCCACCTCCTGCTTCCACCGAGGCGTTCCCGAGCCTCCCCCTCACGCCACCACGATGCCCTGACCCCCTGGAACCCCTCGACCTCTCCCATCGTCTCCCCCCTTTTCCTTGGCTCCCTCTCTCCTCCACCGAGCGGAGCCCCGTCGCCACCGACGCCGTTCGCCGCGGCCACCACCACCCTCTCGCCTCCCCGACGCCTCCCAGAGCTCCGCAGTGCCTCCCTCTACCTCCTCAACGAGCCACGAGGCCCCAGACGTGCCGCAACACCGCCCTCGATGTCTTCTTCAACCTCGGGACCGCCGGCCATCTTCGTCAAATTCGTCGGCTCCGGTGCCTCCCCGAGCTCCCCGAGGCCACCGTCGCAACCCCTGTGAGCTCCACTCCGTTTCCCCTCCTTCATTTTGCTCGTTCCCGTGCCGTAGCACCCCCGGCCACATTCCCGAGCACCGCCGTCCGCCATGGCCGCGTAGCTCTCCTGACCCGAGCCCCTCTGCTCGAACCCGTGGCACAACGCGCTTCTGGTGGCCCGCGGATGCCGTCTGGACCATCAGTTTCTCTCCTAGCGCGCCGCAGCCCAACCCCGCACATGGACGAACTCCGGCCGCCGCCTCGGGCTCCACTCCGGCGAACCCCGGCCACCCCCGCACATCCCGTTGGTCCCCCTAGATGCGCACGGGCGCGGGCTACCTCCTGGTGCCCTTGGCGCGTCGATCCGATGCCCCTAGCGCAAGTCCGGCGTCCCCCGCCGTGCTCTGTGGTCGTCGCCGGCTACACTCCGGCGAGAGCTGATGTGGCCGGTCATTAGGGCCTAACCACCCCCCCCCCCGCTAACCCAGGCCTTGGCCACTGACTGTGGGCCCCACGCCCTTAACTAACCACGGTTAACCCCTGTTTAGTTTAAGTTAACCACAGTGGCCCCACGCGTCAGTTTTGACCGCGCTGACGTGGCCGTTGACTGGGCCCACATGTCAGCGACACAAACCAGTCTGAGACACTGACGTGTGGACCCCACTGG
>NC_041382.1:174642971-174662667 GCF_002162155.2 Triticum dicoccoides | reverse complement strand
CATATGGGCCCCACGCCCTTAACTAACCACGGTTAACCCCTGTTTAGTTTAAGTTAACCACAGTGGCCCCACGCGTCAGTTTTGACCGCGCTGACGTGGCCGTTGACTGGGCCCACATGTCAGCGACACAAACCAGTCTGAGACACTGACGTGTGGACCCCACTGGCCAGGTTTGACCTGGACCAGCCACGTTGACCTGCTGACGTCACTAATATGTCATGCTGACGCAGTATTTGTTTCTGGAATTAAAATAAATCAAAAATGATTTATAAATTTCAGATAATAACCAAAACTTCTAAAATTCATAGAAAATTAACCGTAACTCCAAATTAAATAAATTATATATGAAAAATTATCAAAAAAATTCAAGGAATCCATCTGTACCATTTTCATGCATGTTTGAACAATGTTTGTCCTCTTTTTGGACAAAACAAATAAATGGCATTTAAATAATCACATATGGAGTTTGAATTTGAATCTTGTATTCAAACCAACTTCATTTAATCTGTTGCTAGTTGCATTAGCTCAAAACACATTCATTTTGCCATGTCATGATCATGCATCATATTGTGCATTGCATTGATTGTGTTCCTTTCTATGTTGCCGGTATTTGTCCCCTCTCGATAGACGTGATACCGATGATGTGATCGTTGACACTGATGAAGACTCAATGTTATCTTCAGAAGTGCCAGGCAAGCAAAACCCCCTTGTTCATTCCGATACAATCCCACTCTCTCGCTCCTGCTCTCTTTTACTGCATTAGGACAACATCGATTCATCTGTTACTTGCTGCGGTAGCTGAACCCCTTTATCCTCTGCATGACCTGTCATTCCACAGTAAATAGATGAAACCCACTAGCATGAGTAGGAGTTGTTTGAGCCCTGATGTGCCTACTCATTTATGTTTGTTTGTCATGCCTGCTACTGCTTAGAGTTGTGTCAGGTCTGATTCATCGGGGATGAATCAGAGGCGTGTGAACCTGTCCTACTGTGTGTGAGCTAGGTGTGTGAATAAGATTTGGTAAAGGTAGCGGTGAGAGGCCATGTAGGAGTACATGGTGGGTTGTCTCATTGCAGCCGTCCTCAGGAACTGAGTTCTGTGTTTGTGATCCATGATTCAGCTACTACCACGCATTGGGCCCGAAACCAATGGACCCTCTCGGCTTCTTAATCACCCTTGTCCTCTGTCCAGGAGTTGCAAGTAGTTTCTGGTGTTTGTAGTATGCTGGAGGCCGTGCGCAGCGCTGACCGTAGGGGTGGGCTGTGATGTGGTAGGCACGTGGCCGGGTAAACCGGGCGCCCGTTTGGTGTCTCGGGAACCCTGTTCACATCGTTTGGGGCTGTGAGCGAAACTCCGGCCGGATCTCCTCATGGATGGAACCCGAATAGGCGATAAACCTGGACTAGAGACTTAGGTGATTAGGTAGGTCGTGGCCGACACCCACGTTGGGCTTCCGCTTGAAGGTTGCTGAGTACATGTCGTGTAAACGGCGGTAAGTGGTGAGAGCGTGTGTGAAGAAGTACACCCCTGCAGGGTTAACATCATCTATTCGAATAGCCGTGTCCGCGAAAAAGGACTTCTGGGTTGCTTATATCAGTTCATAGACAAGTGAAAGTGGATACTCTAAAATACGCAAGATAAGCGTGAGTGCTATGGATGGCGTTCTCGTAGGGAGACGGGAGCGGATCCATAGTGGTGTATTGATATGGTGAATATGTGGACTCGTGTGCGCCACCTCAAAAGAGTTACTCGCAGTCGTAGTTCAGGATAGCCACCGAGTCAAAGCTGGCTTGCTGCAGTTAAACCCCACCATCCCCTTTGTTGATAATGATGCATATGTAGATAGTTCTGATGTAAGTCTTGCTGGGTACATTTGTACTCACGTTTGCCTATTTTATGTTTTTGCAGAGAGACTTCGGTCTCGCTAGTAGTTTCACGTGGACTTCGACGTTTAGCTTGATACCTCAGCTACGATCTTGTGCCCTCGGCAGGATCTGGTAGATAGTCAGGCTTCTCAGCCTTTTTCATTTATAGATGTCTGTACTCAGACATGATAGCTTCCGCTTGTGCTTTGATTTGTATGCTCTGATTGTTGGGTCATGAGACCCATGTTTGTAATATCTCGCTCCTCGGAGCCTATTGAATAAATACTTGAGTCGTAGAGTCATGTTGTGATGCCATGTTGTATTGCACATATCGAGCATATTGTGTGTATGTTATTGAAATGCTTGATATGTGTGGGATCTGACTATCTAGTTGTTTATCTTTAGTAGCCTCTCTTACCGGGAAATGTCTCCTAGTGTTTCCACCGAGCCATGATAGCTTGCTACTGCTCCGGAACACTTAGGCTGGCCGGCATGTGTCCTTCTTCGTTCCTGTGTCTGTCCCTTCGGGGAAATGTCAATCGATGAATACCGGAGTCCTGTTAGCCCGCTACAGCCCGGTTCACCGGAGTCCTGCTAGCCCAGTGCTACAGCCTGGATTCACTCGCTGATGACCGACACGTTCGATGCTGGGTCATGAATGCCTGTCCCTGTAAGTCTGTGCCACTTTGGGTTTACGACTAGCCATGTCAGCCCGGGCTCCTTATCATATGGATGCTAGCGACACCGTCATATACGTGTGCCAAAAGGCGCAAACGGTCCCGGGCCAAGGTAAGGCGACACCTGTGGGAATACCGTGCGTGAGGCCGCAAAGTGATATGAGGTGTTACATGCTAGATCGATGTGGCATTGAGTCGGGGTCCTGACAAAATGTTCCCTTTTTACTAAAAAATATTTCCACTTAAAAATGTACAACAAAAACAAGCAAAACATTATTTTTTTTAAACATCTCTTCAAACAATGTTCCTTTTTAGATAGATGATCCAATTTCTTAAAAATAATTTAACTACTCTTTAAAAAGTGTTCCATTTTTTTTGAAAACATTAACTTTTATTAAAAATAAGAAAATTTCCATGTTTAACATTATCATCGACATTTATTAAAATTGGATATAAATAGTGCACAATGCACATGAAGCAGGTATATTTTTTCGCCCGGTGCAACGCACGGGCATATGTACTAGTAAATAAATAACTAGCAAAAGGGCCCGTGCGTTGCAACGGGAGAAAAAAATTCATAATTTCAAATGGTCATGATCACATTTCGTTGCATCACTGAGATACAATATCTCTCTCAATTTCTCGAAATCATGAACATTTTGAAATTATGAACAATTTGTTAAACTCATGCACATATTTGAAATCGCAAACAACATACTATTACAAATTTCTGAACATTTTCTACAATCAAGAACATTTTTTCAATTTATGAATATTTTTTGCTATTTATAAACATTTTTTAAAAATTGTGAACATTTTTAAGCAATTTTCCTGAACTGGCAAACATTCTATAATCGATGAAAATATTTAGAAATTGGGTGGAATAGTTATTGAATTTGACGAACTTTTTTTGATTTAGCGAACATTTTTGGAAATGCCCGTGCCTTGCAACGGAAAAAAACTATCAAGTTATACATGTGTGGTAGATATAAAAAAGTATGAATCAAATTCACAAAGTATATACAAATCATGTCATGATGCGATAAGACACTTTTAAAATGTAATTTCAAAAACGAACAATATGATGCTCATCAAGACTTGATTTTTTAAGGCGTCACAATAAAATATATTGTGGCTGAGCAAACTGCATTGACGGACCCTGCCTGAGCTATACTGATAAATAAAGTGTCTCGTCTGGACTTAGCGTAGCGGTGTTTACCATAACCACTATTGTGATATGAAAGTAAGCATAACTGTGTATGGAAGCAAAATAGACATTTAGTCATTTTAATATAGCTTACAAAAACAAACCCTTAGAAAGTTATGTCAATTTTGTTGGGTTCAGCGTTGTACAAAACACGGAAACCCTTTTTTACCCAACGCGAAGGACTAAATAAAATCATAAAACGAGCTATATAGATCTCCTAATAAAACCTTTATGGAACCTACAATTAGTTTTGTTCATTATTTACGGATGTGTTTTAATTTTTGTGAACATTTTCTAAAAGCTGATGGACATGATTTTTAAATTCCTGAATATGCTTTGAATATTGGCTCATTTAAAAAAATCATGAACATTTTTTATTTCATGAAATCATTAGAAATCGTGATTTGTTTATAATTTGTGAGCAATTTTTTAAGTCATGAACATTTTTTGATTTTTAGAATATTTTTTAAATTCACAAACAGTTTACCATTTTTCTACTTTTTTTCAGAACTCGCAATTGTTTGATATTTTGGAAATCCGAAATTAATTTTGAGATAAAAAACCAAAACAGAAATAAAAAAGTAAAAAGAAATAAAAAATAGGGGGCGCCATCAATCCGAAATTTATTTTTAGGGAAAAAACAAAATAGAAATAAAAAAAAGATATAGAAAATTTGTGGACTTGCTGTGTTGCTACCTCCTCTTCCCGGTGGGTGCTGGATGGGAATGGGGAAATGGGGGAACTAGAGGCGGAATGACTCGACCGACAAGAAAAGGTGGATGCGCCGGGGCGGTAGGTGGGGTCCCATGGAAGCACGTGGCACCTAGTTGACGCGTGTGCGAGTCGAGAGCATCGTCATAAATCCAGCGGGACGAGATGTGTTGGATGTTTATGTGTCCTAGCACTGATTAGAAAAATCGCATGAACATCGATTATTTTATTACTTGATGTTGTTTTTACATTATCAAATATAATAATTAAGAGTGAATGAAATATTGAAAAGAAATCTCTACTCCTAATGGATTATTTTATTACTTGATGTTGTTTTATTAGTTGATAGGATTGCGTCCACGATTTTTATTGTCCGGTTTTATTTCGTTCGATTTTCTTTCAACCCACCTCAGCCACCATCCCTTCATATTGGTTTTTTACTCTTTCAATAAAAACTTTCCTAATCTTTTCACCTTTTCTAACTAGCCACATTACAAACTGGCAGGAACCTATAGCACATTACCAAATAATAAAATCCAGTTTTTTGATAATTAATTCCAAATCACAACTTTTCTAACGCAATGATCCGTACTTTCCTAACAATTAAATCTACATTTCTCTTTAGCGCAGCAGCCATGAGCCCAATTAAAAAAATAGTCTATATACTACACGAAAATGAACGTGTAACGTTATCTTATACTCCCTCTATTTTTATTCACTCAGCGTATTAGCCGGCTATTTCATCGACTACGACACATCCATCCAGTCCTTATCGCCCATTGAGGCCGTAGTCGCCTATCGCCCATCCTAACCTGATGCAGTCGGGGTTCATCTTTTGTAGGTCATTGTCCCAATCAAGTCGGCGCACCAATTGTTTCCGGACCACCGCCTCCACAGGTCAGGGCAGCCAGCAACTCCTCCATACGCGTCTCAGGCCTCAAGAGGCAGCCATGGCATCTCCTGCCACCGAGTCCGAGTCGCTCTAATGTCCCTCTGTCGTTGTAGCGCTGCCCAACTCCGTCTTCGTCTGAAAGGAGCTCGATGCCGGCGAGATTTTTATACCATGTAAAATGTACATGCACAACACCCATGCATTAATTGGTTGACCTTACATGCATGCATATTAAGATGACGATGGACCAACCTAATGGACTACTATATCTTTTTTCCTCTTTTCGATTGGTCAAAATTGCATCGGATGCAGGAACATGGTCGGTCGTTGAGGGCTCCGAGGTGCGATCCATCGACATGCTTTACTAAAGCAGCAGGGTAAGGAAGCGGTCTGTCAAGTAAAATTCTCATATTAACAAGATCTACTATGTATGTGATCATTGAACTGCAGCAACTTATTAAATTAAAAAAGTAGCTATTTTGATCAATGTATTTTTTGTTACCTTTGCATCCAGTCATCTATATGTTTTCTAATACCGGTGTGACTATAGTTTGATAGTGCCCAGTATGATCATGGCAAGCTCAATATGATCGTTGTTTTTCTATATACTTCAAATCAACAAGGAGGACCTCACGATTTCCACCACATGCCGCATGACGCAAGCCCGCTGCGCTAAAACTGTTGGCACCCTTCACCAACACACGAGGAAGATGACTCACTCTTCATCGTTTACTCTGTAGTAACGCACCTGCGTTGCGCTTATGATGAAAAGCACATCGCCGTGGGATTGATCACGTTCGTCGTGAATAGATGGACAATATGAGCACAACGCAGGTGCGTCGCTAGGAGTGTGCAAGGATTTCTCCCGTTGCAACGCACGGGCACATTTCCTAGTAAGGAACAAACTTGATAATGCCTTTAATTTTGACTATACCAATGCAAGCCTGAGTTGTAATGCTATTTTCTCGACAATAAATATTTCCATTAATGAGGTCTATCTCGATGATGCCTTTATTTTTGACTATACCAATGCAGGTGTGAGTTGTAGGCAATCTCCCCCGACAAGGAAGCAATTTATCCTGAAGTAATGTGCTTTAATTACCTTTTTCATGTTTCGTACAACTTGTTTTCATGCTTCAATGGACACATGCTACAATTAGGATTTTCTCTCTCCTCCAGACAACCCGCTTTCATGTTTCAGTAGATGCATGACCTGAATTCAATCACCTGATCTAATCTCATTAGCGACTTCAACACGCTAGTTCACATCACACACTCGGTGGGCAATGGCTAGTGCTTCCAGGTTGATTAATGTATAAAGCATGTAAGGAAACACATGAATAACAAAGCGAAGCGGAAATTTATTATAGAGAAACCATATGACATGAGAATAGAAAGCACTATGATGTTGACGGAAAGAATGAAGCCAATATTTAGGTTGTTGGAAACATGTTATATGGACCAATGAAGCACACTACTTTTTTAGTCGACATGGAAGCATAATTTCTATTCGACAAAAACATAGTTTTTTTTGCCGGGATGGAAACGTAGTTCTGGTGCATTGGAAATGAACTATTAGAGACAAATATTTTGGGGGTCCCAATAAGCTAGCTGCATTGGAATCAGATTTTGGTAACAGTGTGTAAAATTTGTTTTTACAACACATTGTACATATTTTGATTCATAGGGAAACAAATTGAAAAAGCAACAAAGTTACGATGATGACACTAGAATTTTCATCAGCCTTTTTTTTTGTGTCAGTCATGTCACCCATGACAATGTCTGCGATGTTGAGGACAAAGATGAACAACAACGATGAAAGATCGTGGATGTCGCCTAGGGGGGGGTGAGTAGGCGTTTAAAAAAAATATGATTTAGGCTTGAACAAATGCGGAATAAACCTAGCGGTTAATTTGTCAAGCACAAAACCTAAAACAACTAGGCTCACATATGTGCACCAACAACTTATGCTAAGCAAGATAAGCAACTATGTGATAGCAAGATATATGACAAGAAACAATATGGCTATCACAAAGTAAAGTGCATAAGTAAAGAGCTCGGGTAAGAGATAACCGAGGCACGCGGAGACGATGATGTATCCCAAAGTTCACATCCTTGCGGATGCTAATCTCCGTTTGGAGCGGTGTGAAGGCACAATGCTCTCCAAGAAGCCACTAGGGCCACCGTAATCTCCTCACGCCCTCGCACAATGCAAGATGTCGTGATTCCACTAAGGGACCCTTGAGGGTGGTCACCGAACCCGTACAAATGGCAACCCTTGGGGGCGGTCACCGAACACGTACACTTTGGCAACCCTTGGGGGCGGTCACCGATACCCGTCAAATTGCTCGGGGCGATCTCCACAACCTAATTGGAGACCCCGACGCTTGCCCAGAGCTTTACACCACAATGATTGAGCTCCGAACAACACCAACCGTCTAGGGCGCCAAGGCACCCAAGAGGAACAAGCTCTAGGGTGCCCAAACACCCAAGAGTAATAAGCTTCTCAAACTTCACTTCCACGTATCACCGTGGAGAACTCAAACCGATGCACCAAATGCAATGGCAAGGGCACACGGAGTGCCCAAGTCCTTCTCTCTCAAATCCCACCGGAGCAACTAATGCTAGGGAGGAAAATGAGAGGAAGAACAAGAAGGAGAACACCAAGAACTCCAAGATCTAGATCCAAGGGGTTCCCCTCACATAGAGGAGAAAGTGATTGGTGGAAATGTGGATCTAGATCTCCTCTCTCTTTTCCCTCAAAAACTAGCAAGAATCCATGGAGGGATTGAGAGTTAGCAAGCTCAAAAAAGGTCAACAATGAGGGAAGAACACGAGCTCAAAAGGTTAGGTTCAATGGGGAAGAAGACCCCCTTTTATAGGAGGGGGAAAATCCAACCGTTATGTGCTCAGCCCGCACACGAGCGGTACTACCGCTCCTGGTCCCGGTACAACCGGGACTCACAGTATACGTGCAGAACCCTACCAAGCGGTACAACCGGGCGACCAGGCGGTAGCACCGGTTGAGAAGAACAACCGGACCAACCGTCCAGCCACCGCTCAACCACCGCATAGGAACAGAAGGGAGTCACCCCTGAGTGCGGTAGTCGAGCGGTACCGGGCCGATGCAACCGCATGGCCTTGATCGCTCGGGCGGCTAAGTCCTGAGCGGTCGAACCGCTCCGGACACCGGTGGTACCGGTACGACCGGACCAACCGGGCCACCACCGCCCGAGTACCGCATCAAAACAGAGGCCTGACCGGTACTTGGGCGGTGCCTGGCCGGAACAACCGCCCAAGTCTTTGCTGAGCAAGTTGGCGGTACCACCGCCCGGAAGCAGCGGTACAACGACTGAGAGCTCCAAGCGGTACTACCGCTGGGGCACGCGGTACTACCGCTGGGACCAGACAAAAACCACTCTCAAGAAAACCAGAACTGCCATAACTTCTGCATATGAGCTCCGAATTGAGCAAACTCAAGCTTATTGGAAACAAGACGACGAGTAGCATCAAAACAGCGACTCGATATAGTAAGAAGAGGCAGGGAAGGTATGCCAACAAATAGAGGAGTAAAACCTCCAACCGAGAAGAACCGGCAAAACCTCCAACATCAAAAACATCATAGAAAATGCAAGTGAACTCCGTTTTCGATGAACTCGAGCTTGTCATCAAGATGACCATAAGCTCTAAGACTCACAAAGAGAACCATCAAGAACCAAGAAATATGATGCAAGGATGCAATGGTTTGAGCTCTCTACGAACGATACGATCAAGCTACTCATCGAGAGCCCCCCTTGATAGTACGACAATCGATCCTATAACCCGGTCTCCCAACTACCATCATGAGACCGGTAAAATAGAAAACCTATCAAGGCAAACCTTTGCCTTGCACATGGTCCACTTGAGCTAGATGATGACAATCTTGACTCCCTCAAGTTGGACCACCTTTCTTGATTGTGTTGACTCGATGAAGACTAGTTGATTGCTCCCCCATACTCCACTATGGGTGAGCCACTCTTCCGCACATCTTCACAAGTCCATTATCACCACAAAGGACGGCAAGCTTCAAGCATTTGATCTCTTCGTGATGCTCCACTTGAACTTGCACACCGCAACCTAACCCCACAAAGAACTCTCACGAAGACCATGGGTTAGTACACAAAGCGTAATTGACAATTCTTACCATACAATGGGATCACTTGATCCCTCTCGGTACATCTTCTACGCTTTGTGAGTTGATCAACTTGATTCACTCTTGACTTAGTCTTGATCATCCTTGAACCTTTTCAATTCTCTTCATTTGAACGATATCTTGAAGGTAGACATGAATGATCACACAATCTTCTTCTTCAAGACATGCTTGCAATAAGCTCAACTCTCACATGACCAATCTTTGGATAATTCCTTGAATAACACCTTGGTCGACACAAACTCTCCTTGAAACCAACACATGTACTCCAAGAAAAGCCTATGGACAAAACCTTTAAATATAACTCAAGGCAACCATTAGTCCATAGAGATTGTCATCAATTACCAAAACCAAACATGAAGGCACCGCATGTTCTTTCAAACGAGCAACTGCTGAGACGCTCCCAAAAAACATAATCGACTTTCTTCTGTTGCAGAATCACAAAAGGCGAGGTTCAAGAGGCATGTTCTCCTGTACACACGATCAAAGGGATGGGATCATTGGAAGCTTTATTTTAAGCGCACAAATGACATAGGTTTGAGCTTTATTTTGAACACACATGAATTTTAGAAAATTGCGGGGGATATAGTATGGGTGATAAACTAAACTGCAGTGGACTTCTCAAAGAAAAATAAAATAAGGTCTGAGCTTAGTATAAAATGTTGGCATGGGAATGGATCCCATGAAAATTTAGGAGTTTCATCCAAAGGGCTTTCATAAGAAGGAAACCACTTATAAGATTTAAATCATTTTATGTTCCTACGATAACACTACAATTCAAAGAGCCCTGAAGTATCCCCATTAGCAGACATTAGCAGCTCAAGAAGCCTCTAACTTGGCTAATCTATTTGTGTTAGGTTTTTTCTATATGATCCCAACAATAGAGAGAGCCGAGTTTATCTTCAATACTTTCCTTCGCCTCAGTGTATAGGGTGTGCACGTAGTTTTAGGTTATCAATTTGACTAGCCAAATATGTGTTATATTTCACCAAAAGTATATCATTGGATTCTCAAGAGGATGTAGTTTCTAAACATATATTTTTCATCACATATAACACATATTTATCTAGTTAAATTGTCAACCTAGAACTACGCGCATGCTCTATACACTTAAGACGGAGGGAGTAGTTAAGTTCTTTGTGACGGAACCAATCCATCTAGCGAGTGATAGGCTTAGCACAAGTGTTCACATTTTTTCTGGATTTATTTCATGTTTTTCGACAATTTTCCTTCAGTTGAGAGACTACGAGGTGTGTGTGGTTACTACTTGAACGACGTCACACTAGCTCGAAACCACTTTTGTTTTGGGTCAAGTGTTGAGTGATACCAGCATTTATTTTAGACTTAAAGCTGCAAATATAGAAGTATAGCAATCCAGGACCAAACTACCAGCCGATTTTCGAATGTAAAATTTTGCCCAACATATCACTCAAATATATTTTTTCTCGATAGCTGAGGGACAAACGGTCACTTGCCACTCCACTTGGGACAGAGCATCGGGTCTTCGCCATTTTCCCCCTTTCCCAATCCCCCCGACCATGTCTTCGGCGACGCAGCAGCAGCCGCCACCGGCGGCGCCGCCGTACCGGCCATACCGGCAGGTGCGCGCGGCGACCCCGCACGCCCGCGCCATCTCCTGCGTGCGCTTCTCCCCCTGCGGGCGCCTCCTAGCGACGGCCTCCCTCGACGGCACGGTCGCCCTCCTCTCCCCGTCCTCGCTCGCCGTCATCGCCAACCTGCGCGGCCACACGCAGGGCGTCTCCGACCTGTCCTGGAGCACGGACTCGAATTACCTCTGCTCCGCGTCCGACGACCGCACCCTCCGCATCTGGGACATCCGCTCCATCCTCCCCGGCCCCAAGCCCGCCGACCCCAACGCCGATCGCTGCATCCGCGTGCTCAAGGGCCACACCAACTTCGTCTTCAGTGCCAACTTCAATCCGCAGACCAGCTCCCAGGTCGCCTCGGGGGGATTCGACTGCACCGTGCGCATCTGGGACGTCAGCAGCGGCCGCTGCATCCGCGCCATCGACGCGCACTCTGAGCCCGTCACCTCCGTCCACTTCATCCGGGACGGGTCGATCATTGTGTCGGGGAGCCATGATGGGAGCTGCAAGATTTGGGATGCGGGAACTGGCTCTTGTCTCAAGACAGTCATTGACGACAAGAAGCCAGCGGTTTCCTGCTCAATGTTCTCACCAAATGGCAAGTTCATCCTCGTCGCTACGCTCGATGACTCACTGGTATGACCAATTGACTGCTATTTCATACCCCCTCCGTCCCAAAATAAGTGTCTCAGCTCTAACCATCACGCTGTTGAGGATCATGTGTAAGCCTCTTAGGCCTTAGGTTAGTGTTGAGCACAAACCACTTTCAGTTTGTTGGATGGTGTACAAATCACACAATTTCAGCTCATCGCGCAGCACTAGTTCAGACAATATTCATTGTTCTTTGATGTCAAGGTCACTTCGATATATTTTGATCTTGGTACAGTGATTGCAGGCTTTAGCTAGGTTCTAGTCCAATTTTCGGTTGCAACTTACCTCGACTTGACAGTGAATGAAAGCCCTGCTCAGTTCTTAAAATTCAGTTCAAGGGTCCACCCACATGTTTTTTTTTTCTCGAATAGGTCCACCCACATGTTGACAAGGATATTGTATTTGAGACTGTGGGTTTGAAGTCATATTCCCTTCAAAATTATATGCACAATTATCAGAACCGCTCACCTGATATGGAATTCAAATGAAAAATATAGTGTCACACTTGGCAGTGGATGAAATTATAAAACTCCATCTCAATTCAAACTTTGATCTCTGAAGTTCAAAATAACAGCGCTCATTGCACATTTAGGCTCTTCGGCCAAGTGGTGCTCGTCCATTTAACTGTCACTGAAGGTGATTTTAGCACGTTTGGTTCTCACATAGTTGCTACTTTTGCACCAACAGAATTATGGTTTACCAAAATATCAAGTTTCCATTCTTTTGGGGCATTGTGGTAAGCCCATGTTTTCAACTTACATGTCTGAATAGAATTGAGGAGCTGGGGCTCTATATGTTTCAAGTTACATGAGTTTATTTATACTTATCTACTAACTTCATGCCAATCCCCATGTTCTTGTTATGTTTGCAATCTCCATATTGTGATGAGCCTGCACACTGTCAGCAACTTCTCATTCATCTTTGTCATGCCACAAGGATGATTTGGCTGTTGCAAATTGCAATAGGCATGTCATATGTTCATGCTGTAAGAATCTTTTCCCCGTCTCCTACAACATGACTTGGTGTGAACTCCACCCAATCTGCACGACTTTATTTCCAAGCTTTGTTGTCTCTTCTTTATAACTTCTTGTCCACTTCTTCGCAGACTTACTGTTACCATTGGTCTCCACCTTCTTCCAATTTTTTTTGAACTGAACCTTCTTCCAAATTCAAAGTGTTACACATCATTACATACAATTTCTTATCAATGCTGTAAGCCCTACAGTTCAACTGGCACACCTGATGTTTGAGAATGTTAAATTTTTGTATAGATACATCCTGGAAGGTGTATCAATAACATAGAAGAGGTGGGTTAAGAGGACAATACAACACCGATAAAGGTTTGGCAGCATTGCTAACCCTAGGTTAGCTACAATCCTGAACAACTACATCATCTTCTACCCCTGCCGGTGCCTCAATCTGGCAGCCATAAGCATCCCCACAGAGCAATCCAGCTTTGCTCCATTGAGCTCCTTCCAAGCGAGTTGAGTGCACCCGGGCCCTCATGGAAGATTGGCGGCCATTGAACACCACATCGTTTCGATGGAGCCAAATCATCCGGAAGGTGAGGATAATTTTCTTTTGAGGGACATAAGGTGAGGATAATGGTCGTGCATAGGTTCCGCAATCCAATGATGTCAGCCTTGTGTTCTGGGATCCACTTGGGTCTCCGGCTATTGAGCATCAAAGTCCACACCTCGTATGCCACCACACAGTCGAGCATCAAATGGGTGATTGCTACATTTCTCAAGGGTGCCTCTCATGCCTCTGGCTATTACATTTTACCATAAAGATTGCCAGTTTTCTATGACTGTTTTTTAAATCTCAGGATGCGCCATGACTTGCAACTAAACATTGTTGCAAATTGCTTCTCAAAACTATTATTTGCATTTTTTCTTTTCTTTAAATGGAAACAATATGCTAGCAATCACCATTGTTTAAACGTTGTTGGGCCTATCTTTTCGAAACTCCATGTTTACTAGAAATGTGCTTACTAAGTGCCTCCCACCTTCTTTGCAGAAACTATGCAACTATGCTACTGGCAAGTTCTTGAAGGTATATAGTGGGCATGTGAACAGAGTATACTGCATCCAGTCTGCGTTTTCTGTCAGGAACGGGAAGTACATTGTTAGTGGGTCGGAAGATAAATGCGTATACATATGGGACCTCCAAGGGAAAAACATTCTTCAGAAAATGGAAGGCCATACCGACGCTGTCATCTCGGTGTCATGTCATCCAACAGAGAACAAAATTGCTTCTGGCAGCCTTGATAATGACAAGACTGTGAGACTCTGGGTCCAAGATGGCTGATGAGAATATGCAGAGGAGAGGATAGGTAGACCTGTGTGTACTCTATGTAGAACGAACCTATGCAGCAGCAAGTGGCATCTCAAAGAGAAACTTGCTGCTGTGTTCCATGGGCCGCTCCTGGTTGTATGTCAACCTGGAGGTTTTACTTAATTTGGGCTTGCACTGCTTTGTTTTAATACGAGTTGTTCCTCTTCGAGGTTCCAAGTCTCAACGGATGAGTTGGTCTCCCAATGTTGAGATGTGTTTATTTGGTGCCCGACGGTGCTGTAAGGTACCAGATTTGGACCTCAGCGCGATCGGCAGTTAATAAAAGCATTGCAATGCTGGCAGTGTGTAGGGTTAATGGACATATATCAGTATGGTGACTGCACATCATATGTAGATGGATACTGATGTTCTGTTGATTATTAGGTGTCAATCTGCAGAGCTGGGATAATGGCCTCACTTGAGCTTGCGATATGGCTTCATGGCTGTGAACCTAGCGTGAGCTTAGCTTGACCAAACTTGCTTAGCTCAACGTATGACGGCCATATATAGATCAAACATGGCTTGGCAACACATGGATGGTACTCCCTCCCTCCATTTCTTTTTAGTTTGCATATAAGATTTGATCAAAGTCAAACTTTGTAAAGTTTGACTAGCTTTGTAGGAAAATATATCAACATTCACACTATGAAATCATATTATTAGATGCATGATGAAATTAATTTTCATAACATATAAGTTTTGTATTGTAGATGTTGATAGTTTTTTCTATATACACACTATCTTACATGCATGATGAAATTAATTTTCCATATTTTTTTCTATATTTTTTTCTAGATGCATGATGCTTTACAAAGTTTGACTTTGACAAATCTATATGCAAACTAAAAAAAAGAGGGAGTAAGTGAAAGGGAAAAGATTAGGGTCAACTGGCCGATCACGCGTACGCTTTCGCCGCATGTATAGCCGTCAGATACCAATTTCACGATAACAGATAAAAAAGTTCTGCAACATCATCTGTGTAATAACACCTATGTGTTGGCAAAAAGTTAAAGATAAAAAAAATCTGCAACATCATCTATGTCTCAAAAGCACTTCCGACACTTATGTTTCAAAAGAGTTTAGAAAAAAAAACTCTGCAACAAAACCTCTATTGCAAATATTTCTGCAACATGAGGTCTATTGCAAAGGGTAAAGATGCGGATGGCCCTCGATCAAACGGATGCGGATGCGGAAGATCCGGCGACTGACACGTAGCGTCGCCCTGAGTGAAATCTATCGATTTTGAAAAAAATGTTCAATGTTCCGGCAAAGTCAATGTTTGCAATCGACAATGAACTAGCAATTCCGGTATAGTAAGCAGCATTAATCAACTGAGCATCGACCATAGAGTAGCAATTCCGGTATAGTTAAGCAGCATCGTAAGCAACTGAGCATCAACTGTAGAGTAGCAATTCTAGTATAAGACTATAACTAAGAAGCGTCATAGGGAATTCACCCATATTATACTGATGTTCATAGCCGGCGACGGCCACCGCGACGCAGGCGCAGTGCCGGGCGTTGACGGCGACGTCGCCGCTTTACCCTGACGATCTTTCGGCCGCAGACGTAGCGAGACACATAGTCTTTAATTACACTGCGTTGCCCGGCATCATCAATCCTGCCGCCTTGAATACGGCCATACCCGTATCGGAGACGGTAGCCCTGATCGATTCTTGACGGCTCATACTTGCTGCCGTAACCCATGCACGAGTAGACGGTGTCGGCACTGACGTAAGGGAACGGCCCCGCATGCACCAACAGCGCGAGCCCTCTTTTTTGCCCTCGCCGAGACTGTATGAAATTATGATTGCACGATGTTTTGCTCTCGTATATATGATGTATAAGATGGAGCCTCTACTTCAATTTATACAATAAATTAGAGAGGTGGACCTAGTCAATATACATGCACAAATAACATACTTAACACCCCTCGCAGTCGAAGCGGCACCGCGGCTGACGCAAAGACTGCATCGGAACTCCTCAAATGACGCCGTAGGCAAGCCCTTGGTCATGATATCGGCAAATTGTTGGGAAGTAGAGACGTGTAAAACACGAATATGGCCAAGGGTCACCTGTTCCCGAACAAAATGAATATCCAACTCAATATGCTTGGTCCGTCGATGATGCACCGGGTTAGCGGAGAGGTAGACCGCCGAGACGTTGTCGCAGTAGACCACCGTGGCACGGTCAACGGGACAAGAGAGCTGTAACGCCCTCGATGCAGCTATAACTCCTACGTGTCAAAGCACGATTTAAAGGCATAACCGCATTGAAAGCAATGTCGCAAGTAAGGTAATCTTCACAACAACCCATGTAAATATATAAAAAGGGAAAAGATACATAGTTGGCTTACACTCGTCACGTCACCCAAATACATGAATAACATTATAATCATCCAATACACTCATGGTCCGACTACGGTACCAAAATAAAAGATCAACCCCAACATGCGACATGGTCCCCGATCGCCCTAACTGGGCACCACTACTGATTATCTGGGAAAGACATATAGTAACGGCGAGAGTCTTCGTCGAGCTCCCACTTGAGCTCAAGCGCATCATTTGGAACGGTATCATCGGTCCCTGCATCTGGTCTGGAAGTAAACTGTGAGTCACGGGGACTCAACAATCTCGCATCCTCGCGATCAAGACTATTTAAGCTTATAGGGAAGGCAATGTAATATGTGGAGCTGCAGCAAGCGACTAGCATATATGGTGGCTATCCTGTTCGCAAAAGAGAGCGAGAAGAGAAGGCAAAGCACGAACGAAGAACTATGATCAAGAAGTGATCCTAGAACAACCTACGTCAAGCATTACTCCAACACCGTGTTCACTTTCCGGACTCCGCCGAGAAGAGACAATTACGGTTACACACGCGGTTGATTCATTTTAATTAAATTAAGTTTCATGTTATCTACAACCGGATATTAACAAATTCCCATCTGCCCATAACCACGGGCACGGCTTTCGAAAGTTGAAATCCCTGCAGGGGAGTCCCAACTTAGCCCATCACAAGCTCTCACGGTCAACAAAGGATATTCCTTCTCCCGAGACATTCCGATCAGACTCGGCATCCCGGTTTTACAAGACATCCTCGACAATGGTAAAATAAGTCCAGCAACACCGCCCGAATGTGCCGACAAATCCCGATAGGAGCTGCACATATCTCGTTCTCAGGGCACACTCAGATTGTCCAAACTTCCGGTAGGCCAGCCCAGAGTTGCCCCTGGTGGCCACCGGCGGCCGACGAGGTGGACCAACACTCAGAGGAGCACTGGCCCGGAGGGGCGGGGGGGTTTAAATAAATATGACCCTTGGGCTCCGGAAACCCAAAAGAAAAAGAGGCTAGGTGGCAAATGGTAAAACCAAGGTTGGTGAAGGAGTTTTATTCAAGGCGAACTGTCAAGGGGTTCCCATTATAACCCAACCGCGTAAGGAACGCAAAATCTGGAAACATAACACCGATATGACGGAAACTAGGGCGGCAAGAGTGGAACAAAACACTAGGCAAAAGGCCGAGCCTTCCACCCTTTACCAAGTATATAGGTGCATTAAGATAACAAGATAATATAGTGATATCCCAACAATAAACAATGTTCCAACAAGGAACAATCTCCAATCTTCACCTGCAACTAGCAACGCTATAAAAGGGGCTGAGCAAAGCGGTAACATAGCCAATCAACGATTTGCTAGGACATGGTGGGTTAGAGGTTTGACATGACAATTTGGGAGGCATAATAAGCAAGTGGTAGGAATCGTAGCATAAGCATAGCAACAGAGCGAGCATCTAGCAAGCAAAGATAGAAGTGATTTCGAGGGTATGATCATCTTGCCTGCAAAGTTGTCAGAGTTGACTTGATCCTCGTAAGCAAACTCAACGGGCTCCTCGTAAGCAAACTCGTCTCCCGACTCTACCCAAACAAGACAAATAAGCAAAAGGAACACAATCAACCACGTGCAATGCTCAAACAACATGATGCGAACATGGTATGCTATGCGGGATGCGAGAAGTGATGCATATGCAAGATTTGACAAGGAATGATTAAACCTGGCCTCAACTTGGAAATCCAAGAGTGCCACTAGAAAGGTGAGGTGATTTCGGTTGAAATCGATATAAAGATCACCGGAATCGGATGCACGGTTTGGAAATGACAAGCAAAACAAATATGGCACCGGTCTGCGATAATCAGCAAGTAGCCATCTAAATGCATCAAGATAAATATGCTACAGCACTCAAACATGACAACAAAATACATGGCAGGAATCCACTCATGATGCTTAACAAAAGATAAACACTGATCTACGACCAATTCATCCATTAACAGGTTCAAACAAGCATGGCAAAAATGCAAATGATAAACAGGTTTCAGACTTAGTGAAATTAACACAAGTCTGGAATTTAACATCAGGTAGCACACTTTAGAGCATGAACACTGCATGCTACAGGAACTTAACATGGCAAAGCAAGGCATGGCATGAAGCTACTCAAGGCACTTAACAAAAGTCCCTTAGTGACCTTGAGCCAAAAGGGATCAGAAAATACAATTGCAAGCATGTGAACATGGCAAAAACATAAACAGATCTCAGACTTAGTGAAAAACTGGAGCATGCAAAACAGTTAACGAGTAGGCATGTTTACGAGCTCGATGCACTCACTACAGAGCATGGCATGACAAACTAAGCATACACCCATCAAGAATACATAACATAGAAGCTAGACATGGCAAGAACAACAACATAGCATGCACGGATCAATAACAACATCCTCGGCAAAATCGCTAACAAGTCAACAATCTGCCAGGAATCACGAAATAGCAAAAGTAGAGCTCGATTGACTCAAGCTAGGGTGCTCCATAAATGCACACAAAGACATGGATAGCTAGAGCACCACAATGTTAACAAAACATCCTTACTGATCATCCTCAAAAGAGGCACGGATCACTAGGAAACAACATGAACATATGGCATAACGACAAAAACAGATCAAGGACTTAGAGAAATTCTAAGTCCCTGAAATCAACATTACCGAATACGCTACTTTGCAAGCTTGTGCTAGTCACCACACATATCACAAAAATACATGGTAAGCACCTCTGTAAAGATGGCATGGCATATAACAAAACTCATGTAGAGCTCAGGAGCATATCATGCACACATTAATCATGGCAAAAATGACAAATATCTATTTGATGAAACAGATCTGACAATTTAACGACATAGCCCTCTTCCAACAGCATTCGGGCATCAAGATGAGCTCAAATTAAAATGATGTACTCTCTGAGACGGACATTTTGATATGCTACACGCGCAAATCGGAGCCACGGTTGCGGAGATACGATGCGATGAAATATGCATAAAAACTAGGGTTAGGGCAAAAAGTCAACCGAGGTTAGGGTTCCAGATCTGGATCCGGATCGGGCACTGTAGCGGCGTGGAAAAACGATGATCGCGGGAGTTGGAGTCCGAGGTCGTCGGACTTGGAGACGCTCGCCGGCGCGAGGGCCGGCGCGGCCGCGGTGGTGGTGCCGCGAAGAGGCGGCGGCGGTGCGGCGGCCGGAGT
>NC_041382.1:174623979-174642625 GCF_002162155.2 Triticum dicoccoides | reverse complement strand
CGTGGCTGCGGGTGGCGGCGCGCCACGTGGCGGCCTGTGGTTGGCGGCGGCGGGGATGTCCGGCGCGGCCCGGACGTTGTCCGACGCGCAGAGAGGCGAGGAGCTAGGTTAGGGTAGGAAGAGACCTGGGAATTTCGGAAGGGGATCTAGTTTTATAGGTAGGAGGAGCTAGGAGGCTCCAAATTGAGCACGATTTTCGGCCACGCGATCGTGATCGAATGCTCTAGATGATGGAAGGGTCTTTGGTGGATTTTGGGCCAAATTGGAAAGGTGTTGGGCTGAAACACAAACGAGGCCTTTTCGGTCCCTCGGTTAACCGTTGGAGTATCAAACGAAGTCCAAATGACACGAAACTTGACAGGCGGTCTACCGGTAGTAAACCAAGGCCGCATGACAAGTCTCGGTCCAATCTGGAAATGTTTAACCCCCACACATGAAAAGAGATAGAAAGGAGCACCGGAGGAGATAGGAGCGCCGGAATGCAAAACGGACAACGGGGAAAATGCTCGAATGCATGAGACGAACACGTATGCAAATGCAATGCACATGATGACATGATATGAGATGCATGACAAAGGCAACTACACATGGAGACAAAAACCCGAACCCAAAGAAATAAAATAACTTAGCACCGAAAAACGACAAGAGTTGGGATACATATAAGGTAAATTACATCCGGGGTGTTACAACACTCCACCACTACGAAAGGATCTCGTCCCGAGATCTAGGACTGGAAAAATGTCGGGTACTCAGAACGGAGGTGATCCTCGCGTTCCTAGGTGGCTTCACGGTCGGAATGGTGTGACCACTTGACTTTGAGGAATTTGATTGACTTATTGCGAGTCTTGCGCTCAGTTTCTTCAAGAATAGCAACTGGGTGCTCATGATAAGAGAGGTCTTCTTGGAGATCAATGTCTTCGAAATTGACGGTGCGGTCAGGGGTCTTGAAGCACTTGCGGAGCTGAGAGACATGGAACACGTCGTGCACATTTGCAAAGTTGGGAGGAAGCTCGAGTTGATAGGCGAGATCGCCTCTCTTGCTGACGATCTTGAAAGGACCCACGTATCTAGGGGCAAGCTTCCCTTTGGTACCGAAGCCACGAGTACCTTTCATTGGAGAGACACGGAGGTAAACATGGTCTCCGATCTCGAAAGCCAAATCATGATGCTTACTATCATAGTAGCTCTTCTGGCGATTGCGCTGCTTTGAGGTTATCACGAATGACTTTCACATTTCCTCTGCCTCTGTGATCAAGTCATTACCAAGAAGTTGACGTTCACCGGTCTCTGGCCAGTTAAGAGGAGTACGTCACTTCCTGCCATAGAGAATTTCAAATGGGGCCTTGCCCGAACTTGCTTGAAAACTGTTGTTGTAGGAAAACTCGGCATATGGGAGACAATCTTCCCACTTCATACCGAAGGAGATAACGCAAGCCCTAAGCATATCTTCGAGAATCTGATTGACACGCTCGATTTGACCGCTAGTTTGAGGATGAAAAGCTGTGCTGAAACGGATGTTGGTGCCCATGGCCTTCTGAAAAGAATTCCAAAACTTGGAGGTAAAGATGCTGCCACGGTCTGAAGAGATCAACTGCGGAATGCCGTGCAGAGAGACAATCCGAGAGGTATACAGCTCCGCCAATTGAGCTGCAGTGATAGACTCTTTTATAGGCAGAAAGTGAGCCACTTTAGTGAGTTTGTCGATGACAACGAATATAGCATCATTGCCACGCTTGGACTTTGGAAACCCAGTCACGAAGTCCATCTCAATGTGGTCAAACTTCCATTCTGGAATGGCAAGAGGTTGGAGGAGACCAGCTGGTCGTTGGTGTTCTGCCTTCACTCTTCTGCAGACATCACATTCATTCACGAACTGAGCAATCTCGCGCTTCATTCGAGTCCACCAATAAGCCTGCTTGAGGTCCTGGTATATCTTCATACTCCCAGGGTGGATGGAGAGGAGTGAATTGTGATCCTCGTTCATAATGACTTTATGAAGGTCACTTTTAGGCACAACAATGCGATCCTCGAAGAAGAGAGTATCCTTGTCATCAAGGCGATAGCACTTGTACTTGGATTGACTCTTGGCAATCCCAATCTTCACCTTCTTTACCATAGCATCAAGAAGTTGAGCCTCGCGAATCTGATCTTCCAAAGTAGGAGAGACTTGAAGGTTGGCGAG
Organism: Triticum dicoccoides; assembly: GCF_002162155.2. Classification (NCBI taxonomy): domain Eukaryota; kingdom Viridiplantae; phylum Streptophyta; class Magnoliopsida; order Poales; family Poaceae; genus Triticum; species Triticum dicoccoides. The sequence goes on along the minus strand of NC_041382.1, from coordinate 174,640,443 downwards.
GAAACCTTGAGGAACAACTTGCAGATTGAGTTTGCGGAAAGCTTCACAAAGCTCGGGTTGGTAGGGCTTTAGAATCAAACTGTTGCAGTAAGCCTTCCTGCTCAATGCGTCAGCAATCATATTAGCCTTGCCTGGAGTATATTTGATGCTCGGATTATACTCTTGAATCATCTCGACCCAACGAGTCTGCCTGAGGTTGAGATTAGGCTGAGCGAAGATGTACTTGAGACTCTTGTGGTCAGTGAAGATGTCCACTTTTCTTCCCAATAAGAGATGTCTCCAAGTCAAAAGAGCATGCATAACTGCCGCCAACTCGAGGTCATGAGTGGGGTAGTTCTTCTCGTTGGGCTTCAACTGGCGAGAAGTATAAGCCACAACTTTCTTCTCTTGCATCAACACTGCACCAAGACCTTGAAGAGAGGCATCGCAGAAGACCTCGAACGGTTTGGATTCATCAGGAGGAGTCAGAACTGGAGCAGTAAGTAATTTCTCTTTCAGGGTGTTGAAAGCGATGTCACACTCAGGAGACCAAACGTACTTGACGTGTTTCTGGAGAAGGTTGGAAAGCGGCTTCGTGATCTTTGAAAAGTTCTCAACGAACCTTCGATAGTAGCTTGCGAGACCAAGGAAGCTGCGGAGTTGCTTCACGTTCTGAGGTGGTTCCAAATTCACAATTGCAGACACCTTCTCAGGATTCACCGCTATGCCCTTGGCAGAGATAATATGCCCAAGATAGAGAACCTCATCGAGCCAAAACTTGCACTTTGAGAACTTGGCGTAGAACTGATGTTCTCTGAGCTTATCGAGCACCAAACACAAGTGCTTGGCATGATCTTCCTTGTTCTTTGAAAAGACCAGAATGTCATCGAGGTAGACCAAGACGAAGTCATTTGTGTAAGGGTTGAAGATGAAGTTCATCATGCGAGAAAAAGTCGGCGGAGCGTTGACGAGGCCAAAAGACATGACAGTGTATTCATATGAACCATAGCTTGTTCTGAACGCCGTCTTGGGGATATCTTGCTCACGGATTCGAATCTGGTGATAGCCCATACGGAGATCGAGCTTGGAGAATACTTGAGCACCTTTGAGTTGTTCAAAAAGCTCGTTGATGTTGGGAAGTGGGTACTTGTTTTTTATAGTCTTCTTGTTTAATGGACGATAGTCAACACAAAGTCGGTCCGTTCCATCCTTCTTCTTCACAAAAAGAACTCCACAACCCCATGGAGAAGAACTAGGTCGGATGAGACCCATTCGCTCTTGAATATCGAGTTGCTTATTCTGCTCCTTCAACTCTTCAGGTCCAAGCTTGTAAGGACATTTGCAAACAGGTTCAGTGCCAGGCTCAAGATTGATGACGAATTCAACTGGCCGGTGCGGAGGCATTCCTGGAAGCTCTTCTGGAAAGATGTCTTGATATTCGCAAACGACTGGAATTTGAGAGATGGCATCCAGTTCACCCTTCTCATTGAGAGAAAATAGACGAATGGTATCATCACGAGCGGCAAAGACAATCACATCCTCAGACGAATGAGTCAATTGAATCTGCCTGGCTGCACAATCAAGCTGAGCCTTGTGCTTAGAAAGCCAGTCCATTCCAAAAATAAGATCAATATCCGAGTTACCAAGGACCATTGGAGAAGCCAGAAACTTGAAATCACCCATCATGATAGAAATATTCGGAATCTTGTAGTTTGCGAGCAAACATTTACCCGGTGAGACAACTGCTAACGGTTTATGCAAAACTTGAGAAGACAACTCATTCTTAGATGCAAAAGGTCTCGAGATGAAACAATGCGATGCACCAGTGTCAAAAAGTACTTTTGCAGGAACATCGTTAACAGGAAGGTTACCCATGATGACATCTGACGAGTCCTCTGCCTGAGCTGCATTCATCAAGTTGACCTTGGTGTGCTTGGGGTTATGCTTGACCACAACTGTACTTGCCGATCTCACAGGAGGAGGAGGAGGGAGACACCTCTGATTGAAGCATTTGTTGGCTTAGTGACCCTTCTGTTGGCACTTGTTGCACGTGACCTCTGAAAGCGGACGATGATACAGAGCACTTGATCATGGAGCTTGATACGAAGTCTTGTTCTGAAAGCCAGGGTTGGGTGGGTGGGAAGATCCACTGCCACCTTTGCTCTTCTGTTGATAAGGCTGACGGAACGGAGGAGGAGGAAGCCAATACTTCTGCTGCTTAGTCACTTGAGTTGAGGAAGAAGGAGTAGCATCTCTGTCTCGCTTCTTGAAAGCATCGCACTTCAGTTGAGCAGTCTCTTGCTTCAATGCTATGTTGTAAAACTCATCGTACCTCTTGGGCTCAAAGAGAACGAGAGCTAGCTGGATTTTTTCTCTGAGACCACCCCTGAACTGGTATATCATGCTCTTCTCGTCAGGGACGTCCTGCTTAGCAAAACGGGCGAGCTTCTGAAACATCTTGTTGTACTCGTAGACAGACATAGAGCCTTGCTTCAGGTTGCAGAATTCCTCACGCTTGCTTTCAACCACGCTCTGAGGAATATGATGAGCTTTGAAGTCTTGACGGAATTCATCCCAGGTAATCACACGGCCTCCTCTGGAATCTTTGTACTGCCGAAACCATTCTGCAGCTTGGTCTTTGAGTTGGAAGGAAGCGAACTTGACAAAGTCCTCAGGCCTGACGTTACTGCACTCGAAATGCTTGCATATGTCCACGAGCCAATCATCAGCGTCTGTTGCCTCAACACAATTGCTGAAGGTCTTTGGCTGGTTAGCAAGGAACTGGTTGAGTGTAGCAAAGTGATTCTGATTGTTGCCTTGGCCCTGGTTCCCTTGGTTGCGCTCTTGAAGAAGTTGCATGATCAGCTGCGTGTTTGCATTGGTAGCGGCCATCCCGGCTTGCCATGCCTCCGGAGGTGGAGGTGGTGGTGGCGGATCAGGATTCGGAGTCGTGCGCGTTGGAGGAGCCATCCTGAAGAGGTTGACATCCATTAGCACATTGACAGACAAATATTGAAGCTGAATCAAACGGGTTGAAATTGCAACATATAGACTTCACATCCGAACAAAATGAACGAATGCATTCCAATAGCAATGGTCACATATCCATAAACTGAGAAGCCACTTAGAATTTATGTAGAAGAATAAAATCAACAAGGTACGGAACAAGAACGAATACTCGGTAAGGATCACCCAATCTCAAACCAAATATCCGTGGAAGAAGAACTAGAGCTACAAGAATTCCCACCTATGAAACTCCCGAACCTTTCCGGTTATGCAATCAGGTGTTGGGGATACAGGGGAAGCATAATATCTCACCCAAATCTAGCAAATCCTACATCCAGCTGTATCCATCCTTCAACACATAACCGAGAAAAACTTCGGAAATCATCTACCTCAACCTTCGAAAAGCATCCGTTATACAAGTTATGGCAATACTCCCGAACTCCCGCCCCAGTACTGGGTGGCGTCGAGGTTATCTCACCAACAATTGCATAAAAGAGATTTTTGATGTCGGCAAAACTAAACTCAGGTATACCAGAACTGCAACGATAAAATTGTGACGACAACACCTCGGAGCTCAACTCCCTGGGACACTGCCACAACCCCTAAATGACAGGAGGCACCAAGAACAATGTTCTCGTCACAAATCAATCGGAACGATTCCAAGATACCCGCGTGATCCTAATTTTTTTAGTGAAATTTGAGAAGAGAAGAGTCAAAACTCTACGTCGGGATGCCTTACCAGAGCGATGAAGGGACTGGGAGTAAAAAGAAGTCCTAACTCTCCGATATATATAATCCTAAATGACTCAAAACATTTTTCTAGACTCAACAACGCCAGCTATTCGATCAAGCAGGGGGGCTCCTAAGGTCGGGGAAGGCTCTGATTACCAACTTCTAACGCCCTCGATGCGGCTATAACTCCTACGTGTCGAAGCACAACTTAGAGGCATAACCGCATTGAAAGCAATGTCGCAAGTAAGGTAATCTTCACAACAACCCATGTAAATATATAAAAAGGGAAAGGATACATAGTTGGCTTACACTCGCCATGTCACCCAAATACATGAATAACATTACAATCATCCAATACACTCATGGTCCGACTACAGTACCAAAATAAAAGATCAACCCCAACATGCGACATGGTCCCCGATCGCCCCAACTGGGCACCACTACTGATCATCTGGGAAAGACACATAGTAACGGTGAGAGTCTTCGTCGAGCTCCCACTTGAGCTCAAGCGCATCATCTGGAACAATATCATCGGTCCCTGCATCTGGTTTGGAAGTAAAGTGTGAGTCACGGGGACTCAGCAATCTCGCACCCTCGCGATCAAGACTATTTAAGCTTATAGGGAAGGCAAGGTAATATGTGGAGCTGCAGCAAGCGACTAGCATATATGGTGGCTATCCTGTTCGCAAAAGAGAGCGAGAAGAGAAGGCAAAGCATGAACAAAGAACTATGATCAAGAAGTGATCCTAGAACAACCTACGTCAAGCATTACTCCAACACCGTGTTCACTTCCCAGACTCCGCCGAGAAGAGACCATCACGGTTACACACGCAGTTGATTCATTTTAATTAAATTAAGTTTCATGTTATCTACAAGCGGACATTAACAAATTTCCATCTGCCCATAACCGCGGGCACGGCTTTCGAAAGTTCAAATCCCTGCAGGGGAGTCCCAACTTAGCCCATCACAAGCTCTCACAGTCAACGAAGGATATTCCTTCTCCCGAGACATTCCGATTAGACTCGGCATCCCGGTTTTACAAGACATCCTCGACAATGGTAAAACAAGTCCAGCAACACAGCCCGAATGTGCCGACAAATCCCGATAGGAGCTGCACATATCTCGTTCTCAGGGCACACTTAGATTGTCCAAACTTCCAATAGGCCAACCCAGAGTTGCCCCTGGTGGCCACCGGCGGCTGACGAGGTGGACCAACACTCAGAGGAGCACTGGCCCAGGGGGGGGGGGTTTAAATAAAGATGACCCTTGGGCTCCGGAAACCCAAGGGAAAAAGAGGCTAGGTGGCAAATGGTAAAACCAAGGTTGGGCATTGCTGGAGGAGTTTTATTCAAGGCGAACTGTCAAGGGGTTCCTGAGGGAGTCCTGGATTAGGGGGTGTTCGGATAGCCGGACTATACCTTCAGCCGGACTCCTGGACTATGAAGATACAAGATTGAAGATTCCGTCCCGTGTCCGGAAGGGACTTTCCTTAGCGTGGAAGGCAAGCTTGGCGATACGGATATGAAGATCTCCTACCATTGTAACCGACTTTGTGTAACCCTAACCCTCTCCGGTGTCTATATAAACCGGAGTGTTTAATCCATAGGACAACGTACACATCAACAACCATACCATAGGCTAGCTTCTAGGGTTTAGCCTCCTCGATCTCGTGGTAGATCTACTCTTGTACTACCCATATCATCAATATTAATCAAGCAGGACATAGGGTTTTACCTCCATCGAGAGGGCCCGAACCTGGATAAAACTTTGTGTCCCTTGTCTCCTGTTACCATCCGGCCTAGACGCATAGTTCGGGACCCCCTACCCGAGATCCGCCGGTTTTGACACCGAAATTGGTGCTTTCATTGAGAGTTCCTCTGTGTCGTCGCCGTCAGGCTCAATGGCTCCTACGATCATCGATAGCGATGCAGTCCAGGGTGAGACCTTCCTCCCCGGACAGATCTTTGTCTTCGGCGGCTTCGCACTGCGGGCCAATTCGCTTGGCCGTCTGGAGCAGATCGAAAGCTATGCCCCTGGCCATCAGGTCAGATTTGGAAGTTTAAACTACATGGCTGACATCCATGGGGACTTGATCTTCGACGGATTCGAGCCACTGCCGTGCGCGCCGCACTGTCACGACGAGCATGATCTAGCTCTGCCGCCAAACAGTGCCCTGGAGGCCGTACCCGCATCGGCTCCGACCCTTAATTCGGAGCCAACTGTGCCGATCGAGGATGGGCGGCTGGACGCCACCTCAGGGGTTGTGACCCCAACGGCGATTGAGCCAAGCACCAGCCCCGTACTCTGCGGGACTCGGGACTCCAAGGAGCCGGACTCCTCTCCGGACTCCGTACCCTCCGCGCCCCGGCCGATCGAATCCGATTGGGCGCCGATCATAGAGTTCACTGCCGTAGACATCTTTCAGCACTCGCCTTTCGGCGATATCCTGAAGTCACTGAAGTCTCTCTCTTTATCAGGAGAGCCCTGGCCGGACTACGGTCAGCAAGGTTGGGGTACAGACGATGAAGAAATTCAAAGCCCACCCACCACCCACTTTGTAGCCACTGTCAACGATTTAACCGACATGCTCGACTTCGACTCCGAAGATATCGACCATATGGACGCCGATGAAGGAGATGATGAAGAACCAGCGCCTACCAAGCCCTGGAAAGCCACCTCATCATATGACATATACATGGTGGACACCCCAAAAGAGGGAGATGGCGATGGAACAGCGGAGGATGACCCCTCCAAGAAACAGCCTAAGCGCCGGCATCAGCAGCGCCGCTCAAAATCCCGCCAAAACAAACAAGGTGATTCCAGCACGGGAGATAATAATACTCCGGAAAGCGTCGAAGAAAACCCCCTCCAGCAAGATTTAGCATAGGAGGATGGAGAAACCAGCCCTCATGAGAGAGCGGCAGACAGAGAGGTCGAGGACGATAATTATATGCCTCCCTCCGAAGATGAGGCAAGCCTCGACGACGACGAATTCGTCGTGCCAGAGGATCCCGTCAAGAAAAAGTGTTTTCAACGCAGGCTTATGGCCACGACAAGAAGCCTCAAGAAAAAATAGCAACAGCTTAGAGCTGATCAAGATTTGCTAGTCGACAGATGGACTGAAGTCCTTGCGGCCGAAGAGCATAAACTCGAACGCCCCTCCAAGAGCTACCCAAAGCGCAGGTTGCTACCCCGATTAGAGGAGGAAGCACTTGATGCGGCCGACCGGCCACCCCGTGGTCGCGACAGAGAGGCCTCTCGGCCCTCCACTCAAGCCGCACCCCGTACCAAGGCACGGGAATATGCGCCGGACTTACGAGACATGTTGGAGGACAAGGCAAGGCAAACAAGATCGATCTACGGATCGTGTGGGCGCCCCACAGCTCGAGACGGTAACCATCACGCCGGCCACAAATTCGGCGGGGCCGAACACAGTAGGCAAGGCTCATTGGAGCTACGTCACGATATAGCCCAGTACAGAGGCGCCGCACACCCACTCTGCTTTACAGATGAAATAATGGATCATCAAATCCCCGAGGGTTTCAAACCCGTAAACATCGAATCATATGATGGCACAACAGATCCTGCAGTATGGATCGAGGATTATCTCCTTCATATCCACATGGCCTGCGGCAATGATTTCTACGCCATCAAATACCTCCCACTCAAGCTTAAAGGACCAGCTCGGCATTGGCTTAACAGCTTGCCAACAGGATCAATCAGTTGTTGGGAGGACCTGGAAGCCACATTCCTCGACAATTTCCAGGGCACTTATGTGCGACCCCCAGACGCCGATGACCTAAGTCACGTAATTCAGCAGCCAGAGGAATCGGCCAGGCAATTCTGGACACGGTTCTTAACAAAGAAAAATCAAATAGTCGACTGTTCGGACGCTGAGGCCCTAGCAGCCTTCAAACACAATATCCGTGACGAGTGGGTGGCCCGGCACCTTGGACAGGAAAAGCCGAAATCTATGGCAGCACTCACGACACTCATGACCCGCTTTTGCATGGGAGAAGACAGCTGGCTTGCTCGTAGCAACAATATGACCAAGAACCCTGGTAATTCGGACACCAGGGATAGAAGTGGCAGGTCGCATCACAACAAGCAGAAGCGCCGCATTAACGGCGATAATGCTGAGGATACGACAGTTAATGCCGGATTCAGAGGCTCTAAATCCGGTCAGCGGAAAAAGCCATTCAAAAGGAATCCTAGGGGCCCATCCAGTTTGGACCGAATACTCGACCGCTCATGCCAGATACATGGCACCCCGAAAAGCCAGCCAATCACACCTACAGGGATTGTTGGGTGTTCAAGCAGGCAGGCAAGTTAAACACCGAAAATGAAGACAAGGGGCTGCATAGCGATGACGACGAGGAGCCCCGGCCGCCGAACAATAGTGGACAAAAGGGTTTTCCCCCACAAGTACGGACGGTGAACATGATATACGCAACCCACATCCCCAAAAGGGAGCGGAAGCGCGCGTTAAGGGACGTATACGCGGTAGAGCCAGTCGCCCCAAAGTTCAACCCATGGTCCTCCTGCCCGATCACCTTTGATCGAAGGGATCATCCCACTAGCATCCGTCATGGCGGATTCGCCGCATTGGTTCTAGACCCAATTATTGACGAATTTCATCTCACTAGAGTCCTTATGGACGGCGGCAGCAGCCTGAACCTGCTTTACCAGGATACATTGCGGAAAATGGGCATAGATCCCTCGAGGATTAAGCCCACCAAAATGACCTTTAAAGGCGTAATACCAGGTGTAGAGGCCAACTGTACAGGCTCAGTCACACTTGAAGTGGTCTTCGGATCTCCGGATAATTTCCGAAGCGAGGAGTTAATCTTCGACATAGTCCCGTTCTGCAGTGGTTATCACGCACTGCTCGGGCGAACCGCATTCGCTAAGTTCAATGTGGTACCGCATTACGCATACCTTAAGCTCAAGATGCCAAGCCCTCGAGGAGTAATTACGGTTAATGGAAACACCGAACGCTCCCTCCGAACGGAGGAGCACACGGCGGCCCTTGCAGCGGAAGTACAAAGCAGCCTCTCCAGGCAATTCTCCAGTCCGGCCACTAAACGACCGGACACCGTCAAGCGCGCCCGGAGTAACCTACAACAAGACCGCCTGGCATGATCCGAGCAGGCGTAGCAATGCGGCCCCAACCCCAACCCTCGCAAAAAGGCGACGCCAGTACTTCGCGTACATAACTACGCTCTAGAGATACCATGGGCACAGGGGGAGGGGCACCATCACGGCACGCCCAAAACACGGCTTAAACCGTACCAGGGGCTGCCGATTTTTTAATTTTCTCTTACTTTCAAGACTCCATCCTTCGGAAGGCCGGTTCGGCAGTTCAATTGCCGCATAAACGATGCAAGAACCAGGGAAGCAGACAAACCACGCCGCATTACGGAACTTCCAGGTGGTCTCTATCACGAGCAGTATACCTGTTCCGCATACTATTCCGCAGCTTGCCCCTAGAGCGGACATGTTAACTAGTCCAACCTTCCACTTATCGCATTACTTGTATCGTTCTGCCTTGATCGCACCCCTTTTTAATAAACAATGCATAGCTTTCGTCTATTTTTGCATTACCTTTTTTCTTTATATATGTTCCTTAACGACATGTTGCACCCGTACACGTTGGTATGGCCAAAATACGCTAGGGGATTTAGTACCCCTCAATATGGTGTAAGAAGTCCGAACACTTTAACAAGTGCGGCACCCCGAACTTATAGCATTATATGCATCGGCTCCGAATCATGTCTTGGGTCAATAGTTGGGTTTTCCCGGCTCCTATATTTTGGTGCCTTACGTTCCGCTATATCGGCTAAGGTAGCACTAGGAGAACCACTGCGATTGTGCCCCAGTTGAGCTGGGTCGAGCACCTCAGTGGAGAAAGCTAAAACTGACTGTCATGATGAAGCGAGAGCTGGTCGCTATTCGAGAGGTTTTTTTGAGTCCCTAAAGACTTATGCCGCTTAGGGCGAGGAGCCAGCTCTGTCCGGCCAAGGCGTGGATAGCGCCCCGAACTCGGTCTTCCGAATACCAGGGGCTTCGCCAAAATTTAAAATTATAGAATTCTATGGCTAAGTGAGAGTGTTCATGCATTATAGTCCGATTGCCTTGTTCGTTGGGCTGAGCGCCTCCCTCGAAGGACCCAAACATGGGAAAAAGAGCGCTCAGGTTTATCCCCGAACACCCCAGCACTAGCGGCACGGGGGCAGAAGCCGATGACTCGCCATCTCTCAGAATTGATAAACAGCCACACATAAGGTAATATTTTAAATTCCAACAGCATTGCTTAGCACATATAAACAAGTTTTCAGCGCACCGGACAAAACGAGCAAGTTTCACTCAAAAATTACATCCCTAGAACATTCATCCGCCACAAGGCAGGCACCCTTCAGAACATCCTTATAGTAATTCTCGGGCTTGCGATGCTCTTTCCCCGGCGGTGGCCTGTCCTTCACAAGCTTCTCAGCATCCAGCTTGCCCCAGTGCACCTTAGCACGGGCAAGGGCTCTACGGGCACCCTCAATGCAGACGGAGCGCTTGATGACTTCGAGCCTTGGATAGGCCTCCACCAGCCGCCGCACCAGCCCGAAATAGCTCCCAGGCAGAGCCCCTCCAGGCCAAAGCCGAACAATGAGGCCCTTCATGGCCTGTTCGGCCGCCTTATGGAGCTCGACCAGTTGCTTCAGCTGGTCGCTCAGGGGCACAGGGTGTCCGGCCTCAGCATACTGAGACCAGAACACCTTCTCCGTCGAGCTACCCTCCTCGGCTCGATAGAATGCGGCGGCATCGGACACACTCCGGGGAAGATCTGCGAACACTCCTGGAGAGCTCCGGATTTGGGTAAGTAACAAGTAACTCACGTTTATGTTTTTGCTTTGCATAAAGAATGCCTTACCCGCCGCTATCTTCTTCACCTCATCCAACTCATGGAGGGTCTTCTGGGATTCGGCCTTGGCAGATTTGGCATTTTCAATAGCCACCGCGAGCTCGGACGCTTGTGTCTTCGAGTCAAGCTCCAAACTCTCATGTTTTTCCATGAGAGCCTGGAGCTCTTGCCACACCTTGCCAACCTCGGCCTCATACTTCTCCCGCTCGGTGCGCTCTAAGGCCGCCCTCTTCTCGGCCTCGACCAACGCTTGCTTAAGGGTCGCCACTTCAGATGTGACCCCTAAAATAGCCACGATAATCCTGTCATTCTTTGCAATTGCACCTTTTTATACAAATTTAAAAACAAGGTATTTCTTACCTTCATTGTCCTCGAGCTGCTTCTTGGCACGCTCGAGCTCTTGCTCGGACCGCTCGAGGTTCTGCTTTAGCGTGTCCACTTCCGCAGTCAGTGCGGCGGACGCAAGCAGGGAAGCCTGCATATGCATATTGACTCATTTTTGTTAGACTCCTGCGAATTCTATTTGATCCTCTATTCGGCTTTTCTTCCCGAACGCCAAACAGAGCATCAGGGGCTACTGTCTATGCGGTACTATTATTTACACATTCTTTACTTACCTCAAAGCCTGTTAAAAGGCTAGTACAAGCTTCAGTCAGTCCGCTCTTGGCGGACTAAACCTTCTGGACCACCGCACTCATAATAGCGCGGTGCTCCTCGTCGATGGAGGCGCCTTGGAGCGCCTCCAACATATTGTCCGGCGCCTCCGGTTGGACGGGGGCCACCGGCACGACGGACTTGCTCCTCTTGGAAGGAGGTCCCCCGCCGGACTCTGGAACCTCTGAAGGTTCTGGAGCGGTGTCCGGCCTAGAGCCGGACTTGGAGCCCTGGGGGGTTTCATCCCCTTTACTCCTGGAGTTCGGGAGGTCGCCTTGCGGCGCCTCCAGGACCACCTCCTCCCGGCTTGGAACCTGTTGGGACAACACTTCGGTGTCGTCCGTAGGGCGGGGGGAGGAAGCCGTCGGAAGCGAGTTCACATCCGACGAGTCCAGTGAGCCGCTCGACGACGCATCGAGCCGGTCTTTGGGTGGGCTGCATAAACATATTCGACATAAGGGAAAGCTGTGCAATAAACGAATACTATGAATTACTCTGGTATCCAGATACTTACGATTTTGCCAGGGGCTTGGCCCTGGGCTGCCACTCCTCTCCGCCGCCGTCGGCGTCGGTGGAGCAGTCCGGAGGAAGGGTTTTCCCCTTCTTGGACCCTCCGGCCTCCCCCGAGAGGGCGGCCTTCCTTTTCTTCTCTCCCCCCCGCTGGAGGGGGAGAGGTCTCTTCTTCTTCCTCCTCGTCTTCATGGGAGGAATGTGCCTCGGAACCGTCGGATGATGGATCCGACGCCTCCTGGTGTCGGGCACTCTTTCGAGTCCCCTCGGCCTTTTTTGCGGCCTTCTTCTCCGGCACCACAAAGGGTGCCGGAACCAGCAGCTTCGCCAAGCGAGCATCCGCTAGGCCTTCGGGCAAAGGAGCCGGACAGTTGATCTGTCCGGATGTCACCTGCCAATCGTGTCAAAGGTAAGGGAGTTTAGATCCCGCATGGAGTCAAACTATGAAAAACTGATACTCTGTAAAAGGAAAAAACAACTTACCGCGAGAGCATGACGCTGCGCACTGAATCCGCGATCCTCGGTAGCGGATGCGGGAGCCTCGGCACCCTTGAAAAGCACCTTCCAGGCATCTTCGTATGTCGTGTCGAAGAGCCTGCTCAGGGTTTGGTGTCGCGCCGAGTCGAACTCCCACAGGTTGAAAGCCCGTTGTTAACACGGGAGGATCAAGCGGATGAGCATAACCTGGACTACATTGACAAGTTTGAGCTTCTTGTCCACCAGGGATTGGACGCATGTTTGGAGTCCGGTCACCTCTCCCTTCTTACCCCACGACAGGCCCGTCTCCTTCCAGGAGGTGAGCCGCGTTGGGGGTCCGGATCGAAACTCAGGGGGTGCGACCCATTCAGCGTCGCGCAACTCGGTGATGTAAAACCACCCCGATTGCCACCCCTTCAGGGTCTCCACAAAGGAGCCCTCGAGCCATAGGACGTTGGCCATCTTGCCCACCATGGCGCCTCCGCACTTCGCTTGGTTGCCGCGCACCACCTTCGGCTTGACATTGAAAGTCTTGAGCCATAGGCCGAAATGGGGACGGATGCGGAGGAAGGCCTCGCACACGACGATAAACGCCGAGATGTTGAGGACGAAGTTCGGGGCCAGATCGTGGAAATCCAGGCCGTAGTAGAACATGAGCCCCCGGACAAATGGGTGGAGAGGGAAGCCCAGTTCGCGGAGGAAATGGGGGAGGAACACCACCCTCTCATGGGGCCTAGGGGTGGGGATGAGCTGCCCCTTTTCGGGGAGCCGGTATGCGATGTCGTTAGACAGGTATCCGGCCTTCCTCAGCTTTTTGATATGTCCCTCCGTGACGGAGGAGGCCATCCACTTGCCTCCCGCTCCGGACATGGCTGGAGAAGGTTGAGGTGGGGAGTGCGGACTTGGGCGCTAGAGCTCGAGTGCGCAAGAATGGATAGGCGAAGGAGGAAGAAGGCGTAGGTGAAAAGGTGGATCCTTATCCCCTTATATGGGTGGACGCAACTACATGTCCCCACCAGCCTGGTAAGACTCGCTTATCTCCAAGCGCCGTAATCAATGGCACAGTTGGGTTACCCACGCCCGTATTGATGAGAATCCCGACATAAGGGGACACGATCTCTGCTTTGACAAGACATGCCAAGGAAACCGCCTCGCATAACACGCTGAGGTGGGATAATGAAACAACTCGGATAAAAGCTTGGCCGTGGTGTGACACGCTACGGAATACGTCAGCAGATTAGATTGGTGTAAATATTATTCTCTCTATGGCAATATGTGGAAACTTATTTTGCAAAGCCAGACACTATCTTTGTGTTCAAAATCTTCTATGAAGTACTTGGAGGAGGAACCCACCTTGCAATGCCGAAGACAATCTGCGCGTCGGACTCGTCGTCATTGAAGCCTGGTTTAGGGGCTACTGAGGGAGTCCTGGATTAGGGGGTGTTCGGATAGCCGGACTATACCTTCAGCCGGACTCCTGGACTATGAAGATACAAGATTGAAGACTCCGTCCCGTGTCCGAAAGGGACTTTCCTTGGCATGGAAGGCAAGCTTGGCGATACGGATATGAAGATCTCCTACCATTGTAACCGACTTTGTGTAACCCTAACCCTCTCCGGTGTCTATATAAACCGGAGGGTTTTAGCCCGTAGGACAATGTACACATCAACAACCATATCATAGGCTACCTTCTAGGGTTTAGCCTCCTCGATCTCGTGGTAGATCTACTCTTATACTACCCATATCATCAATATTAATCAAGCAGGACGTAGGGTTTTACCTCCATTGAGAGGGCCCGAACCTGGATAAAACTTTGTGTCCCTTGTCTCCTGTTACCATCCAGCCTAGACGCATAGTTCGGGACCCCCTACCCAAGATCCGCCGGTTTTGACACCGATAGTTCACACTATAACCCAACCGCGTAAGGAACGCAAAATCCGGGAACATAACACCGATATGACGGAAACTAGGGCGGCAAGAGTGGAACAAAACACTAGGAAAAAGGCCGAGCCTTCCACCCTTTACCAAGTATATAGGTGCATAAATATAACAAGATAATATAGTGATATCCCAACAATAAACAATGTTCCAACAAGGAACGATCTCCAATCTTCACCTGCAACTAGTAACGCTATAAGAGGGGCTGAGCAAAGCGGTAACATAGCTAATCAACGGTTTGCTAGGACATGGTGGGTTATAGGTTTGACATGGCAATTTGGGAGGCATGATAAGCAAGTGGTAGGCATCATAGCATAGGCATAGCAACAGAGCGAGCATCTAGCAAGCAAAGATAGAAGTGATTTCGAGGGTATGATCATCTTGCCTGCAAAGTTGCCAGAGTTGACTTGATCCTTGTAAGCAAACTCAACGGGCTCCTCGTAAGCAAACTCGTCTCCCGGCTCTACCCAAACAAGACAAACAAGCAAAAGGAACACAATAAACCACGTGCAATGCTCAAACAACATGATGCGAACATGGTATGCTATGCGGGATGCGAGAAGTGATGCATATGCAAGATTTGATAAGGAATGATTGAACCTGGCCTCAACATGGAAATCCAAGAGTGCCACTGGAAAGGTGAGGTGATTTCGGTTGAAATCGATATAAAGATCACCGGAATCGGATGCACGGTTTGGAAATGGCAAGCAAAACAAATATGGCACCGGTCTGCGATAATCAGCAAGTAGCCATCTAAATGCATCAAGATAAATATGCTACAACACTCAAACATGACAACAAAATACATGGCAGGGATACACTCATGATTCTTGACAAAAGATGAACACTGAGCTACGACCAATTCATCCATTAACAGGTTCAACCAAGCATGGAAAAAATGCAAATGATAAACAGATTTCAGACTTAGTGAAATTAACACAAGTCTGGAATTTAACATCAGGTAGCACACTTTAGAGCATGAAAACTACATGATACAGGAACTTAACATGGCAAAGCAAGGCATGGCATGAAGCTACTCAAGGCACTTAACAAAAGTCCCTTAGTGACCTTGAGCCAAAAGGGATCAGAAAATACAATTGCAAGCATGTGAACATGGCAAAAACATAAATAGATTTCAGACTTGGTGAAAAACTGGAGCATGCAAAACAGTTAACGAGTAGGCATGGTTACGAGCTCGATGCACTCACTACAGAGCATGGCATGACAAACTAATCATGCACCCATCAAGAATACATAACATAGAAGCTAGACATGGCAAGAACAACAACATATCATGCACGTATCAATAACAACATCCTCGGCAAAATCGCTAACAAGTCAACAATCTACCAGGAATAACGAAATATCAAAAGTAGAGCTCGATTAACTCAAGCTAGGGTGCTCCATAAATGCACACAAAGACATGGATGGATAGAGCACCATAATGTTAACAAAACATACTTACTGATAATCCTCAAAAGAGGCACGGATCACTAGGAAACAACATGAACATATGGCATAACGACAAAAACAGATCAAGGACTTAGAGAAATTCTAAGTCCCTGAAATCAGCATTACCGAGTACGCTACTTTGCAAGCTTGTGCTAGTCACCACACATATCACAAAAATACATGGTAAGCACCTCTGTAAAGATGGCATGGCATATAACAAAACTCATGTAGAGCTCAGGAGCATATCATGCACACATTAATCATGGCAAAAATGACAAATATCTATTTGATGAAACAGATCTGACAATTTAACCACATAGCCCTCTTCCAATAGCATTTCGGGCATCAAGATGAGCTCAAACGAAAATGATGCAATGAGATTAAGTGATGTAATCTCTGAGACGAACATTTTGATATGCTACACGCGCAAATCGGAGCCACGGTTGCGGAGATACGATGCGATGAAATATGCATAAAAACTAGGGTTAGAGCAAAAAGTCAACCGAGGTTAGGGTTCCAGATCTGGATCCGGATCGGGCACTGTAGCGGCGCGGAAAAACGATGATCGCCGGAGTTGGAGTCCGAGGTCGTCGGACTTGGAGACGCTCGCCGGTGCGAGGGGATGGCCGGAGCGGGTCGCCGGAGCGGCGAGGGGCGGCGCGGGCGGCGCGGCCGCGGTGGTCGTTCGGCGAAGAGGTGGCGGTGGTGCGGCGAAGAGGCGGCGGTGGTGCGGCGGCCTGAGCGGCCTGCGACGTTGATGGCGGGCGGCGGCACCGGGCGGGGGCTCGCCGGCGCGGGGAAGG